>NC_073624.1:30296060-30599090 GCF_029407905.1 Bubalus kerabau | reverse complement strand
ATTCTTGCCTGGAAAATCTCATGGACAGAGGAGCCTGGCAGGCTACAGCCCATGGGGCTTCAGAGAGCTGGACATGACACACACCCCATATATACTCCTTCTAATTTCTGTCTTGTGAACTTAAAAATAATAGGGAAAATAGAACAAAATGTGAAAGTAACCTGGACCCAGGACTATAGTGTTAATTAAAGCTGCATGATTTTGAAAAAGGCACTCAAATTCCCAGGGCCTCATTTCAACTTCCCAGTCTCTAAAAGAAGAAATAAAACTGTATGATGGTTAGTCATTTAGTCCAAAAAAGAACCAAAAATGCTATGAAACTCTTACTATTTCCAAACTTAGAAGGGTTTATCAGCAGAAGACTTAAAACATCAATTTTTTAAGACAAGGATGAAATCAGTTATAAGGAAAGCAAGAGAGAATTATTTGTAGAAATTAGGACCTACAATGGCTAATTAAAATGTATTAACAGTAGATAAATAAAGGATTCCCAGGGGTGTGTGTGTGTGTGTGTGCATGTGCCTGCTCAGTCGTGTCCGACTCTTTGTGACTCCATGGACTGTAGCCCACCAGGCTCCTTTGTCCATGGGATTCTCCAGACAAGAATACTGGAATGGGTTGCCATGCCTTCCTCCAGGGGTTTTTCCTGACCCAGGTATTGAACCCAAATCTCTTCCACTGGCAAGTTGATTGTTTACTGCTGAGCAATCAGGGAAGAATCAACCTGCCAAAGAAGGAGACGAAAGAGATGTGGGTTTGATCCTTTGCTCCAAAAGATCCCCTGGAGGAGGAAATGGCAACCCACTTCAGTATTCTTGCCTGGGAAATTTCATGGACAGAGGAGCCTGGTGGCTAGAGTCCATGGGGTCGAAAAGAGTTGGCCATGACTGAGCACACACTCCCACACACCTAATAGCCTTGACATTAGTTGTAATGGATTTTTGAGCACATATATAATATTTTATATCATAATTATGAAGCTCATTATATATGAATAAAAATTCTTAACTCCTTGAAGATATGCCTCAACCTCTTATGTAAAGTTATAACTTTTCAGCCTATGCTTGACTTTCTATGGTCTGTGGAATGTTAGTAAGTTTTACTTCAAAGAGGACCCCCTAAATAAACATATTTGTTCAGTGAGTATTTATTCCCTGTCATGTGTCAGGTATTATTTAGGTGCTAAGGATGTTCTGGTAAATACACAAGGTTGCTGCCCCCACAGGGTTGGTATTCTAATGTAGGAAATCAGAATTTTAAAAATTTTAGTGGTGATGAATGCTTCCCAGGTGGTGTCAGTGGTAAAGAACCAATCTGCCAATGCAGGAGACATAAAGAGATGCTGGTTGGATCCCTGGGTCAGGAAGATCCCCTGGAGAAGGACATGGCAATCATGCCAGTATTCTTGCCTGGAGAATCCCATGGACAGAGGAGCCTGGCAGGCTACAGTCCATGGGGTCACAAACAGTTGGACACAAGTGAAGCAACTGGGCATATAAGCACCTACTATGAAATAAATAAAGTTGGTGATGGAGAACTGGGGAGGGCCAGTGCTTTAGAGGAGGTTCAGATAGAAGATACTTGAGCTGAGGTTTAAAGAGTGAAGAGAGTTAATCATAAGAGCTGAAGGGTATGTTTTCAGGCAAAGGAAATTCCAAGTACAAAGTCCCTCATGTTGGAAAGGGTTTGGCAGGGAAAAGGCAGAGGACGGAGCCTAGTGGACAAAAGAGTGGTGGGCAAGTAATGGTTGATAAGGTTTGAGAATGAGGTTCCAGCTAAAGGTCAAAAGGCTCTGCAGGCCTATTTATGAAGACTGTACTTTAAGAACATTTAACTCATTGGTATGCAGGGAATCAATTTATATTTTTGAAAGCTTATTTTGGCTTCATTCTTGGAATGGTTATGGGTCTAAGAGTGGATGCAGAGATGTCAATTGGGAGGCAATTGCAGTACTCCTGAGAGACACGATGGGGCCATAGTCTACAGTAATAGCAGTTTTGGTGGAGAGAAGTAGACAGATATTCTTCAAAAGGTTAAACTCATAGACCTTGCAGATAGGTTAGATGTGGATGGTGAGGGGAAAAAGGAGGAATCAAAAATGATTCCAGAAAATACTCAACTAAAAAACTTTTTTTAGCAGCAGACTACCTCTGAGCCTTTAATGTAGATTGAGACTCTCCAAGCGGGGACATATGCAGCATATTCAAACTTTTATATGGGATCTCAGGCACATTCTTTGTCCCTGAATTTTCAGCATCATCTCTTGACGCTTTGAAGATTAAAATATTTAGTAGAGAAATTATCTATTTAAAGGAAACTGTTTTCTCCCTTCAGTGTATTCATTCATTTTACTGTCCATCTACACATTCCACAAATATCTTAGGATGAATTGAGAAGGTAGCATTGACATACTTTACCTTATCATGTGTAAAATAGATAATTATCAGGAAGCAGCTATATAATCCGGGAATTCCAGCCTGGTGCTCTGTGACAACCTAGGGGGATGGGATGGGATGGGAGAGGGAGGCTCAAGAAGGAGAGAATATATACATAAAATTCTGACTGGTTCACATTTTTGTATGGCAGAAACCAACACAACATTGTAAAGCAATTGTTCCCCCCCCCCAAAAAAAAAAAATCTACTAAATACTTATTATATTCCACACTCTGTAATGGACTCACCAAAGTAAGTCAGTCCTTTTTCTTGAGGCATACATCTATAAAGACCTATTTTTTTTTTAATAAAGACCTATTTTTTGAAGGTTAATTTAAAAGAAAGAATTGAGTGATGGAATGTAAAAAGGAGGCAGGGTTAGTAATAAGTCCATGAAAATACTTTGCAGAAGAATTTTGGAGTTAAATAAATTTGCAGTAACATAAGAGAGGATCTTGGGATTTTAGTCTCTTAAAAAGGAAGAAGATGAGACACATATGGATGAGTTGGGCCAGGTCAGATTGTTCTGCAAAGTCCAAAAGGATTTGGTATGAGGTCTTCTTGGGTGAATGAATACAGTGTGACTATGGGTGTTGGTACCTGGTTAGAAGTACATTCCCAAACCAACACAGTACTGTGAAGCAGTTTTCCTTCAATTAAAAAATAAAAGTACATCCTAGGCCAAGCTAAGTCAATGCAGCTTGACTCCAATTTTCTAGTCAAATTCCCTATGAATAGATGTGTACTGAGAGTCAATGGCCAATGAAGTGCATTGAGTGGTTCCATATGACTATAAATAGCCACTGTCAGCATATTTTCTTCTGTATCATGAGATCTTGTCATTAGAAATCATGACACAGTGCAAGAATTTCTAGAAATTCTGAAGAGATCAGTTTGACCAAGGAATTTCAGTGCTAGACTTGGTGAATTTAATGCCAGACAAATACCTCAGACCCTTCTTGAACTTTGGGTATTTTTTATGCTATAATAATAGTTTGGCAAAAGAGTCTTGATTTTTCTTTTTTTTTGTTATTTTCTAATAAATTTGAAAGCATTTGAGCTGTTGAAGATTGTTTAATCCAAGAATGAGGTATAAAATGAAGTACTGAAGTGAACCTAGTAAATATCTTTTGGAAACATTGGGATACTGTTCAGGTATCTCTACTAAAAAAAATATGATGTTTATGGAATTTTCACATTACTTCATTGTCCCTTGCCTTAACTATCTTTGAACTGAGGGGCTGCATTTGCATGCTGTTAGGGTCACAGATCACATTCCTGGGGAATAAAAAAAGAATTTTTCCAATTAGTAAATCCTGTTCACACCATAAATTCTTTTTTATTCATATGAGTTTGGTGCACAGACATGGTGCTTGCAAAGTGCAGGTACTTTACATATTCTAAAATAAGAATAAAATGTGGCTAGGGAAATAAGAACAGTATGATAAGCATTATATTTATGTAATAAAATTAATTCAGGAAAGCTGTTGCATTTATAACCTAGAAGAGGTTGTCCTTTTCAGAGGAGTTAAAATGGACTGAAGTATATAGAAAAATTATTTGAAATCCTTCCAAACACAGCTTTTATGTAGCTTTACAAAATATATTTATTTGTTCAAAATAATGACATTTTTAAATGAACAAAAGGATGAAATGTACTAAGAAAATGCCAGATGTTTGTCATGCTAAAACAAAAGACCTGCCTGGTATGAGAAATCATATTCAGATGAATGAATGTGTTTCTGGTATCTTCCATTTGCCCCATCCAGATCCATCTTCTTCCTTTCGCCTCCCTGCCTCCCAACTATTGGCCTTGGAAGACAGATGCGCATGAACTATTCATGGACTCCCTTGCCCTCTCATTTTTGATTGGGTTTGCCAAAGGGAATCTCTGACAGAAGCTGGAGAAAGAAGTATACTGATGCCCTTCGCTCTCTTCCTGAGGGGTCTCCTTGAGCTGGAGTCTTCCTCCACAGAAGGTTACAGCATTTCTTCTGTTGAGCCATTATATTGACTGCTTCCACATTCTAGTGGTCACTCCCTGACCCTGATCTAAAGAGGTAAACAGCTCTCACTTTATTCCACTGTCTCTTATGTTCCCACATCTTTGTGGATAATCCCTTCATTATACTTTCTTTGAAGTATCCTATCTGTATTTGTATCTGTTTCCTATTGGGACATAGGTTGATGAATTTTTAAATTATTCATTTATTTACTTTTGGCTGTGCTGAGTCTTCACTGCTGCTGTGCGGGCTTTTCTCTAGTTGCAGGGAGTGAGGGCTCCTCTAGTTGCAATGCACGGGCTTCTCACTGCAGTGGCTTCTCTTGTTGTGAAGCATGGGCTCTAGGGCTCGCGAGTTTCAATAGCTGTGACTTCCAGGCTCTAGAGCACAAACTCCATAGTTGTGGCACATAGCCTTCATTGTTCTTAGAATGTTGTATCTTCCCGGAACAAGGAAGATTGAACCCATGTCTCCTGCATTGGCAGGTGGATTCTTTACCACTGAGCTGCCAGGGAAGCCTGATTGATTAAATTTGAAAGCAAATTTTATCCCTGGAGCTTCTTTCAGTGCAGTTCAGTTCAGTTGCTAGGTCGTGTCCAACTCCTTGTGACCCCAAAAACCACAGCACACCAGGCCTCCCTGTCCATCACCAACTCCTGGAGTCCACCCAAACCCATGTCCACCGAGTGGGTGATGCCATCCATCTCATCCTCCATTGTTCCCTTCTCCTACTGCCCTCAATCTTTCCCAGCATCAGGGTCTTTTCAAATGAGTCAACTCTTTGCATCAGGTGGCCAAAGTATTGGAGTTTCAACTTCAGCATCAGTCCCTCCAATGAACACCCAGGACTGATCTCCTTTAGGATGGACTGGTTGGATCTCCTTGCAGTCCAAGGGACTCTCAAGGCTTCTCCAACACCACAGTTCAAAAGCATCAATTCTTCGGCACTCAGCTTTCTTTATAGTCCAACTCTCATATCCATACATGACCACTGGAAAAACCATAGCCTTGACTAGACGGACCTTTGTTGGCAAACTAATATCTCTGCTCTTTAATATGCTGTCTAGTTTGGTCATAATGTTCCTTCCAAGGAGTAAGTGTCTTTTCATTTCATGGCTGCAATCACCATCTTCAGTGATTTTGGAGCCCAGAAAAATAAAGTCTGACACTGTTTCCCCATCTACTTGCCATGAAGTGAGGGGACCAGATGCCATGATATTAGTTTTCTGAATGTTGAGCTTTTAGCCAAATTTTCACTCTCCTCTGAATTTCAGTAAGAGGCTTTTTAGTTCTTCTTCACTTTCTGCCATAAGGGTGGTGTCATCTGCATATCTGAGGTTATTGATATTTCTCCTGGCAATCTTAATTCCAGCTTGTGCTTCCTCCAGCCCAGCGTTTCTCATGATGTACTCTGCATATACGTTAAATAAGCAGGGTGACAATATACAACCTTGACGTACTCCTTTTCCTATTTGGAACCAGTCTGTTGTTCCATGTCCAGTTCTTACTGTAGCTTCCTGACCTGCATACAGGTTTCTCAAAAGGCAGGTCAGCTAGTCTGGATTTCCCATCTCTTTCAGGATTTTCCACAGTTTATTGTGATCCACACAGTCAAAGGCTTTGGCATAGTCAATAAATCTGGAACTCTCTTGCTTTTTCGATGATCCATCGGATGTTGGCAATTTGATCTCTGTTTCCTCTGCCTTTTCTAAAACCAGCTTGAACATCTGGAAGTTCATGGTTTACATATTGCTGAAGTCTGGCTTGGAGAATTTTGAGCATTACTGTACTAGCATGTGAGATGCGTGCAATTGTGCAGTAGTTTGAGCATTCTTTGGCATTGCCTTCCTTTGAGATTGGAATGAAAATGGACCTTTTCCAGTCCTGTGGCCACTCCTGAGTTTTCCAAATTTGTTGGCATATTGAGTGTAGCACTTTCACAGTGTCATCTTTCAGGATTTGAAAGAGCTCAACTGGAATTCCATCACCTCCACTAGATTTACTCATAGTGATGCTTCCTAAGGCCCACTTGACTTCACATTCCAGGATGTCTGGCTCTAGGTGAGTGATCACACCATCGTGATTATCTGGGTCATGAAGATATTTTTTTGTACAGTTCTTCTGTGTATTCTTGCCACCTCTTCTTAATATCTTATGCTTCTGTTAGGTCCCTACCATTTCTGTCCTTTACCGAGTCCGTCTTTGCATGAAATGTTCCCTTGGTATCTCTAATTTTCTTGAAGAGATCTCTAGTCTTTCCCATTCTATTGTTTTCCTCTATTTCTTTGCATTGATTGCTGAGGAAGGCTTTCTTATCTCTCCTTGCTATTCTTTGGAACTCTGCATTCAAATGGGTATATCTTTCCTTTTCTCCTTTGCTTTTCACTTCTCTTCTTTTCACAGCTATTTGTAAGGCCTCCTCAGACAGCCATTTTGCTGTTTTTGCATTTCTTTTTCTTGGTGATCATCTTGATTCCTGTCTCCTGTACAATGTCACAAACCTCCACCCATAGTTCATCAGGCACTCTGTCTATCAGATCTAGTCCCTTAAATCTATTTCTCACTTCCACTGTATAATCATAAGGGATTTGATTTAGGTCATACCTGAATGGTCTAGTGGTTTTCTCCACTTTCTTCAATTTCAGTCTATATTTGGCAAGAAGGAGTTCATGATCTGAACCATAGTCAGCTTCCAGTCTTGTTTTTGCTGACTGTATAGAGCTTCTCCATCTTTGGCTGCAAAGTATAGATTTTGGTGTAGACTGTCTGGTGAAGTCCATGTGTAGAGTCTTCTCTTGTGTTGTTGGAAGCAGATGTTTGCTATGACCAGTGCATTCTCTTGGCAGAACTCTATTAGCTTTTGCCCTGCTTCATTCCATATTCCAAGGCCAAATTTGCCTGTTACTCCAGGTGTTTCTTGACTTCCTACTTTTGCATTCCAGTCCCCTATAGTGAAAAGGACATCTTTTTTTGGGTGTTAGTTCTAGAAGGTCTTATAGGTCTTCATAGAACTGTTCATCTTCAGCTTCTTCAGTGTTACTCGTCAGGGCATAGACTTGGATTACCGTGATATTGAATGGTTTTCCTTGGAAACGAACAGAGATCATTCTGTCGTTTTTGAGATTGCATCCAAGTACCGCATTTTGGACTCTTTTGTTGACTATGATGGCTACTCCATTTCTTCTAAGGGATTCCTGCCCACAGAAGTAGATATAATGGTCATCTGAGTTAAATTCACCGATTCCAGTCCATGTTAGTTCACTGATTCCTAGAATGTCAATGTTCACTATTGTGAACTCCTGTTTGACCACTTCCAATTTGCCTTGATTCATGGACCTGACATTCCAGGTTCCTATGCAATATTGCTCTTTACAGCATAGAACCCTGGTTCCATCACCAGTCCCATTCACAACTGGGTGCTGTTTTTTATTTGGCTCCATCCCTTCATTCTTTCTGGAGTTATTTCTCCACTGATCTCCAGTAGCATATTGGGCACTTACCGACCTGGGGAGTTTGTCTTTCAGTGTCCTATCTTTTTGCCTTATCATACTATTAATGGGGTTCTTAAGGCAAGAATACTGAAGTGGTTTGCCATTCCCTTCTGTAGTGGAACACATTCTGTCAGACCTCTCCATCATAACATGGCCATCTTGGGTGGCCCCACATGGCATGGCTTAGTTTCATTGAGTTAAACAAGGCTGTGGTCTTTGTGATCATATTGACTAGTTGTCTGTGATTGTGGTTTCAGTTTGTCTGCCCTCTGACCCACTCTCTCAGTACCTACCATCTTACTTGGGTTTCTCTTACCTTGGACGTGGGGTCTCCATGGCTGCTCCAGTAAAGCACATCTGCTGCTCCTTACCTCGGATGTGGGGCTTCCTTAAGGGATCTATTTTCATTTGGCATATAATAAGATACAAAAAAATTATTTCCAGGAAAATATAGCATGGGATTATATTTTTATCTTGTGCCAGACACTATGAAAGATCTTCAAAATATTAATCTGTATTTCCAAATCAGAGATATTGGTAAACAGTTCCCAGAAGACAGAGAGCTTTGGTTAAATTGAGGAATGATGCTCTCAGATCCCTTCTTTTATATTTAGGAAATACTGCTTGTGAAGCTCTGGCCAACCTGAGAGACTTACAGGAAGCTCTCCTATCTGGGACATTTACACTATTTATTGCTCATACATTATATGTAATTTAACAAATGGAACAATTGGGTATCAGAGAAATCATTTATTTTAACCTTGTGTTTTGTTACAAAAGAGATTATTGGTAGAATCAGAACTCAAATTTAGATATTCTGACTCAAAATTTTATAGATTTCCACTACATTGTGTATGAATGAAGCAAAATCCCTTCCTTTGTGTATTAAGAGGAATAGGACAAACACAGATGTCTAATATTCAAAATAGGATGGTAAAGTTTTATGGCAAAATTAGAGAAAGTAGGTGTTTACATGTAGGAAATGAAGATAGCATTTGTGATGAAGCTTCTCATAGGCTTTTTGGAAAAGGTGTTTAAGTCCAATCCTAAAGTCCAGTTTAGCCATATTAAATCCATGGAAGATACAGGGGCATTTGGGTCATGGGGGACCTTGGAATGCTAAGCCAGGAAATTCAAAATGTAGCCCCTAGTCAGTAGATATTTTCTAAAAGTATTTGATTAAGATTGTAACACCAGTGAATAATCAGTTAAGGTTTATGAAAATTAATTTGGCAGCGTCTCAGACAAGAGATTTTAAAAAGGAAATAAAAGAAGGCTAGTTATAAAACATGATATATGAGAAGTAACAAAATTTACTGATAAATGAGAAAGGGAAAAAATAAGAAAAATACTTAAAAGAATAGAAATAAAAAGTTACAATGACTAATTGGATTTTAGGAAATAGGAAGGAAGTTAAAGATGCCAGAAGTTTTGACCTTGAATTAATGGTAAGACAGAGATTCTAAAGCAGGAAAAAATCATATTATTGAAGAGGAGAGAGGCAGGAAAGAATAAAAACTTAATTCTGAAATTTCTGCCTTTGACACACTGTAAGTAGGACTTCTAGGGAATATTGAAATGTAGAAGTGAGGCACAGTCAAGTTGATTGGGTCATCTCTAAGATTATTTAGTAGATGTCTTGTTTTTGTTTGTAGAACATAGGTGGCCAGAGTTGGAGGGATGGTGGGATGGAGTGTGGATCAAGGGGGAGCTGTGTCAAGACAGGATGTTCTTGAAGGTCAGGTCTAACTGGGAGATGTGTTCATGCAAAGCTACCCTGGGAGATGTGGTCAAGGTTGTATCTTAGTGCTTATCAACAAGTTCAATAATAAAATAAAACTGAAAAAATAAGCAACAAGTTTGAAAGCCAAGAGAAAAGAGAAGACACATATGCTATAAAAAAAATACTGTTTTGAAGAGCAACTTAATCATAGATGTGGATTGTGAGTATCCAGTTCTGTTGTAGCTGCATATTATGATGAATACTGTGAAGAAAAGGGTGGTTGCTGAAAACCTTGGTGCATGAGGGTGATCATGTAAGAGGAAGAGAATGGAGAGCTAAAGCTTGGAGGATGCCTGTGTCTGATTGAGTGTGGGGTACACTGGAAGAGGAAAAATGAAAAGACTTAGAGGAGGAGGAGACTAGGATGCAGTTAGAACTGAGGAAAGAAAAGCTTTTCAGGATAAAGAAATAGTCAAGTTCCCATGATGATGACCGAGGGGATGTCACTGGAATGAAGAACGATGATACTGAAAACTTGCAAGAATGGATTCTCAGTATACTCCTGGACCAGAAGCCACAGAGGTAAGGGCAGGAGTTTTGAAGTGTGACATCCCTAAATTGAAATCCCAGTTCTGTCACTTACCAGCTGGGTCAATTGGCCAAATTTCTTAAGAATATTCCTAGGTTTCTAAAGTGTAAAAAATAATTCCCTGTTGTATGATTCTTATAAGAATTCAATGAGGCAGGTGAAATTGCTTGGTAGAATGCCTAGAACATAGCACAGTCTTAATTAAACCTATTCCTTTAAGAAAATAATAAGTGGTAAGCAAACAGAAAAAAAGCTAAGAATAGGGTAATCTTTTGAAAAGTTTCACAGTGAAAGGACCTGAGAAATTCAAGGGAAGATTTTTTTTTTAGGATAATTGGAACTGAGTATGTTTGCTTACTCAGTATGGGCTTCCCTGGTGGCTCAGATGGTAAAGAATCTGCCTGCAATGCAGGAGACCTGGGTTCAATCCCAGGGTCAGGAAGATCCCCTGGAGAAGGGATGGCTACCCACTCCAATATTCTTGTCTGAAGAATCCCATGGACAGAGGAGCCTGGTGAGCTAGAGTCCATGGGGTCACAAAGAATTGGAAATAAATGAGTAACTAACACACACATACATTAGCTTATAGAGGAGAGATGCTAAGAGAGGGTAGAGAATGTGAAGAGTCAAAAAAAAAAAAACAACAAAACTGATGAATCAAGAGCCTGGATGACAAAAGATCAAGAATTTAGGGTCAGGTGTGCAAGAAGAATGGACCTCAAAGGGAACATATATGACTTTGGTGACTCTTAGGAAGGAGAGGGAAATAAGTATGTTTTTAAGTGCAGAGAAGAGAAGCTGTCGGAGCTCTTTTTGAAAGCATGTGTCTTGCTAGTAAAGGAACAAAGTTGTTTATTTAGTGTAGAAATGATGTAACATTAGAAAAAAAATACTGTACCTCATTTTTGGAGAACTTGATTTTCTTAAACATGTTTGAGGAAACAATCTCTCTCCATTGGGAGTGGGAAAAGAGCAAAGGTTTTCATCAGAGCTTGAGGCAACTTCAGAAAGCAATCAACTGCCTTAGTATGAAGAGTCCCAGTGTCAGTCTTGGTAATAGGCAGAGGAATGCATGGCTCCTAAAGGGACAGCAGTGATTCACGGTTTACAAAATAAACCTCAAGCCCGATGAAGTCTACCATGCTTCATGTGTCTATTATCCTGCTTTGTTCATTCATTCGTTGAGTGCCTACCTTAACACAGACAATTACAAACTAGATACTTGGAATAAACAAGGTCCATGTTCTTATGGAGATCACAGTCCAGGTGGAAATAGCATTGAGAAGGAGAAAATACTAGAATATTAAGAAAAATATCACACTGAGTCTTCAGAATCTGAAGCATTTTGTGTGTCTGTATGCATATGCCTGTATGTATGCATGCTAAATCACTTCAGTCATGTCCGACTCTTTGCCACCCTTTGGACTTTAGCCCACCAGGCTCCTCTGTCCATGGGATTCTCCAGGCAAGAATACTGGAGTGGTTTCCAATGCCCTCCTCCCAGGGATCTTCCCAACTTGGAGATCGAACCCACATCTCTTATATCTCCTGCATTGACAGGCAGTTTCTTTACTACTAGTGCCACTGGGAAACCCATGTATATGCCTAGGCATATGTACATGTGTTTGTATCCATATCCAGCTTTAAATGTAAATGTATTTGTGTATGTGTGTGATAAATATTCAGAGAAGAGGTAGTAACTGTAGATTTTCCTGACTATGCCAGCCTTCATATAAAGAAAATAACTACTAAATAATATCACTGTGGACATGCTTTTAGGTAGAGGGCAGCATAAGTTAGAAGGAGTACAGAATGAAACAGGGCAAAAGCTAAAGAGTTTTGTCAAGAGAACACACTGGTCATAGCAAACACCCTCTTCCAACAACACAAGAGAAGACTCTACACATGGACATCACCAAATGGTCAACACTGAAATCAGATTGATTATATTCTTTGCAGCCAAAGATGGAGAAGTCCTATATAGTCAGCAAAAACAAGACCAGGAGCTGACTGTGGCTCAGATCATGAACTCCTTATTGCCAAATTTAGAGTTAAAATGAAGAAAGTAGGGGAATCCACTAGACCACTCAGGTATGACCTAAATCAAATCCTTTATGATTATACAGTGGAAGTGACAAACAGATTCAAGTGATTAGATCTGATACAGGACCTGAAGAACTTTGGACGGAGGTTCTTGACATTGTACAGGAGGCAGGGATCAAGACCATCCCCAAGAAAAAGCAATGCAAAAAGGCAAATTGGCTGTCTGAGGAGGCCTTACAAATAGCTGTGAAAAGAAGAGAAGCCAAAAGCAAAGGAGAAAAGGAAAGATATACTCATCTGAATGCAGAGTTCCAAAGAATAGAAAGGAAAGATAAGAAAGCCTTCCTCAGTGATCAGTGCAAAGAAATAGAGGAAAACAGTAGAATGGGAAAGACTAGAGATCTCTTCAAGAAAATTAGAGATACCAAGGGAACATTTCATGCAAAGATGGGCTCAATAAAGGATAGAAACGATATGGACCTGACAGAAGCAGATGATATTAAGAAGAGGTGGCAAGAAGACACAGAAGAAGCGTACAAAAAAGATCTTCATGACCCAGATAATCACGATGGTGTGATCACCAACCTAGAGCCAGACATTCTGGAATGTGAAGTTACATGGGCCTTAGGAAGCATCACTATGAACAAAGCTAGTGGATGTGATGGAATTCCAGTTGAACTATTTCAAATCCTAAAAGATGATGCTGTGATAGTGCTGCACTCAATATGCCAGCAAATTTGGAAAAGTCAGCAGTGGCCATAGGACTAGAAAATATCAGTTTTCATTCCAATCTCAAAGAACGGCAATGCTAAAGAATGCTCAAACTACCGCACAATTTCACTCATTTCACACGCGAGTAAAGTAATGCTCAAAATTCTCCAAGTCAGGCTTCAATAGAACGTGAACTGTGAACTTCCAGATGTTCAAGCTGGATTTAGAAAAGGCAGAGGAACCAGAGATTCAACATCCGTTGGATCATCACAAAAGCAAGAGAGTTCCAGAAAAACATCTGCTTTCTTGATTATGTCAAAGGCTTTGATTGTGTGGATCACAACAAACTGTGGAAAATTCTGCAAGAGATGGGAATACCAGACCACCTGACTTGCCTCTTGAGAAATCTGTGTGCAGTTTAGGAGGCAACAGTTAGAACTGGACATGGAACAGACTATTTCCAAATAGGGAAAGGAGTACATCAAGGCTGTATATTGTCACCCTGTTTTATTAACTTATATGCAGAGTACATCATGAGAAATGCTCGACTGGATGAAGCACAATCTGGAATCAAGATTTCTGGAAGAAATATCAGTAACCTCAGATATGCAGATGACACCACCCTTATGGCAGAAAGCAAAGAAGAGCTAAAGAGCCCCTTGATGAAAGTCAGAGGAGTGAAAAAGTTGGCTTAAAGCTCAACATTCAGAAAACGAAGATCATGGCATCTAGTCCCATCACTTCATGGCAAATAGATGGGGAAACAGTGGAAACAGTGAGAGATTTTATTTTCTTGGGCTCCAAAATCACTGCCGATGGTGACTGCAGCCATGAAATTAAAAGACGCTTGCTCCTTGGAAGAAAAGCTATGAGTAACCTAGACATCATATTAAAAAGAGACATTACTTTGCCAACAAAGGTCCATCTAGACAAACCTACGGTTTTTCCAGTAGTCATGTATGGATATGAGAGTTGGACTATAGAGAATGCTGAGCGCCAAAGAATTGCTGGTTTTGAACTATGGTGTTGGAGAAGACTGTTGAGAGTCCCTTGGACTGCAAGGAGATCCAACCTGTCCATCCTAAAAGAAATCAGTCCTGAATATTCATTGGAAGGACTGATGCTGAAGCTGAAACTCAATACTTTGGCCACCTGATGCAAAGAGCTGACTCATTGAAAAAGACCCTGAAGCTGGGAAAGATTGAAGGCGGGAGGAGAAGGGGACAAACAGAGGATGAGATGGTTGAATGGCATCACCAACTAAATGGACATGAGTTTGTGTCCATCACCAGGATTTGGTGATGGACAGGGAGGCCCAGCGTGCTGCAGTCCATTGGGTCTGAAAAAGAGTTGGACATGACTGAGTGACTGAACTGAATGAAACTGAGCAAAGTTAGTGAAATACCTTTTATACTTGTTTTACTTTAAAGTATGTTGCCTTTCAAAGAAAAATTTGATATTCAGTATTGCCAAGATTTTAGCGAGGCACTGTTATGCTACCGATGGGAGTATAAATTGTTAAATCTGTCTGGAAAGCAATTTGGCAGTATGTACTAAGAACATTAATATGTTCATATCTTTTCAATATGTGATTTTAGGGAATTTATCTTAAGGGAAATAATGTAGAATGTGGGCAAAGCTTTATACACAGAGATACTGTAGCCTAATTAATAACAGAAATAAAATGCTAAAAATTTAAATTATGTATCAATAGAGAAGTGGTTGTCTTGTTATTGCACATGAAAATATGAGTATCATGTAAATAATTAAAAGTATTTGCTCAAGGAGTTTTAATGACATGGGACAATATGATACAGGAAATTATATAAAAAGAACAGGATACAAATTTTTATATGCTGTATATCCTTAATATTTAAAGCAATTCCATAAAATTGGATGCAAGGAAATAGGCCAATATGCTTTACACTTTAAGCATTTTTATGATTTGTACATGTGACTTTTATATTCAGAAATAGCAATAAATATTATTTTAAATACCCTGTGTTAATAGGTAGCTAGTGGGAAGCTGCAATATAGCACAGGGAGCTTAGCTTGGTGCTCTGTGATGACCTGGGTGGGGGATGGGGGATGGGGGATGGGGAGAGGCTCAAGAGGGAGGGGATATTTGTATACATAAAATAAAAATAAAAACCCCAGTGTTAGAGTAGGCATTAAATGCTTCTGTGATTGTCCCATGAAACATTTAACTCTTATGCTGGACCAATCTGGAATATCAACGCTTCCATATATAACCATAATATCAATTCAGAGTTTTGTGAAAGAATTTGTCAGATGGGTATATTTTAGTGCAATGAGAGCACTTTTCTTTGTTGCTTTTCTTTAGTTTTTTTCCTTAAATTTTTAACATGGCAAATGAAGGTAGAAATATGTCTTTGGCCTGTGTGTGGTGAATCCAGTGAAGGAGTAGAAGCAGCCTTCAATGGACAGTAGCTGTATAGGAAATGATTTCAATGAAGTAAATGGAAAGCAGAGATGTGTTACTTTAAGAGTAGAACAATATATCTTAAAATGTGATCCTATAGCCCCTTGTATCGGAATCATCACTATAATTGCTCAAGACATAGATTTGCTGACCTAATAAGTCAGAATCTGAGGATGGGTACAGGGAAGTTGTTTTAAAGGTATACCCTGGGTCACCCTCCTGAGATTCTCTAAGCTCTACCACCAATTAAGAGAGGTATGACATTTAGACATTTTTGTAGAGGAATCTTAAACATTGGCTCCAATGTTCATTAAGTAGAATTTAACCTTTTTTTTCAGTTGCATGGGTCCAAACTGTAAAGCACTTTGCTTATCACATAAGTTGGATGTGGGGCTGGGACCCAGCTACTGCTCAACTGCAATCTTAGTAGAGAGGTTTAGATTTGGAATTCTTAAAGAACAGACAAAGTGGTCAGTAACATTGCTGGGACAAGTGATAGGGGACTGGTTGGCTAGAAAACAGTGACCCATCAGTTCTAGTTCCCCTGGGAGTGGTATCCTTTGGGTGGAATGCTTACCTGAGTCATTGCAGAGTAGAGTTCACAACTTTTAATGAAACGGGCTTCCCCCGAGAGCTGCAGTGCTTTAGAGCAGCGGAGTCCAACCTTTTTGGCACCAGGGACCAGTTTCATGGAAGAGTTTTTCCACAGACCAGGGGTGGGAAGTGGTTTCAGGATAGTTCGAGCACATTACATTTCTTATGCACTTTATTTCTATTATTATTACATCAGCTGCACCTCAGATCATCAGACATTAGATCCTGGAGATTGGGGACCCTGCCCTAGAGATTAAGAGTGCTAGGGGTCAGTAACACTCATCACTCACCATGTGCCTGGATGAATTAAGTGACTCAATTTTTAGATTCTTCTCATATAAAATGGGGTTACCACTAGTAGCAGCCTAATGACAAAAAATTTGTTGTAAATCATCTAGCACAGGGTTCAGCATCTAATTCTTGTATAAATGACTTCACAAGAGCTAGACTATAGAAGCTTGGGAATCAAGCTTTTCTACTTGATTCTTTGAAGAAAAGCCTGGAGATTAGAGTAATTCCAGATTCTTTTGAGGGGTTGGGGTATGAGGGGGAGTGGTCATGGGTCCAGTAGTCCTTCATATGAGCTAGATTTTTGATATTTTTTGGTTTCATGGACCATCCAACCCTAATGTCACTGATTGAAATCTACCCCCTTATTGGTGAGTTGAGTTAGGTGAATTATCATTTGCAGAATGACTTTTGTTTGCATGCCTTCTCCAGTTACAAAGAAAGTCAAAAGTCATTCCTACACACACTCACACAGCCTTAACTCTGGCTACCTATATTAATACTTCTGGGTGCCACATTCTACAAAGTCATTTTAGGTTCTAATAAATGTTTCTGGCTTTATGATTATGACTACCATGAAACACATTACCATCACCCTTTCCTTGAGTTACTGGTAAATATTCCTTGAATAAAATGAATTGAAAGACTTGTCCCTAATTTAAACTTTCATCTGGAATTCCTTGGTGGTCCAGTGGTCAGGACTCTGCTTTCAATTGCTAAAGGCTCGGGTTCAGTCCTAGGCTGGGGAACCAAGTTCCTACAAACTGTGTGATGTGCCCCTTCCCCCAAAAAGTAAAACCAAAAATCGCCCCAAAATTTACATCTGCCAAGTGATGGACATATCTTGTGGGTTCTTAACTTTAGGAAAATAACCTCAGTGCCTCCCCTACCCGCTGTCCCCAGAAACACAACTGAATCAGATCAAGAGAGTTACCAGGAGCAATCCTTTATATTATCCAGTTGCATAGCACACTTCTTGAATAAATGACATACCCTAATTTAGGGTACATCACCAGATTCAAGTCAGAGAGTATCCTCTGCCAGTTAATATGAGTACGGGTCACTGGAAGATCTCTTCGTAGAATTTTTCTCAGAGCTTCATTCGATAACTCCTGTAGTTCTTCTAACAGTGCAGCTTGAAATTTATTCTCTTGCTCTTCCACAAGTCTTGCGAAACTTAGAGCCAGTTGAGCTTGGTTCACTACCTCCAAGCTTTCTTTCAGGTCCTTGGAG
Organism: Bubalus kerabau; assembly: GCF_029407905.1. NCBI lineage: Eukaryota > Metazoa > Chordata > Mammalia > Artiodactyla > Bovidae > Bubalus > Bubalus kerabau. The sequence continues at coordinate 30,581,538 of NC_073624.1, read as the reverse complement.
ATTTCGATATGTAGGTTGACACACCTGAAATAGTGAGCTTGCACAAAAATTCTCCCTGTTACCTGGGTTAGAAATGGATTGACTTGGAAAATCCATTTTGATTTCCAAAGCCCATTCCAGTAGTCTGCTGTTTCATAGCTGTGGTCTTCGATGCAGGCGATCAAGAACTCCTTATTTTTCACTGTTTTTCTCAGCACGTTGCAGTTTCCCTTTGGGTAGTGGTCGTTCACATACAGCTTCAAGGCGCACAGAACTACAGTCCTCAGGTACTCCGTCTCATTCCGAATGATTCCATGACTCTGGATGTCCTTTAACTGGTTTTGAAGCAGGTCAAATTTGAAAGAAAGTTTGCTCTGGTAGTCGAAAAACCTGTAGTCGCCCACGACATTGTGGTGAGACAGGAGGACAGCATTCCCATCAATGCTGAGTGGGACAGAATATTTTTGGCAGTGTTGGTGGCCCGCACACTCCCCTTGATGGTGCATGAGTTTTTCATCACGGATAAGCAGACAGAGATCATCAAAGGCATTTACAAATTCCCCTGGAGGAGCCTGTATCAATAGTCTGTGAATTACTTTTTCTTTCTCTTTCCTACTCAGCGTGCTACGTGACATGTTTGGTTGCGGCAGAAGCAGAGCTTCTGGAATAAAGTGTTCAGAGGATGAGAGAACATTCCATGGGGCACCTTTCCCATCCAGGTGTTAAACATTCAAGCTTAAGATTACCATGTCTGACCATGCAAAAACCAGGTTGTCTGGCCAGCTCTGAGTCTCCTGATGAAGTCATAAAGGAGCTTGCTCTGTGAAGTACGGAACTTTTGATGAGATCACAATGGGCGTTTGGACCCAAAGGAAAACATGACAGTCACCTGACAGCGTGGTGCCCGGCCAACCAGCTATACGAATTTTGAAGAATTTTTAAGAACTTAGCCTCCAGAACAGCCTTCTTCATAAAGTGGTGTGTTTATTGCATAGGTGGTCATAGATCTAAGAGAAGCAACCCAGAGTTTCTAAGGAGTATTTGGAAGCTCTTTGACGCTTTGGGGACCACAATGGCAGTAATTTGTAATCAGGCCGTCAGAATAACTGTCCCCAACCCAGTGGAAGCATGTTATCCTGAAAGGTTTGAGGGGTTTAAACAAAATAGTAAAAATGAGAGACCATGGCTGTTCATGGGAAAATGCCAGATGGCAAGGGTTGTCTCTCTCATAAACATTGTGGGTTTGGAAATGGTCAGAACATAAGCAAGAAGCCAGAAAAAATTTAAGGGCAGTGAAGTGCAGAGACCACAAACCTCCATACAGTCTCTGGGGGATTTAAGTGTTGCGCTAACTGCAAAGAACAAAGGCAACAAACCACTGTGTTTTCTGCTTTCTTTCTAGAAAAGGGGCAGTGGCAACAGCGGATGAGTTTCAAGGAATCCCTTTCTTGCCAAGGGGCAGAGTTAATTATATTTGGAACCTGCGACAACTCATAATGGGGAGAAGCTTCTAAGTGAGGAGAAACGAAACTTCAGGTCATGAAAATATGGAGAACAAATATCCACTCAGAAGTCCTTTCTGTTCCTCTTTCCTTTTTCTTGATTTATCCCCTTTGAAGACTCCTGAGCTTATTTCTCTCATTTGAGTATAAACTGCTTCTTTCTTTTTGCATCCTGAGTTTTTTTTTTTTTTTTTAAATTTTCCCAGCTTCCTGTATCTTTTTCTTATAACATGAGCTTTGCCATATTAAGTCACAGCCATTAAATTGAAGGGCTTCCTATTAGTTCTAACAATCTGAAATTGAGTGTATTGTTGAACAATTTTTACTGATACTTTTCATGATTTTATAGACTGTCATATTAATCCTTCTCAATCTTATTTTTTTAATTTGAAGTGTCCTAAATTTTGTTGTTTCTCTGTAGATAAAGCAAGCTTGATTATTTTTGTTTTCTCCTTCATATTAATTAGACACTCATCATGGCATTAGAAAAGAAAAACCTCTTTCTGATGGTCCTTAAAATGTTGCTTTTGGAGGCATGTGAGTAGCTGGACATTTGGCTAGTATAATGGTAATAATCATATCAGACATGGTTACTATTTATTGAACTCTCAGTAACAGAAACTATATTGAATGATATATTATGACCTCATTTAATGCCCCTACCTTCCTGAAGTATTAATTTGACCACTTTTCAGACGAGGAAACTAACCCTGAGAGAGATCAAGTGATAGAAAGATCTTGATGTTCATGTCTTCAGAAAATAGACTGTATTTCCCAAGTAATAGCTGGATTTCTCAAATGTTAACTTTTGTTCTTTTCCTATAATTCTTATTTTATTAAGTCCTTTCATACCTTTAACACTAAATAGTACCTACTTAATTTTGTTTTAAATATTATTTATCATAAAATTATTTTCTCACTTAGGCATGCGATAGACTATCCTCTGAAAAGAAAAAGAAAAACGTTGAAGAGGGACAAAATATTCTTTAGTCATTTTAAGTACTTATGACTTTCTGTGAGAATTTCCTTAACTTCTTTTTTTGGTGTGTCTCCTACATGGTTTTTGTTGATGGTTCGAGATGACTTCAAAGGTGGAAAAATTACTCTAGAAAAAGCTCTGAAACTACTTGAAAAATTAGATATTCAGTGCAATACTATTCATGTGAAATATATTTTTAAGGTGAGATAATATCTGTCCCCTGCATATCCCACCCTAGGAAGGACTTCATCCAATATAAGGAAATGTGGATAGCTACTTGTATGTTTTCTGCAGAAAATACATATGAAAGATTAGTCTCTGAGAAATTAAAGCAATTAATTATGTTAGATATATTTATAATCAAAATGGAAAGCATTTAGGTAAGAGGAAAAATGAGTTGTTGATAAAATTTGAAATAATACCAGGTTATCTGCTTAGAACAATCTGCTGAGAATGCATAGATGTTCACATCAGATTAAGATTTGTCATCTGATTAGATCAAATCATATAAATGATGAAATGGTAACTAGATTGGATGTTAGTGATTTATAGAAGGCATGGGCAATCTTGATAAAAATCATATTTTACTCATCTTCAAGGAATTATACCATAAGCTCCTCTGGAGAAGGGAAAGGCTACCAACTCCAGTATTCTGGCCTGGAGACCCCACTGTATAGTCCATGGGGTCGCAAAGAGTCAGACACGACTGAGTGCCTTTCACTTTCCTTTGTTTAAAGAAGAATTAGTAGGAAGGGAACCTGGTTTAATTCTGTCACTAGAGGACGAACGGAAAGATCATGAAAAAAAGAAAAAGCTGCATGTTAGAGCTGAGTTTTTTTTTTATTAGGAAGATGGCAAATTTCTTGGTGAATCAGGCAAGAATACTAGACAAGCCAACCCAGATAGTTAGGAAGGTAGACATCCTGAGTATGATTTTGTTTCTTGGAATTGGGAAGCCAGATAACACAATCTATGGTGAAATTGTTACCAACTAACCTATACTGGGAAACCTGTGTTACTTTGAAAGTGAAAGTGTTAGTTACTCAGTCTTGTCCAACTCTTTGCAACCCCGTGGACTGTAATCTTCCAGTCTCCTCTGTCTGTGGGATTCTCCAGGCAAGAATTCTGGAGTGGGTAGCCATGTCCTTCTCCAGCGGATCTTCCTGACTGAGGGATCAAACCCAAGTATTCTGCATTGCAGGCAGATTGTTTACAGTCTGAGCCACCAGGGAAGCCCCTGTTGTTACTTCACATGTGGGCTAACCAGTGAGCCTGGTAGAGATCCAGGAATGCTTGCAGAGGTAGGTTCCAGTTCAGAGAAAAAAGACAGCTTGGTACTCCCAAATATACCAGTTGCCAGGGTATCACCATTTTGCTGCCATTTCTCCCGGCCCTGTTCCCAAAGTGATGTGAGGAGGGCCTGGTGACATGTGCACACACAGCGGGTATATTACCTGAGAGGGACTCAGAAGAAAGCTTAAGAACCCAGAGCTTTTATTATGGGCAATAAGCCTGTCTGATCTTTGCCACGGAGGGTGTCGTTATTAATGTTATTAATCCCAGATAGTAAACAAACCTGCTTTTTCCTCTGGAATGAAGTACTATCTCTTCATCATGTAAATATCCTTGAAGAGCTAGTCCTGAAGAAAGGCGATTGGTGACTCTGCTCAGAAAATAAGCAGAAACACAGGAGCAAGCATTTCTCTCAGTCAGATTTAGTCCTCAGGTTTACTAACCAAAAGAGGAGGTTCAGAAAAGAAAAACTGAACTTCTCAGGAGACTGCTGTAAAAGACAAAGAATTCAGAGTTGCTTCTATGGCTCCAAGTAGCTTGTGCTGCTATAAGCGATAAGAATTTTGATTAATTTCTAATACCACACCTGAAGAACACAAATTTATGTGAAAGGCCTTTACACATAGAATTTTCCCCCAGTGGTATTGCCCAAAGGGAGAAACAGCTGTGTGCTTTCTGGTTTAATAAAATTCACATTCAGCACAATACAGAGGTAGTAATATGTTAAATCTGTATTTAATGTGAAATACTGTAAATCTTAGTGATTTTCAAGTTGCTTTGAATTAGCTGCAAGATAGAGATAGGTCTTTGAAATGCTCTTGAGTAAAACGCAAGCTGTATTGAAAAGCAGTATGTAGAATGTTCAACAGGTATAACAATTAAATAAATAGCTCATTAATTGGAATTTATGATTTTTTGGACATAGCCAGGCCGAAGGTCTATTTTGTAGCAAAACCTTTTTAAAGCAGCTATGAAAACAATGTTAATTATAAAAATTAGAGGAGCAGAGATTCCTTAGAATACTTCAAAAACCCCTTTAAAATGACCTCAGATACTTTAGAAGCATGAATTATGTATAAACAAGAGTGATGATTATGGTAAACCATTATCTTCTATTTAAATAATTCTCCTAATAGAAAATACTTTGTTGCCTTAGGTGAAATTGCTGTATATGGGTTAAAATGTTGATTAAGTAGTATGCCTAGGGAAAGTATATTGGTTAACTGAATTTTCTAGACAGCTCAAGATTAAGCTTAAACATCCAGCTCTTCTGCTTTAACTTATGTTGCTGATCTCTCCACTTGGCAATGATACACCTATTAGTGAGACCAAATAAAATGAATCACAGTGAATCTTTTTGTTGTTGTTGTTGTCCACACAAACACAAAGACGCTCAGTGTCTCAGAGGTGTTATCATTAGCAAGCTTATTGGGTGTAGAGAGTCTTCAGTTAGAACCTAGTTGTGCAGTACTTGATTGACAAGTCAGAAATCTCTGAGCAAATGTCTTAATCTGCAGGATGGGGATACTAATATATTTATTTTGCAGGATGGTTCTAAATATTAAATGTTATCATTTGTGAATGTACCTAGTATCAGGCTTGGCATAAAGTAGGCACCAAGTAAATTTTAGTTGAAGCTACATCATGACTGTTCAAAAAAATAGAGAAAATTACATTATATTTATTGATTTCCTAAGTGTTTAATAGTTGACATAAATTCTGACATGAATTTACTTTCTGACAAGGTGAAATTTTATTATAAAACTTGAGTAAAGCACATATAACTTCATGACCCTGGCAAAATATTCTAAACTTCTTTTTCCAAAATTAATTACTGAATCTTCACTTGAGCAATAGTTCTCTAAGTTTTTTTCAAAAATCCCTTTATTAAATTAAAAAAAATTGTTTTTAATCATTATTTTTAATTTGTAGCAGGAAAGATCCCCTGGAGGAGGGTATGGCAACCCACTCCAGTATTCTTGCCTGGGGAATCCACATGGGCAGATTAGCCTGGAGGGCTACAGTCCACGGGGTCACAAAGAGTCTGACACAACTGGTAGACTAAGCACAGCACAACACAGCACAAGCTAATTTTAGGAAATATCTCCAGTCATTTCAATTCGCGTAGCTAGTCTTAGATTAGTCTTGATTGTTGGCTGAATATGAAATAGTATCCTTTTCAATTTTAAGAGGTTATATTTCTCTGTATTTGCCACGGTTCAGCTGAACCCAGAAATACAAGCCCCACTGGCTACTGGAGCCAATGTGTCCCCTGGACAAGGGGTGTGTCCTCTGGACAAGAGGTGTGACCTCTGGACAAGGAGTGTGTCCTCTGCACAGCAGCTTGTGTGCCCAAGCTCCCTTCTTCAGGCTAGACTCCAAGATATGCACAAAGGCCTTCTTCAGGGAAGACTGAGTCTTAGGTGCCTCTGATTACTGTATCGGCATTAGGGCTTCCCAGGTGGCGCTAGTGGTGAAGAACCTGCCTACCAGTGCTGGAGACCTAAGAGACCCTGGAGGAGGGCATGGCATCCCACTGCAGTGTTCTTGCCTGGAGAATCCCATGGACAGAGGAGCCTGGCAGGCGACAGTGCATGCGCTCGCAGTGTCGGACACAACTGAAGTACTTAGCATGCATAGCATGCATGCATGCATTAGGGACAGAAGGAAACAGGGAATAAGAAAAGGAGAAAGAACAAGTTGCCTGCTAGTTTAAACTGGTATGTCAGTTCAGTTCAGTCGCTCAGCCGTGTCCAACTCTTTAAGACCCCATGGACTGCAGCATGCCAGGCCTCCCTGTCCATCACCAACTCCTGGAGTTTACTCAAATTCATGTCCATTGAGTTGGTGATACCATCCAACCATCTCATCCTCTGTCATCCCCTTCTCCTCCCGCCTTCAATCTTTCCCAGCATCAGGGTCTTTTCAGATGAGTCAGTTCTTTACATCAGGTGGCCAAAATATTGGAGTTCCAGCTTCAGCATCAGTCCTTCTAATGAATATTCAGGGTTGATTTCCTTTAGGACGGACTGGTTGAATCTCCTTGCAGTTCAAGAGACTCTCAAAAGTCTTTTCCAACACCACAGTTCAAAAGCATCAATTCTTCGGCACTCAGCTTTCTTTATAGTCCAACTCTCATATCCATCATCCATACATGCCCACTGGAAAAACCATAGCCTTGACTAGACGGACCTTTGTTGGCAAAGTAATGTCTCTGCTTTTTAATAAGCTGTCTAGATTTGTCATAACTTTTCTTCCAAGGAGCATAAGTATGTCAGAGTTTGAGGAAAAAGTTGCAAGTCATAAGATTTCCTAGACTATATTTTGAATACATTGTTTTTAGGGTAATTTCAGAGAGAATTTTAAAATGCTACATTTTATGTTAGAAGTTCTGGCTTTGATAGCTCAGCTTTCTCATCAGATAGATCAGCTTTCTTATAATGTTGTTTATTAAGTAACATTTCATCTTTTTACTAGCAAACTGAGCAATGGAAATAGTAACAACGTGAAAGACCTTTATTCTGTTTTCTAAAGTGTATTATCAGAATGACTAACAATATAATTATTTTAATATGTGCTTTTATCCTCCTGGATTCAATCATTCATTTAAACATATGATCACTAGGCTCCTAATTTAGGGTGTGCTCAGTTGCTCAGTTATCTCTGAGTCTTTGTAGCCCCATGTGGCCCCTTGGACCATAGCCTGCCAGGCTCCCCTGTCCATGGAATTTCCCAGACAAGAATACTGGAGAGGGTTCCCATTTCCATCTTCCAGTAATAGGCTTTGGGAATAAAAAAATAATAAAGTATCTACCTTCATGGGGGTCATAGGCTTAAGGTAAAAGGTATATTTTATTTCTTAAATTAAAAAAATTATTCAAACTTTTCATTTTTATTTATTTATTTAGTTATTATTGGCTGTACTGCATGATGTGTGGGTTTAGTTCTCTTACTAGGGATCAAACCCTGGCTTCCTGCATTGGAAGCATGGTGTCTTGGCCACTGGACTGCCATGGAAGTCCCCAAAAGATATATTTTGAAATTATACATAAATTGTTTCAGAAAGTTCTTTTTGTAATGCCTTGAAAAAAATAACCACTTAATGAACTTTTATTTTTTTGTAAACTTGAGAAAGATGATTTCATTACTCTTTTTTTTTTTTTATGTTGTAAACTGTAAGTGATTAATATGTAACAGTTTGAAAAGTAGTATTCCTTGCAGTGGGCCCTGAGATTTTGCATATTTTCTGTAATAAAAGACATCTTTTCCTGCTCTCCCTAGTTTTAGGGAGATATTTAGTTCCTTTTTCCAAGTAAATGAACATATTTCATCAGAATCATCAAGTTCTGAAGGCCTCAGTCAGACACTCTTATACATACCAAGTGTTAGTCATGTTCGATTCTTTGTGATCCCATGGACTGTAGCCCGCCAAGCTCCTCTGTCCATGGAACTCTCCAGGCAAGAATACTGGAGTGGGTTGCCATTTCTTCCTTCAGGGGATCTTCTCGATCTTGGGATTGAACTCAGGTCTCCTACGTTACAGGGAAATTATTCACCATCTAAGCCAACAGGGAAGCCCTATATGTACTAAGGATATGGGAAACAAATGACAGACTTTGTATCTGAGACAATTCTAGAAGGGATGCGTAAAGGTTTTATTCTGGTGTAATAAACCCCAGTAGAGAAGCAGGTATAGAATCTTCTAGGAATCTTAGGTAGGGCTCTCTAACATGATATGGGGAGGAGACACAGAGGGACATAGGGAAGACTTCAAGAGAAGGACATTTTTTTGAAGATTAGTAGAAATTCATGCTCATGCTCAGTCATTTGGTCATGTCTGACTCTTTGTGACCCCATGGACTGCAGTCCCTTAGGCTCATCTGTCCATGGAATTTTCCAGGCAAGAATACTGGAGTGGGTTGGCATTTCCTGCTCCAGGGGCTCTTCCCAACCAACTTAAATAAAAAGAAAACAATATTCCAGACAGAAGAAAGAGCCTTTACAATAGCAAGAGGTAGCTTGGTATTTGTATTGTAACTGATTCAGAGCACGGTACAGTGTGAAATGCATGGAAGAAGTGGTGGTGGGGCGGGGGAAGAAACCATGTCTTTGAGGGTCTTGGATGCCAATAGTTTGGATTTTGTCTTGAAACCAGAGGAGAAACATTGAGAAATATAAGAGAATTAGAGAGATCAGACTTGTATTTGACAATTTATTTCTGCACATATACTCTTGTCAACTGAATCAATACATGCAACCTAAAAGTTGAGACTTACGTTCTGTTTGATGGGAACTTTTAGGATTTTGGCCCTGGGAGGTAGCATCTAAAGTAATCCTGGGAGAATTGTTCTGAGGAGGCAAGGGGGACCCAGGTTACGTAGAAATTTTACAAAGGGTAGGTAGTCTGAATGTCAAAAGATCATTGTAAATTAAAGAAAACCAGATATCTTAAGTAGTTTAGTGCTTTTCTAAGTATAGGAAGATGTAAGTGTCTGGCTCACTGAAATCATTCCTTTGATATGCACCTCAGCTATCTGGGGTCATTATTCTGTGTTTTCATATCCTTCTCAGGGCTCAACATGGGAAGTGGCTGCAGTCTGATGGCAGGGGTTCTTTCCTTCCTGAGTTCCCTCAGGGCTCACCAGCTCACATTGAAAGAAAATGAATGTGAAAGTCATTCAGTCCTGTCTGACTCTCTGTGAACCCAAGGACTGTAAAGTCCATGGGTTTCTCCAGGCCAGAATACTGGAGTAGGTAGCCTTTCCCTTCTCCAGGGGATCTTCTCAACCCAGGGATCAGACCCAGGTTTCCCACATTGCAGGCAGATTCTTTACCAGCTGAGCCACAAGGGAAGCCCATGAATACTGGAGTGGGTAGCCTATCCCTTCTCCAGTGGATCTTCCTGACCCAGGAATTGGACCAGGGTCTCCTGCATTACAGGTGGTTTTTTACCAACTGAGCTATCAGGGAAGCCCCCTGCCAGCTTACATTGGAGGGCTGCAATCACTGATGATATCCTTTGTTTATTGATATGGCAGGAAATATTCCATTTCTCACTTTGAGTACAAGCAATAGTGTATTGTTTTTTCTTTCCTTCCTTGGAGTTAGTTCAAGTCCTGGTCTACCGTGGCTCTGGGACTGGTGACAATTGACATATAAAGGTTTTTGCTCTTCAGTTTTATCCTACAGGGGAGATATTAATACATTGATACCCTATATTAATATTGAGGCTGCTGTTAAGAGGCTCAGTACTCAGATTTGAACCTTCCTTGCTTACCACTATTCTTCTTCCCCCTTTTCTTCTGCTGACACTGTGTTCCCCAGGCCTCATATTTCTTCTCCTTATTACTTACCCTTTGTGCTTTCCTTTCCCTTCTCTACCAAAATTATAATTTCCCATCTTCAATGATAGGTTTCCCTGGTAGCTCAGCTGGTAAAATATCTGCCTGCAGAGCAGGAGACCCCAGTTTGATTCCTGGGTCAGGAAGATCCCTTGCAGAAGGAAATGGCAACCCATTCCAGTATTCTTACCTTAAAAACCCCATGGATAGAGGAACCTGGTGGGCGACAGTCTGTGAGGTTGCAAAAAAGTCGGGCATGACTGAGCACACCTGAGTACCTCACGGGATGGTGCATGTCATCACCACAGTAAGGACGAGGTTTGAGGCAAATCCAGATGGTTCAGGGATGTCCTCAGTCTTGAAGGTCACGAGTATTAATACCTCAGCCTGAAGTTGGGCAAGTCTTTCTGGGCAGAGAGCTACTTAGGGCTGCAGTTCTCCTGAGGAACAGGGTTTGCTTCTTTGCTTAAACTGGGCAGCCCAGGCCACCAGGTTTTTTTTGTTTTTTGTTTTTTTTAAATTTGTATTGAGGTATGGTTGCTTTAAAATAGTGTATTAGTTTCTACTGTACAGCAAAGGGAATGAGCGATAAGTATACAATATCCCCTCTTTCAAATTTCCTTTTCCCTTTAGAATCACCACAGAGCATTGAATAGAGTTCCCTGTGCTATACAATATGTTCTCATTCAGTACAGTCGCTCAGTTGTGTCCGACTTAGTTGTGTCCAAGACCACATGGACTGCAGCGTGCCAGGCCTCCCTGTCCATCACCAACTCCAGGAATTTACTCAAACTCATGTCCCTTGAGTTGGTGATGCCATCCAACCATCTCATCCTCTGTTGTCCCCTTCTCTTCCCACCTTCAGTCTTCCCCAGCATCAGGGTCCTTTCCAATGAGTCAGCTCTTTGCATCAGGTGACCAAAGTATTGGAGTTTCAGCTTCAACATCAGTCCTTCCAATGAATATTCAGGACTGATTTCCTTTAGGATGGACTGGTTGGATCTTCTTGCAGTACAAGAAACTCTCAAGAGTCTTCTCCAACACTACAGTTCAAAAGCATCAATTCTTTGGTGGTCAGCTTTCTTCATAGTCCAACTCACATCCATACATGACTATAGGAAAAACCATAGCTTTGACTAGACAGACCTTTGTTGGCAAAGTAATGTCTCTGCTTTTTAATATGCTGTTTAGGTTGGTCATAACTTTTCTTCCAAGGAGCAAGCATCTTTTAATTTCATGGCTGCAGTCACCATCTGCAGTGATTCTGGAGCCCCCCAAAATATTCTGTCACCGTTTCTCCTTCTCTTTGCCATGAAGTGATGGGACCAGATGCCATGATCTTAGTTTTCTGAATTTTGCATTTTAAGCTAACTTTTTCACTCTTCTCTTTCACTTTCATCAAGGGGCTCTTTAGTTCTTCACTTTCTGCCATAAGGGTGGTGTCATCTGCATATCTGCTGCTGCTGCTGAGTTGCTTCAGTCGTGTCTGACTCTGCGTGACCCCATAGATGGCAGCCCACCAGGCTCCCCCGTCCCTGGGATTCTCCAGGCAAGAACACTGGAGTGGGTTGCATTTCCTTCTCCAGTGCATGAAAGTGAAAAGTGAAAGTGAAGTTGCTCAGTCGTGTCGGACTCAGCGACCCCATGGACTGCAGCCTACCAGGTTCCTCTGTCCATGGGATTTTCCAGGCAAGAGTACTGGAGTGGGTCGCCATTGCCTTCTCCGCTGCATATCTGAGGTTATTGTTATTTCTCCTGGCAATCTTGATTCCAGCTTGTGCTTCTCCAGCCTAGCATTTCTCATGATGTACTCTGCATATAAGTTAAATAAATAGGGTGACAATATACACCCTTGACATACTCCTTTCCTTATTTGAAGCCAGTCTGTTGTTCCATGTCCAGTTTTAAGTGTTGCTTCCTGACTTGCATACAGATTTCTCAAGAGGCAGGTCAGTAATCTGGTATTCCCATCTCTTTCAGAATTTTCCACAGTTTGTTGTGATCCACACAGTCAAAGGCTTTGGCATAGTCAATAAAGCAGAAATAGATGTTTTTCTGGAACTCTCTTGCTTTTTTTAAGATCCAGTGGATGTTGGCAATTTGATCTCTGGTTCCTCTGCCTTTTCTAAATTCAGCTTGAACATTTGGAAGTTCATGGTTCACATACTGTTGAAGCCTGGCTTGGAGAGTTTTGAGCATTACTTTACTAGCGTGTGAGATGAGTGCAATTGTGTGGTAGTTTGAGCATTCTTTAGCATTGCCTTTCTTTGGGATTGGAATGAAAACTGACCTTTTCCAGTCCTGTGGCCACTGCTGAGTTTTCCAGATTTGCTGGCATACTGAGTGCAGCACTTTCACTGCATCATCTTTCAGGATTTGAAATAGCTCAACTGGAATTCCATCACCTCCACTAGCTCTGTTTTTAGTGATGCTTCCTAAGGCCCACTTGACTTCACACTCCAGGATGTCTGGCTCTAGGTGGGTGATCATACCATCATGATCATCTGGGTCATGAAGATCTTTTTTGTACAGTTCTTCTGTGTATTCTTGCCACCTCCTCTTAATATCGTCTGCTTCTGTTAGGTCCATACATTTTCTGTCCTTTATTGTACCTATCTTTCCATGAAATGTTCCCTTGGTATCTCTAATTTCTTGAAGAGATCTCTAGTCTTTTCGCATTTTATTGTTTTCCTCTATTTCTTTGCATTGATCTCTGAGGAAGGCTTTCTTATCTCTCCTTGCTGTTCTTTGGAACTCTGCATTCAAATGGGTATATGTTCTTATTAGTTATCTATTTTACACATTAAAAAGGAATGTAATTGGGTCATTTGTAGAGATGTGGTTGGACCTAGAGACTGTCATATAGAGTAAAGTAAGTCAGAAAGAGAAAAACAAATATTGTATATTAATGCATATATGTGAAATCCAACCTATTTACAAAGCAGAAGTAGTAATACAAAATAAAGCCACCAGGTTTTAAGTGGTAGTTATCCACTAGTCATTCCCAAACTTTGGCATCATCTCATGCAGTTTTATATATTTATGTAAAATAAGAATCCAATGTAACTTGTTTTCAGGATGAGTTGGTATATATGTTACACAACTACTCTAACATTTTTGTTTTGTGTATTTTTTACTTTCGAAATGTGAGCCCACCAGTAAATTTTTTTAGTAGGATAATGACAGGCTGAAACAAGGAAGAATCACCATAGAAGAATTTAGAACAATTTATCGAATTATTACATACAGAGAAGAAATTATTGAGATTTTCAACACGTATTCTGAAAACCGGAAAATTCTTTTAGAAAAGAACCTGGTCGAATTTTTGATGCGAGAGCAGTATACACTTGACTTCAATAAAAGTATTGCTTCTGAGATCATTCAGAAATATGAGCCTATTGAAGAAGGTATGCTTGTACTTCAAAGTTTTATCAAATATTTATATGCAAACTTTTTTATTAATAGAAGTTTTCAAATTCAAACTTGATTGGGTCAGCTTTCTTCTGGGTAATATTATACATTGACAGTTATAATTTTGTAACTTACAGACAGTGTACATACCTTTTAGAAAGCTATGTTGTGTAACCACGACTTTCTTTCATTGTCCAGTTCCTTCCTTTTAACTGTTCCTGTATCTTTCAAGTGTTCAGAGATGAACTTAGGCATGGAAAACAAGATGAGGATCTTATTATTATAAATACCATAATGGAAGAAAGGGTCCTGATATTCATTAATAAGATAAAAACCCAGGTGTAGGCAGTTTTCCATTTTTATATATTATTGACAAAATATAGAATATTAAATTAGCTAAATGAAGACAGTTCTAGGGAAGAGATAAAACATTGTAAAATCACTCGTTTCTCTGTTGTTGACACTTAATTGTCTACAACATTTCATAAACATTAAAAGATTTTTGCTTTTCTTTCATTTTCCTATGCACTCATCTGGTTTAAGTCCAATAACCATTTTGGCTAGTGATCTCTTGTATAGTTTTTGATCTTTGTTTCATCTTTAATGGGTAAAGCACTTCGATTTTTTCCATTTATACTTATTTTTAAATAAAATAATAAAGACATAATATAATACAATATTCATATAGTTGCAGAAAAAGCACTATTAAAGCATGCTGTTTAACCCTACAGAGATTAATAGAATAGCTCAGAATATTTATTTAATAAGGGATATATGAAAGTGCAGGGCTTTTCAGGAGGCACTAGTGGTAAAGAACTCACCTGCCAATGCAGGATACAAGAGATGTGAGTTCAGCCCTGGGTCAGGAAGATCCCCTGGAGGAGAGCATGGCAACCCACCCCAGTATTCTTGCCTGGAGAATCCCATGGACAGAGGAGTCTGGCAGTTTACAGTCCATAGGGTCGCAAGGAGTCAAACAAGATGAAGGGACTTAGCAGACACGCACGCATGTGAAAGCCCGAGTTCTGCCTTTGCAAACTGGTTTATGTCTACCAGTGCTTAACATATGATGATATGGGTTCTAACAAAACAAAACATTCCTTCATGGACTCATACATTCCTGATTTACTGACGTATTTATTTGTGGCAACCAAGCATGTTTCTAGGGCCTGAGGATACAGTGGAGTACGAGGCAAACTAGGTCTTATATTCCTGATAAGGGTTGGAAGGAGACTGACAATAAATAATTAAACATACAAATAGATAGTTTCAGAGAGTACTATGTACTATGAAAAAAATAAAATAAAATAGAGAGTAGACAACCCACAAGGTCTAGCTCAGGTGAGTGTTTAGGAGAGTCCTTCATGGGGAATGTAACATTTGAGCTGAGACAAAAAATGATGAGAAAGAATTAGTCATGTGACAAAATGGGAGAAGGGTCTGACGTCTAGGCAAGGCAAGTGTTGGCCCCGAGGTGGAGAGGCAAGGAACAGGAAGAGGACAGTGTGGTTCGAACCTGGAGAGATAGGCAGGGGTTAAATCATGTTGGTCTCATTGGTCATAAGCTAGATTTTGGCTCATGACTCGGTACCACATAAAGACTTGGAATGCTTCTAAGCATCGTTGTGGTAAGACTGAAGATAGTGCTAGTAGGAGTTTGGTCTCCATTAAAACTTGCAAGTTTGCAGCAAGATAAAGAGCTTGTATCAGAATGTAAAACAAGTACGTCTCTAAGCACATCTGATGAGTCCAGATGCTGAGTCTTTACTTTTTTTTTCTTTTCCTTCTTTTTTTTTAATTTAATTTAATTTTATTTTTTAACTTTACAATATTGTATTGGTTTTGCCATAGCCAGGACATGGAAGCAACCTAGATGTCCATCAGCAGATGAATGGATAAAAAAGCTGAGGTACATATACACAACGGAGTCTTTACTTTCAATTGCAAAGACTTTCCGTAAGAAAGTAGTGAATTGATTTATGTTTTGGTTCAAACTCTTTATATCATTGCCACCTGGAACCAACCAGTTCACAGACATGCACTTTATGGCCCTGTTCCAGTGAAGATTTTTAAAACACGTACTTTGGAATTGTTACCTGCAGATGGTAAATTAAATGGTTGTTGTTTAGTTGCTAAATTGTGTCTGACTCTTTTGCGACCCCATGGACTGTAGCCCGCCAGGCACCTTTGTTCATGGGATTTCCCAGGCAAGAATATTGGAGTGGGTTGCCATTTTCTTCTCCAGGGGATCTGCCCAACCAGGAATTGAACCCAGTCTCCTGCACTGCAGGAGGATTCTTTACAGTTTAAGCCACCAGGAAAGCCCAACTTAAAAGGTACAAAGGCATAGTGGAATGGTGCCACTGACATTTTGGAATTGTGTTTACATTTTAACTATAATATTATACTGTTTATCTATTCCATCTTTTGAGTCTTCCTCTGCTTCCATTCAGATAGTTTTGCACACAGGCAAGACCACTCATTTCATTTACAAGGCTATTGATCACTTTAGAGACTTATTGGGGCCAATTTGAATTATGAACTTATAGTCCCAAATGCTGCTAAGTTTCTCAAGCTTGTCCCACAGTGATATGTGACATGTACCAAATGAAGAGAACCTCCTTTTATTTTAAATATAAAAATCCATCAGATTAACTGTCATCTCAGTCTGGTAGTTTTCAAGGGCATAACATGAGTTTGTTTTCTATTCCATTACCAAAGATATTTACTTAGTTAATAGTTCAAAGAGCTATAAGCCAATCACTGGTAATTGCACTGGGAAAAAGAATAAATTCATGCAAATCATTACAATTATGATATATGAAGCATTTGCCCCATACACTTGCATGTTTCTAATTTGCATAGCTTTGAAATAGAGAGTTTAGTTTGCATCACTATAAACATTTTATGTATTTTCTTCTAGCTTTCATTTTTAAAAGTAAGATTGTAATAGCATTTTGAACGCTGGCTTTTTCGTTTTTATGATGTCATAAACATTTACTTAATGTCACTATGTATTTTTTTCTGATACATTATTTGTAATGGCTGCTTAGTATTGTATCATATTTTGAGATTTAATCTCTTTCCTCCCCTCCCCCCATTTACTTTGCTTTTATAAATAATGCTAGTGTGAGCATTCTTGCACATCAAGCTTTGTCTGAGTCTCTATTTCTGTAATTTAAATTCCTAGAAATAAAATTCTTTGCCAAGGACCACTCTCTAAAGTGAATACTCACACCAGCTTTTAATATGAGGCAAACTGAGTTATCAGCAACAAAAGCAACAGTAACTAACTTTTATAGATCTAATATACAGCACCAGTATGCACGAATGGGTGTTATGATTGCCATCATTCCTAAGACAGGGAGAGGTTAACAGACTCGTCATATATAACAAATAAGTGGATTTAACCCAAGCTGTCTCATTCCAGAGCCAGTGTTCTGCTTAAATAGATAATTTTGGTATATATGATACTGAGCAAAAAAGTTCACAGATCATTTGCTAAAGATAATTATATGCAAATGACTTAGTAATTCGATTCATAGGAATGCACCCAATAGAAACATGTACATATTTGCATCAAAAGATATATACTGGTTATTTATAGCAGTATAGTTTTGTAAATAGCCCTAAACTGGAAATTATCTAAATGCTTGTCAAGAATAGAATTGATAAATTGTGATCTATTCACACAATGGAGAGCTCTACAAAAATAGGAATAAAAAATATCAGTGTGCCACTATAAGAATCAATTTTATAAATAATGTTGAGCAAAACAAACCAGTCATAAAAAATACATATTGTGTGAGTTCATTTATGTAAAACACAAAAACTAAAGAAAACTAATCTGCTTCTAGAAGCCATACCATTGAATATACTTGGCAGTTGGGGGTTGGGGTTTGGAGGAAAACTAGAAAGTTGGCAGGCGGCAGTCTTCTGGGGTGCTGTCATCTTCTGTTCTTTGACCTTGGTGTTGGTTACATGGATGGTTAACTTGTGGAAATTCATGAATCTACGACATGTGTCCTTTTCTTGTATGTATTTTAATTATTAAAAAAAATTTTTAACAATAGTTCCTTGGTTATCTATTTTAAATATAGTAGTCTTGTATATATTTTTTAAACATTAAAAGAAGAGATGATTAAGTAATATTTAGTCTTGAAAGAACTAAAAATAAAAACCTAAGAAAAATTTGTTTCCAAAGAAACTTAGAATAGATCAGTATTAATTCTAAATGAATACTTTAGAAACATGCTCTGCTACTACATTTAAAGTGAAATGTAATTTTTATACTATTTATGATATTTCTGCATTCTTTTTATTTTTTATAGTTAAACAAGCACACCAGATGTCATTTGAAGGTTTTAGAAGATACATGGATTCATCTGAATGTCTGCTATTTGATAATAAGTATGATCATGTTTACCAAGATATGACTCATCCATTGACTGATTATTTTATTTCAAGTTCACATAATACGTACTTGATATCTGACCAATTGTGGGGACCAAGTGACCTTTGGGGATATATAAGGTATTTCTTTCGATTTTTGAATCCATTACATTTAAAAAATGTTTGAAAGTTCCTAGTGGTTTCTACTCCAGCAAGCTGTAATTCATTATAAAGGAAGGCAATGCGTGTTACAAAAACCATAGGGTAGAGAAATTTTGATTGGTGTATATCTTGAATATCCAACCTTTGGGTGCTTGTATATTTTATTCAATGTATTGTTATCATGCATGTGTGCGTGCATGCTAAGTCACTTCAGTCATGTCCGACTCTGTGTGACGCTATGGACTGCAGCCCGCCAGGCTCCTCTGTCCATGGGATTCTCCAGGCAAGGATACTGGAGTGCATTGCCATGCCCTCCTCTAGGGGATCTTCTTGACCCAGGGATTGAACCTGTGTCTCTTACATCTCCTGCGTTGGCAGGTGGGTTCTTCAACATCAGTGCCACCTGGGAATGCCTTATCATGCACTGCCTTTCTAATCCTGTCTGCCAACCTCCTCTCCCTGCTTATTGGCCCTCTGAAGTTCCTGAACAATTTGGATATTTTGTGTGGGAAAAATATGAAGAAGACTTTTAAAATCTTATTTAGCTATTCAGAGCATCCTGTACTTTAAAGAAAAATATGGTCAAAATTAGTTCTCAGATATCTCCATGCCAAAAGAAATAAAGTAGCATTTACAGATGATAATACATATGTTTATGTCAGCCGACTTACAAAGATTAAAGGCAGTCTATGCTGCACCTTTAATTTTGTTTTCTGCAATGTATCATACGGTTCATACCAATTTAGCCTTCAGCTTTAGTTCAGTCAGTCAGCTGAAGATACAGTGGTGAGCAAGATTTTCAAAGTGGTTACACTCATTTGTTCATGAGAATAGACAGATAATAAAGAGGGAAACAAATCAGTATTTCCAGGGACTGAATCATATGAACTAGGGTAATGTGATAGAAGGTAACTCTGGGGTAAGGGATGCTCCTTTAATTGAAGGTTCAGGAAAGGCTTCTCAAGAGAGTATAGCTGTGGTCTGAGTGATAATGAAGAAGAAGAAGATCTCGTAGGAAGGGAAGAACTAATAATGCTTGGCCTGTATACAAGAGAGAAAGACAGCAAGAGTGGGTCTTGAGTGAATAAATAAATGAGTGAATAAATAAATGAGTGAATGGAGAAGGAAGAGAGGTGAATTAGAGGAAATAGACAAGCTTATGAGGGTCTTGGAGACCATGGAAGAGAGAATGGATTTAATTTGGTTGCATAGGGAAGTCATTGGAGGGGTTTTCCTTAGGAAAATGTCATAATTTATTTTTTACTGTGGAGGAAAGACTGATGGTTGAAGAGTGGAGGTAGAAGATGCTTTGGGAAAATATTGTAGGAGTCCAAGGATGATGGTGATCTAGATGGTTAATTCATGAGGCAGCAGTTGAGATACATGGTTGAATTTGAAATATTTTAGGGAGACAGAGCCAACAAGGTGATTTACCAGGCAGTTTGAAGAGAAGTATGAGGGAAAGAGAGTATCAGGATTTTGGGTCTGATAGCCTAGAATGTGATGACATTATGGGCAGAGATGGTGAAGCCATTGTAGGGTGTGATTCAAAAGCAAAAGTTCCATGATGTCCGTGTTCAGTTGGAGATATCAATTAGTTATCAAAGGGCTAGGCTAGAAGTCAGTTGGGTATATGTGTCTGGGATTTGGAAGAAGTATCCAGTTCAGTTCAGTTCAGTTCAGCTCAGTCACTCAGTTGTTTCCCACTATTTGCCACCCCATGAATCGCAGCATGCCAGGCCTCCCTGTCCATCAGCAACTCCTGGAGTTCACTCAGACTCATGTCCATCGGAGTCCTTGATGCCATCCAGCCATCTCATCCTCTCTGTCGTCCCCTTTTCCTCCTGCCCCCAATCTCTCCCAGCATCAGAGTCTTTTCCAATGAGTCAACTCTTCACATGAGGTGGCCAAAGTACTGCAGTTTCAGCTTTAGCATCGTTCCTTCCAAAGAACACCCAAGACTGATCTTTAGAAAGGACTGGTTGGATCTCCTTGCAGTCCAAGGGACTCTCAAGAGTCTTCTCCAACAACACAGTTCAAAAGCATCAATTCTTCGGTGCTCAGCTTTCATCACAGTCCAACTCTCACATCCATACATGACTGCTGTAAAAACCATAGCCTTGACTAGACGGACCTTTGTTGGCAAAGTAATGTTTCTGCTTTTGAATATGCTATCTAGGTTGGTCATAACTTTCCTTCCAAAGAGTAAGCGTCTTTTAATTTCATGGCTGAAGTCACCACCTGCAGTGACATTAGAGCCCCCCCAAAATAAAGTCTGACACTGTTTCCACTGTTTCCCCATCTACTTGCCATGAAGTGATGGGACCAGATGCCATGATCTTCGTTTTCTGAATGTTGAGCTTTAAGCCAGCTTTTTCCACTCTCCTCTTTCACTTTCATCAAGAAGCTTTTTAGTTCCTCTTCACTTTCTGCCATAAAAGTGGTGTCATCTGCATATCTGAGGTTATTGATATTTCTCCCAGCAATCTTGATTCCAGCTTGTGTTTCTTCCAGCCCAGCATTTCTCATGATGTACTCTGCATATAAATTAAATAAGCAGGGTGACAATATACAGCCTTGACGAACTCCTTTTCCTATTTGGAACAACAACCAGTCTGTTGTTCCATGTCCAGTTCTAACTGTTGCTTCCTGACCTGCATATAGGTTTCTCAAGAGGCAGATCAGGTGGTCTGGTATTCCCATCTCTTTCAGAATTTTCCACAGTTTATTGTGATCCACACAGTCAAACGCTTTGGCATAGTCAATAAAGCAGAAATAGATGTTTTTCTGGAACTCTCTTGCTTTTTTGATGATCCAGCAGATGTTGGCAATTTGATCTCTGGTTCCTCTGCCTTTTCTAAAACCAGCTTGAACATCTGGAAGTTCACAGTTCACATACTGCTGAAGCCTGGCTTGGAGAATTTTGAGCATTACTTGACTAGTGTGTGAGATGAGTGCAATTGTGCGGTAGGTTGAGCATTCTTTGGCATTGCCTTTCTTTGGGATTGGAATGAAAACTGACCTTTTCCAGTCCTGTGGTCACTGCTGAGTTTTCCTTATTTGCTGGCATATTGAGTGAAGCACTTTCACTGCATCATCTTTCAGAATTTGAACTAGCTCCACTGGAATTCCATCACCTCTGCTAGCTTTGTTTGTAGTGATGCTTTCTAAGGCCCACTTGACTTCATATTCCAGGATGTCTGGCTCTATGTGAGTGATCACACCATTGTGATTATCTTGGTTGTGAGGATCTTTTTTGTACAGTTTTTCTGTGTATTCTTGCCACCTCTTCTTATATCTTCTGCTTCTGTTAGGTCCATACCATTTCTGTCCTTTATCGAGGCCATCTTTGCATTAAATGTTCCCTTGGTATCTCTCATTTTCTTGAAGAGGTCTCTAGTCTTTCCCATTCTATTGTTTTCTTCTATTTCTTTGCATTGATTGCTGAGGAAGGCTTTCTTATCTCTCCTTGCTATTCTTTGGAACTCTGCATTCAGATGCTTATATCTTTCCTTTTCTCCTTTGCTTTTCACGTCTCTTCTTTTCACAGCTATTTGTAAGGCCTCCCCAGACAGCTGTTTTGCCTTTTTGCATTTCTTTTGGGGGTGGTCTTGATCCCTGACTCTTGTACATTGTCACGAACCTCCATCTATAGTTCTTCAGGTACTCTATCAGATCTAATACCTTGAATCTATTTCTCCCTTCCACTGTAAGGGATTTGATTTGGATCAAAGGTGAATAGTTTAGTGGTTTTCCCTACTTTCTTCAATTTAAGTCTGAATTTGGCAGTAAGGAGTTCATGATCTGAGTAACAGTCAGCTCCCAGTCTTGTTTTTGCTGACTGTATAGAGCTTCTCCATCTTTGGCTGCAAAGAATATAATCAATCTGATTTTGGTGTTGACCATCTGGTGATGTCCATGTGTAGAGTCTTCTCTTGTGTTGTTGGAAGATGGTGTTTGCTATGACCAGTGTGTTCTCTTGGCAAAACTCTATTAGCCTTTGCCCAGCTTCATTCTCTATTCCAAGGCCAAATTTACCTGTTACTCCAGGTGTTTCTTAACTTCCTACTTTTGCATTCCAGTCCTCTATAATTAAAAGGACATCTCTTTTGGGTGCTAGTTCTAAAAGGTCTTGTAGGTCTTCATAGAACCGTTCAACTTCAGCTTCTTCAGCATTACTGGTTGGGGCATAGACTTGGATTACTGTGATATTGAATGGTTTGCCTTGGAAATGAACAGAGATCATTCTGTCATTTTTGAGATTGCATCCAGGTACTGCATTTCGGACTCTTTTGTTGACCATGATGGCTACTCCATTTCTTTTAAGGGATTCCTGCCTGCAGTAGTAGATTATAATGGTCATCTGAGTTAAATTCACTCATTCCAGTCCATTTTTGTTCACTGATTCCTAGAAAGTCGACATTCACTCTTGCCATCTCCTGTTTGACCACTTCCAATTTGCCTTGATTCATGGACCTGACATTCCAGGTTCCTATGCAATATTGCTCTTTACAGCATCGGACCTTGCTTCTTTCACCAGTCACATCCTGAACTGGGTATTGTTTTTGCTTTGGCTCCATCCCTTCCTTCTTTCTGGAGTTATTTGTCCACTGATCTCCAGTAGCATATTGGGCACCTACTGACCTGGGGAGTTCCTTTTTCAGTATCGTATCATTTTGCCTTTTCATACTGTTCATGGGGTTCTCAAGGCAAGAATACTGAAGTGATTTGCCATTCCCTTATCCGGTGGACCACATTCTGTCCGACCTCTCCACCATGCCCGACCATCTTGGGTGGCCCCCCAGGGCATGGCTTAGTTTCATTGAGTTAGACAAGGCTGTGGTCCTAGTGTGATTAGATTGACTAGTTCTGTGATTATGGTTTCAGTGTGTCTGCCCTCTGATGCCCTCTTACAACACCTACTGTCTTACTTGGGTTTCTCTTACCTTGGACACGGAGTATCTCTTCATGGCTGCTCCAGCAAAGCTTAGCTGCTGTTCCTTACCTTGAATGAAGGGTATTTCCTCACCACCACCCTCCTGACTTTAAGAAGTATCCAGGTTGGAAAAATAATCTTGGAAGCCCTTGGCATATAGATGCCATTCAAAGCTATGTGATTGGGTGATGTTACTTAGGAAAAATCATAGAAAAGATATCTTATAATCCCATGATAACATCAAACTCACAAATTAATATTGCTTCTATAATTTAAAATCTAAGTAAATACATAAATCCACAAATTCAGAAATATACCCACTTAAAATCCTGTAAGGATAAGCCCTTTCATAGCTCTACAGAAATTTCTGTTCATACCTCATTATATTTTTTTGAGAGAAAATACCTTTTCAACAGGTTGATTTAGAAATACAGAAATTTAATTTTAAATTTTGATAAAATGTTCTACCCCTGTGAACATTTAAAGTTAACTTTAATTATATTTCTTCCTCTATTTCCTTACCCACTTATGAGGGTTACAGTTTGATAAAAGTCTTCAAAATTTCTCTACTTGTGAGAGGTGGTGTAGAGTGATGTTTACCTATTAATATTTAAGTTTCTGGTGTTGATCTTTCCTCCCAGCCCCTCATTTGTTAATTATCTGATGGGTATAACATTTTTTATGTCTCAGTTTCCTCCTCTTTAAAAGAGAAAAACCAATATTAACTGCACTAAAGATTTTAATTCATGAACCACCCCCCTTAGATTTATTTAAGTGGAGAATTTCTTTATTGAGTGAGAAATTTTTCATGATTCATTCCCATGTTTCATTGCTCAATCATTTCACTCAGTGTGAGACAGTGAAAAGTGGCCTCCATACCACCACGGAAAGAGAGCTTTCTCTTATGAGCTTCTGAGTAAAGGGTTTGGCATGACACAGTGCAATCCCCTCATTTTTTGCTGGGGACCAAACCATGTAGTTAAAATAAGAGCTAAAAGTTGGCTTGATCATGGATAAAGTTAAACCTATCTTTATGACCAAGCTAGATAGCATATTGAAAAGCAGAGACATTACTTTGCCAACAAAGGTCCGTCTAGTCAAGGCTATGGTTTTTCCAGTGGTCACGTGTGGGTGTGAGAGTTGGACTGTGAAGAAAGCTGAGCGCTGAAGAATTGATGCTTTTGAACTGTGTTGTTGGAGAAGACTCTTGAGAGTCCCTTGGACTGCAAGGAGATCCAACCAGTCCATCCTAAAGGAGATCAGCCCTGGGATTTCTTTGGAAGGAATGATGCTAAAGCTGAAACTGCAGTACTTTGGCCACCTCATGTGAAGAGTTGACTCATTGGAAAAGACTCTGATGCTGGGAGGGATTGGGGGCAGGAAACGACAGAGGATGAGATGGCTGGAAGGCATCAATGACTCGATGGACGTGAATTTGCGTGAACTCCGGGAGGCCTGGTGTGCTGCAGTTCATGGGGTTGCAAAGAGATGGACACGACTGAGCGACTGAAGTGAACTGAACTGAGAGATTGTAGCGAGAAGCAATATTCTTAAGTTTGTCCTCCATGAAAAAAATTTTTTCTATAAAACCACAGAGGGTTTTGATCTACTAGTAAGCAATATGACCCAGGTAGTATATGGTTAAAAATGAAAGTTAAATTCACTCAGTTGTGTCCGATTCTTTGCAACCCCATGCACTGTATAGTCCATGGAATATGGTTAAAGGTTTAACCTAGAGTCCAGGAGTGACAATTTTATTTTGTTTAAATTTTACTAGTGCCCTTGTGAAAGGATGCCGCTGCCTGGAAATTGACTGCTGGGATGGATCACAAAATGAACCTATTGTATACCATGGCTATACATTCACCAGCAAGCTTCTGTTTAAAACTGTTATCCAAGCTATAAACAAATACGCATTCTTAGTATGTACATGCCTTTGTTAAGTCACAGTTATTTAAACATAAGATAATTTGTTTCAAAATCCTATAATGTTTGGCCTTAGTTTAGATCAGTGACATTTCAACTGTCGGTTATGATCCATTAGTTGGCAGCAAAATCCATGTATTATGTATCATTATGCGTGTATGCTCAGTCCTATCCGACCCTTTGTGACCCCATGGACTGTATGCCCATCAGGTGGGATTTTCATGGCAGGAATGCTGGAGTGGGTTACCATTTCCTTCTCCAGGGAGTGTATCATTAAAGGTAGATTTATTATAACAGATCTCAAGTAGGAAGGTACATGTAGTTTCAAGGAACTTTTTGTTTAATTATGTAATTATATTATATGTGTGTATATGTATGCATGCATGTGTATTATGTCTTAATGTAAATTATATTTCTTACCACGAGTTATGGCCAAAAAGTTTAAGAAATACTGTTCTATGAAATAGTAAATATTTTACCAACATTCAGATATTTTATTTTCAGGACACAAATGTAAAAAATGTATTATCTCAACTTTTGGCATATTTTATACTATGATGGCAGGTATTTATACAGAAAAGAATGTTTAAAAGTTTACTTTGGATTTAAAAATTATTATTAAATTTATTAAGTTAAAGATTCAAAGATCTATTTCTTTCTTTCTAAAGCTTCTAATTCAGTTTAAAAATACTCATCTGTAAATTGAGCAGGCTTTAATAGTCACTGAATTTTGAGTAATACTTGATCTCATTGACAAGCTTGGTTAATTGAGCACCTTCAGACATTTTAAATTGTGTTTTTAAACTTAGAATATTTGATTTCTTTCTTAAGTACTTCAATTGTAGTGTAATTGAAGAGATTTAACAAAATCTAAGTACTTAATGTCTATTTAATAAATTAAACTTACAAAGTTGAAAAACCTAAAGTTCTCCTAGCTTGGTCAATGTTTTATCTGTAAACAGAAGCCTAACTTAAAATCACATACTTAGATTCATTGTTCCATTATTTATTAGAGTATAAAATACTAAATATTCATAAAATGTTTTAAAATTTATCATAATATAAAACCTTAATATACGGCATTGATTCTCTTAAACATCTAATTTCTGATGTTTAAATTTATCCAAACTTCTCCTTTAAATTTTATACCAGTGTAGACAGCTTCCTATTTGACATTTCCACTTGCATGTTTAATAGCTATAGTTAACATGTTTCAGCTTGAGCTCCAGATCATATCCCTCTTTTTCCTAGTCCTACTTTTCCTATGGTCTTTTCCATCTCACTTAATGACAACTGTGTTTGCCCTAAATCATTATTGTCCACTTTAATGTTCCCTTCTTTTCTCTCTAAATCCTCTACATATTCTTCAGCAAATCCTCCTGGCTCTACTTTCCAAATGTACACTAAATTTAATCCCTTTCCCCCATTCTCACTGTCAATCTCCTGGTCAACCACCATCACCTCTGACTTGCATTACTGCAATGGCTTCTTATCCAGGGTCTCTGCTTCTCTCCCTCCTCTTCTGCAGTTTCATCTTAATATAGCAGAGTGACTTTTTGATAAGTCCAATCATGGCATTCCCCTTTTCAAACTCTTTAATTCCACTCAAAATAAAAGTTAAAATCTGTACCATGACTCCCAAGGCCCTACATGACCTGTTTACCATTACCTCCCTGACGTCTTCTCCTCCTCTCTCCCTTGTTCATGTGGCCATTCTGGCCTCCTTACCTCTTTTCAGACCCATCTCAAAGCCTTTGCACTTGCTATTCCCTTCATCTGAAATACTCTTCCCAAATATTTTTGTACCAAACTCTCCCACTTCATTCAGGGCGTATAACTGAGGGAATAAAAGGAAATAGAGACAGTCTGAAAATTCAAAGGCCTTGCAAGGATGGACAGATATCTACAACTTCTAAGACTCCAAAGAGGATGTGATGGAATGAAAAAAAAAAAAAAAAAAAGGCTTTCAACAGACTCAATGAAATTTCTCAGTTGGACGCAGTGACACAGTTTTGCAGGAAAGATTAGACTGAAGTTTGGACTTTCTACTCAACATAGTTGCCATTAACTTGGGGATAAGAGAGAGATGAAATAAAATACACTTGATATCTATGGCCCAGAAAGAACTTTGAGTATAGGCACCAGCACATGTGACTTACTAGAAACAAGCATATATGAAATTGTGGTTTTTGAGGGCATTAGAATGCTAAAAACAAAAGATAAGTCTGACTTGTAAGGGGAACCTTAAAACCACCCTTAGTCAGAAAGCGAGCTGCGAGAGTTGTTTGGCTTTAAGAAAAGCCAACTCCTCAGTTCATACTTCAGATATGGCCAAGGAGGATAAAGACAAGATGATCTTCCCAGAGGATGGAACAAAGACCACAGAAGACAATGATCTCTTCCCAGTGAGTGAAGTCAGGGCCTAATTGAGAAATCCATTTTTTAGGCCTTCATTTTGCCTAAACTCAAAATCACTTATTATATTGGGGAAAAAAATTTATACTCTTCTCTTGATATTAGACTTAAGTTTATATATGTATAAATGAAAATGAAAGAATTAGTTTTTCAGTTGTATCCAACTCTTTGTGACCCCGTGGACTGTAGCCCAGCAGGCTTCTCTGTCCGAGGAATTCTCCAGGCAAGAATACTGGGATGGGTTGCCATTCCTTTCTCCAGGGAATCTTCCTGACCCAGGGATTGAACTTGGGTCTCCACAGGCAGATTCTTTACTGTCTGAGCCACCAGGGAAGCCCTATAAATGTATGTGGGTATTTACAAGAAGATCATTTTGTAGGCTGAATAAGAGCCCCAAAGATACTAGATTCTAATTCCTGGAACCTGTAGATGTTATTTTATTTGTTAAAAGGATCTTTGCAGATGTGATAAGTTAAGAATCTTGAGATGAGACACCACTCTGAATTATCTGGACGGGTCCTAAATGCCAGTATCACATCCTTATTCATGGGAGGCAGAGGGAGATTTGACACACAACAGAGGAAGAGGCAATGCAAAGATGAGGGGCAGACACTGGAGTGATATGACCACAAGCCAAGAAATGTTGGCCACCACCAGAAGCTGGAAGAGGCAGGGACCAGATCTCCCCTAGAACCTGCTGACATCTTCATTTTAGCCTGTGAAACTGATTTCAAAATCTCGGCCTCCACAATTATGAAAAGATAAATATCTGTTGTTTCATGCCACCTAATTTATAATAATTTGTTACAGCAGCCATAAGAAATTAATAGACTCAGACTTAATGTGGTATGCTATATGCAATATGACATATGACATATATATCAAAGGTCTATAATAATTCAGCAGACCTTGAAATTCCTTTTCCTGTTACTGTAAATTGGCAAATGTGCCCTGAAAATTGTATGTGGAAAGAAAGAGAATAGTTTTGAATAAGATCTCCAAATGAGTGATATTCACTATTTTGTGGCAAATTTAAAAGTTACAGTGGTGGAAAATACCTTTGTAGAGTCACTTTTAACCCACTCTAGTATTCTTGCCTAGAGATTCCCATGGACAGAGGAGCCTGGTGGGCTAGAATCCACAGAGTCACAAAGAATAGACATGACTGACGTGACTTAGCATGCACACACACACACACACACACAAAGTCATTTTTACTTACTAGATATTCTTTCTTATTTAAAACCTGGAAATATCTTTATCTTTGTTTCTAATTATAATGCAATGAATTTCGATTATAGAATTTAAAATAGAAAAAAGTAGAACATTAACATTTTCTCTAACATATCAGTGTTAAAGATTTTCCTAAAAATATTGAAACACATATATGTACTTTATAAAGTAAAAATGTAGAATCTTACTTTTTGGCAACTTGTTTTTCTTCATAAGACTGGATCATAGATGCTGTATATCTATAGCAGTGTATATAGCTCTACTTCCTTTGTGACAGATCTTTATCATTTCTTTATATGAATATGCTATAATTTATTTTTAAAAATTGGGAGTTTTAACAAATTTATTTAAACTGTTGGGAGTTTCAGTTTTTTCCCCCATATTTTAAGTACAACTAGGACTAATTTACCTTTATATACAGATTTAATGTTCCCTGTTTTGTCAGACTCAAAAGTATTTTCAGTTTAAAGAATAGGTAATTATTTTGCTAAGATACTGAACATTAGAAGTTGGTTTTAAAATCAATTAAGTACTTCTATTAATTGCATTAAAGTTATTGAAGAGTTTTGATTATTAACTGTGGTAATGGTTAATTTTTTTAGGCATCTGAGTACCCAGTGGTGCTCTCTTTAGAAAATCACTGCTCCCCTTCCCAACAAGAAGTGATGGCTGACAGTTTGCTCGCTACTTTTGGGGATGCCTTGCTGTCATATACGCTTGATAATTTTTCAGACAGACTACCTTCACCAGAGGTAATATTTTGTCTGAGAAGCTTAGGCTAAGAAAAAGCCTGCTGCTATTATATTGGCCAATGAAACTGAGCTAGAGATCAATGAAAAATGCTTAGTTTTAATTATAGTGGTGTATCTTTGCAGTGTTCCTAGGAAATAGCTTGTGAGCATTTAGGTGAATATATTTTGATAAAAAGGATAGTGGCATTGAAACATATAAAATATCATGTATGAAACGAGTTGCCAGTCCAGGTTTGATGCACGATACTGGATGCTTGGGGCTAGTGCACTGGGACGACCCAGAGGGATGGTATGGGGAGGGAGGAGGGAGGAGGGTTCAGGGTGGGGAACACATGTATACCTGTGGCGGATTCATTTTGATATTTGGCAAAACTAATACAATTATGTAAAGTTTAAAAAAAAAAAAAAAAAAAAGGATAGTCTAGTGTAGCTCAGTCGTGTCTGACCCTTTGCGACCCTATGGACTGTAGCCCACCAGGCTCCTCTGTCCATGGGATTTTCCAGGTAAGAATACTGGAGTGGATAGCCATTCCCTTCTGCAGGGAATCTGCCTGAACCAGGGTTCAAACCCAGGTCTCCTGCATTTCAGGCAGATTCTTTGCCTCTGAGCCACCAGGTAGATCCCTTGGTTTCTATTAGGTTTTTAGGAATATGGAAAAAGGAGTTACATATATTACTACTGTGGGCAAATTGAAAATATGATGAAAGACTTTTCAATGACCATGACAAGTACAAATTTACCTGTACATGTATAATTGTATCTCTTTCAAATTGTTTCTGTAGGCATTAAAATTCAAAATATTAGTTAGAAACAAGAAAATAGGAACCTTACATGAAACCCTTGAAAGGAAAGGTTCTGATATGCATGGGAAGGTAGAGGAATTTGAAGAGGAGGAGGAGATAGAACAAGAGGAGGATGGAAGTGGTGCCAAAGAACCAGAACCAGTGGGTGATTTTCAAGATGATTTGGCAAAGGAAGAACAGTTGAAACGGGTGGTCGGGATCCCACTCTTCAGGAAAAAGAAGGTGAGGCAACGTTTTGTGAAAAATCTTACAAGTGATTGAAAAGTTGTTTTATTTTTTTGTTAGTTGAGAATTTTTTAAACTTTTTGGAGGAAAACATCTTTTTCCTACTTGTAATCACTTTAGTTTATCATTTAAAATTTATTTGGGAAAAATTAGCAGTGGAAAAGAAATTTTAGAAGTTGTTCTCTCTTTCCCCGTGTTAGCTGTTCGTAAATTCTTTTTCTCTACAGCCAACAAATATTAAGCCTTCTCATATATTAGACGTTGTGTATTGTACAAAAGATAATGTCTCTGCCCTGAAGGAGAGCTTACTGTCAGAGACAAGAAAATCACTGTTTATATTATATAGTATTTTAAGTATACAAGTTAGCATGACAAAGGAAGGTATACAAGGTTGCAAGCAATACAAAACTAATTCAGCTGCTTTAAGTAAAATATGAATTAATTCAGCTGGTCCATAGAAATGAAACATTCAGGAAAGGGAATCTAATTTCAGGAATGATTGGTTAAAGTTGTATTAAGCAAAGTCCACAGAATTTTCTTTCTGCCAACTTTGGCCCCACTTTCCTAATATGGGTGCAAGCCTTTGCAAAGCTTCAGTTTTACATGCTTTCAGATTCAAATCTGAAAGTCCTGTCTTTCAGCTGCCCAAGCTGACTCCTTTTGGATCACAGCAGGCTGGCTGTGATCCAAGCATGCACACATGCCTAAGTTGGTTACTGTTGCCAGGGGAATGCAGTCTGCTTAGCCACGCCCACTCCACATGATTGACACTTAAGCACATGGGCTGGCAATGTTTTCCTGAAAAAAGAAAAAAAAAAACACACTTTGGAAGAGGCTAACAGAAGTGCAGAGAATATAGATCCTGGGCTGGAAAAGTGTACAATAGTGTACTATACAGCAGAAGTTATTCCAAAATGTTAGATCACATTGGAAATAGTCTAAAATTCCTGAACTTGTAAAATTCATGAGACCAGACTAAGACCTTTGGGAAAAGGAAATAGAAATAATTGCCATCTTCAGTACTTACTGCATAAATTAGGATTTTAGGTTTAGATTGCCTGGTAAGTAACATCAAATGCTATTATCATTGAACATATTTACATTGACCCAATCCAAATAGTTTTTGAGGGTATAATCTTATGAAAAAACTAAAATCATTGATTTGAAAGCATATTTTCTTTATTGGAGAAAGAATTTTTCAAATGATTAGTGCAAAATTGTGAAATTATTGTTTTTTTTTTGTTTGCACCACAAAGATAAAAATATCTATGGCCCTATCTGATCTTGTTATTTATACTAAAGTTGAGAAGTTCAAAAGTTTTCATCATTCAAATCTATATCAACAATTTAATGAAAGCAACTCTATTGGGGAGTCCCAAGCCCGAAAACTTACAAAGTTGGCAGGTAAATTCTTATAATTCAAATAGAGGAAGTGTTTAAACAAGTTATATTCACTCTTAAGATGTCAAAATTGGTCAATGATGTTCATAAAACTATGTTCTAATACAATTTCAACGTATTTAACAGATTTTAAAAAAGGTTATATGCCTCAGGTCACTTTACATTTTATTTCACAGAACTGAACCATTAATTTACTTCTCTAAGTCCTGAAAGTTTGCTTGAGAATGTCCAGTCTGGACACTTTGTTGGGAGGGGCTGTGGTGAGCAGGTTATATGAGAGAGTAGTGAGTGACAAGGTTGCAGATGTAGGCAAAGCTAAATTACAAGAAACTTGAACTTTGTAAGTGAGCAGAAGATTGAAATCTCAGGAGTTACGTGATCCCTTGTATGTAAAATTGCAGACTGTAGAAAAGGGGGACTAAGACACAGTGTGATGCTGATGTACTCTCTGTTTAACAAAAATATAGTTATAGGTGAGTATGGCAAGCATTTAGGAAAACGCTTAGGCTGTAGGTGCTAGTTCAGTGACTAGGAAAAGTAGAAGCGTGTGGCAGGAGGAGGGACTAAAGAGTTCTACAATTTGACTTAATTTCTTAAATATTGGATGCTTAGTACATAGATTCATTGAATTTCTAAGTGCTGCTGAACTTAATAATACGTTATTCAGAGATACCATACTGACCGGAGAAGGCAATGGCAACCCACTCCAGTACTCTTGCCTGGAAAATCCTGTGGACTGAGGGGCCTGGTGGGCTGCAGTCCATGGGGTCGCTAGGAGTTGGACATGACTGAGCGACTTCACTTTCACTTTTCACTTTCATGCATTGGAGAAGGAAACGGCAACCCACTCCAGTGTTCTTGCCTTGAGAATCCCAGGGATGGGGAAGCCTGGTGGGCTGCTGTCTATGGGTCGCACAGAGTCGGACACGACTGAAGCGACTTACAGTACAGTACAGTTGTATGTTTCTGAAAGATGCTCTGTTAGCAGCCTAAGAGTGATGCTGGCTGTAGGCAGGAGATGATAAAGGCTTGTTGTTGTTCAGTCACCCATTTGTGTCAGACTCTTTTGGGACCCCATGTACTGCAGCATGCCAGACCTCCCTATCCCTCACCATCTCCTGAAGTTTGCCCAAATTCATGCCCATTGCATCGGTGATGCCATCCAACCATCTCATCCTCTGATGCCCTCTTCTCCTGCTCTCAATCTTTCCCAGCATCAGGGGCTTTTCCAATGAGTCAGCTGTTCATGTCAGATGACCAAAATACTGAAGCTTTAGCTTCAGCATCAAGCCTTCCAGCGAGTATTCAGGGTTGATTTCCCTTGAGATTGATTGGCTTGTGGCAGCAAAATTGAAGTCAGGGTGAACTTTGTGGACATCTATGAATGAATGAATGCCTAGTCACTCAGTTGTGTCTGACTCTTTGTGACTGTAGCCTGCCAGGCTCCTCTTTCCGTGGAATTTTACAGCCAAGAATACTGGAGTGGGATCCTACTCCATGGGATCTTCCAAACCCAGGGATCAAAGCCATGTCTCCTGTGTCTCCTGCGTTGGTAGGATTCTTTACCACTAGCAGAAGTGGGCATCTATGAAGTAGAGATAAATAGACTGGAAGCTGCATCTCTAAAGTGAAGAAGAAGGTAAAAATGGTACCCAGACTAGGCTGCCAGATAGCTGTGTACTTACAGAGGAGCCATTTGTCTCTGAATCTTGTTTTCATTGTCTCCAGACTCTCAATCTGAGGTGCGTTACTCTACATGGTACAGCCAGAGATACAACTGTTAGGCCTGGGAAAAAGAATGGGAAGCGGACTCTGCCTTGTTCTCAGACTTACATGGTGGGGAACATCATCAACTTGGAGCTTCCTTGGTGGCTCAGTGGTAAAGAATACAGCTGCCAAAGTGGGAGACTCAGGTTCCATCCCTGGGTCAGGAAAATCCCCTGGAGAAGAAAATGGCAACCCACTCCAGTTCTTTCCTGGAAAATCCCATGGACAGAGGAGCCTGGTGGCTACAGTCCATGGGGTCACAAAAGAGTCGGACATGACTTAATGACTAAATAACAGTTATCAACTTAAAAAGGAATGGTCTGTTGGTAGGGGAAATCTTTTCTCTCTTACCCCTCCTGAGTTCTTGTGACTGGACTAGTAATAAAATTGATGCCAGACATATTGACATGAGAAAAAGAAACAAAATTTAATTCATAGAAATGGGACCCTAAGAAGTGACCAAAGTAGGCAGCTTTTATGCTTTCCAGACAAAGAAACAAATGTGTGAGAAACTTATAGGAAATTAGTGAAGAATCTAAACACTTTGAGCTTGGGGTAGTAATTAAATAAGGCACCAGGTTTATATTTATAGGCTTCTCAGCTCTGAATTCCCTATCATCGGTGGAAAGGATGTCCTACCTTCGGATACAGGGAGAGTACCTGTCGCATGAGAGATTTATTTACTGTTTTGAAAGAGAAAGAAAAGAGGGAGAGTGTCCCTCTTGCACTGACCATTGCTTAACTTTAATCCGAAATAATCAGCATGCCACTGAGGCACATTTTGAGGCAGCCTATGCAATGGCACCCCACTCCAGTACTCTTGCCTGGAAAATCCCATGGACGGAGGAGCCTGGTGGGCTGCAGTCCATGGGGTCGCTAAGAGTCGGACATGACTGAGCGACTTCACTTTTCACTTTCATGCATTGGAGAAGGAAATGGCAACCCACTCCAGTGTTCTTGCCTGGAGAATCCCAGGGACGGGGGAGCCTGGTGGGCTGCTGTCTATGGGGTCGCACAGAGAAGGACACGACTGATGCTACTTAGCAGCAGCAGCATGCTGGGCCTCCACAGTCAATGAGAATAAGGTGACTTGCCGTATCCTTTTTAAAAACTGTAATCTACTCTCTTTTTTTAAAATATAAATTTATTTATTTTAATTGGAGGTTAATTACTTTACAATATTGTATTGGTTTTGCCATACATCTAGAAGCAGAAAAATCAGCACCTCCAAACCTGCAGAAGAAAACTTGAGAAAAGCTCCTGGCTATTTGGAAATGCAGATTCTAATATATATGGTGGTTAACCTCATTGGGCTGGCCACCAGTGCTTTAGGGTTTTGAGGCATGCTTTAACTCATCTCCTCAAAATGCCTGTTAGAAACATGCTGGATATTTTAGGACTTTTTGGTTTTTGTTGTAAACTGAGGCTTGTGACCAAAAATCTATTCAGTAGCTCTTAGAATGAAATGTAACATAATAAAATGGAATGGAATAGAACCAAATAATAGAATATAGAAGAGTATATTGTATGCAGGAAACATAAGTATTATTTTATAAAACAATTGTGTGTGTGTCTGGTGTTGGATTGTGATATAAAGTATATTTTTACTGTGAAATATTGTGAATGGAGTTTGAATTTGACCTACTTTACTAGAGTCCATGATTTCAAACTATAGGATGATTTTTGTTGTTCTTCATGCGGTTGGGACTTCTGGGCACAGCAAAGGTGGTTATAATTCTCTCATTCTCATCATATTAAACACTAAATTAGCATTTGAAAAGGGACTGAGTACAGTCAGAAAAGATAGCATCACCATTTCTTTGGAAAGAGTATAGAGCACTTTTCTTGAACCAAAACTCAGTTCAGTTCAGTAAAGTCGCTCAGTCGTGTCCGACTCTTTGTGACGCCCTGGACTGAAGCATGCCAGGCCTCCCTGTCCATCACCAACTCCCGGAGCTTGCTCAAACTCATATTCATCAAGTTGGTGATGCCATCCAACCATCTCATCCTCTGTTGTCCCCTTCTCCTCCTGCCTTCAGTCTTTCCCTGCATCAAGGTCTTTTCCAATGAATCAGCTCTTCACATCAGGTGGCCAAAATATTGGAGTTTTAGCTTCAGCATCAGTTCTTCCAATGAATATTCAGAGTTGATTTACTTAAGGATTGACTGGTTGGATCTCCTTGCAGTCCAAGGGACTCTCAAGAGTCTTCTCCAACACCATAGTTCAAAAGCATCAATTCTTTGGCCCTCAGCTTTCTTTATAGTCCAACTCTCACATCCATACATGACTTCTGGAAAAGCCATAGCTTTGTCTAGATGGACCTTTGTTGGCAAAGTATTGTCTCTGCTTTTTAATACGCTGTCTAGGTTGGTCATAGCTTTTCTTCCAAGGAGCAAGTGTCTTTTAATTTCATGGCTGCAGTCACCATCTGCAGTGATTTTAGTGCCCAAGAAAATAAAGTCTCTCACTGTTTCCACTGTTTCACCATCTATTTGCCATAAAGTGATGAGACAAGATGCTATGATCTTTGTTTTCTGAATGTTGAGCTTTAAGCCAACGTTTTCACTCTCCTCTTTCACTTTCATCAAGAGGCTCTTTAGTTCTTCGCTTTCTGCCACAAGGGTGGTGTCATCTGTATATCTGAGGTTATTGATATTTCTCCTGGAAATCTTGATTCCAGCTTGTTCTTCACCCAGTCCAGCATTTCTCATGATGTACTCTGCATATAAGTTAAATAAGCAGGATGACAATATACAGCCTTGACCTACTCCTTTCCCAGTTTGTAATCAGTCTGTTGTTCCATGTCTGGTTCTAACTATTGCTTCTTGACCTGCATACAGATTTCTCAGGAGACAGGTAAGGTGGTCTGGTATTCCCATCTCTTTCAAAATTTTCCACAGTTTGTTGTGATCCAGACAGTGGGAGGCTCTGGCATAGTTAATAAAGCAGAAGTAGATGTTTTTCTGGAACTCTCTTGCTTTTTTAATGATCCAGCAGATGTTGGCAATTTGATCTCTGGTTCCTCTGCCTTTTCTAAATCCAGCTTGAACATCTGGAATTTCACGGTTCACATACTGTTGAAGCCTGGCTTGGAGAGTTTTAAGCATTACTTTGCAAGTGTGTGAGATGAATGCAATTGTATGGTAGTTTGAGCAATCTTTGGCATTGCCTTTTTTTGGGACTTCGCTGGTGGCTCAGATGGTAAAGTGTCTGCCTGCAATGCAGGAGACCCAGGTATGATCCCTGAGTTGGGAAGATCCCCTGGAGAAGGAAATGGCAGCCCACTCCAGTACTCTTGCCTTGAAAATTCCACGGACAGAGGAGGCTGGTAGGCTACAATCCATGGAGTCACAAAGAGTTGGACATGACTGAGAGACTTCACTTTCACTTTTCTTTGGGATTGGAATGAAAACTGACCTTTTCCAGTCCTGTGGCCACTGCTGAGTTTTCCAGATTTGCTGGCATATTGAGTGCAGCACTTTCACAGCATCATCTTTCAGGATTTGAAATAGCTCAACTGGAATTCCATCACCTCCACTAGCTTTGTTTGATGCTTCCTAAGGCCCATTTGAGTTTGCATTCCAAGATGCCTGGCTCTAGTATATAATGATTGGTCAAAGATGTACTGCAAGGAGGTCCATCATTCTTAAAATATAATAAACATCATTAATTTTATTATAAGGAAAAATCAGAAACAAGTTTTCATATATATGAATACTTTTCATTCATCTAAAAATAATATCATAGGTGAATGTTATTTAAATGGAATGATTTTCATGTTATCTTAGTAAGTCAAAAATGGAAGTTTATAAAAGAGAGTTAACAATAAGATTCAATTGAAGCATAAGTATACCTATGTCAGAAGAATGGAAATATATTTACCAAGAGGTTATCAGGGTTATTAATAGAGAGATGAGATTATATGCTGTTTTCTTATATTTTCTATTTGATTTTCTCATTTATCTAAAATAAACATAAATCGCATTTGTGAAAACATAACATGTTTAATTTCTAAGTCTCAGAAGTAACAAAATCAGATTAAGGATATTTAGTGATCATTCATGTTTATCAATTTGTATATGAAAATAATTAAGACCCAGAAGAGTCCATGTTTTATCGAAAGGTAGACATCTAATGTAGGACTAGATAAGGAATCGTAACAGTTGGACACACAAAACACATTTATACATGAGCAGCTTCAAAATGAACTTTTCCTCAAGGAGAGTATAGCCTCTAGAAATGAGTTAATTAAATTAACTATAATTACTATTAACTTCAGTAACTAATTTTTTATCTGACCATGCATCTTAGGAAAAGAATAGCATTTAGGATGAGAGTGACAATGATTCTGCTCAAACTTGACTAGGAAATAGAGTGGGTGTAGGCAATAACCATTTCTTCCACGATTCTCACCATATTAGCTGAAATAGATGTGGAAAGAGGATCTACATAGTGAAAGAATAAAAACGTTGGAGAAATATGAAGTCTGTGTTCAAAAATTTGAGGGGTATCCAATGGTGGTTTTTGTTTAGTCGCTAAGTCATGTCCAGCTCTTTATGACGCCATGGGACCCCATGACCTCCTCTGTCCAGGCAAGAACACTAGAGTGGGTTGCCATTTCCTCCTCCAGGAGATCTTCCCGATCTAAGGATTGAACCAGAGTCTCTTACATTGGCAGGCAGACTCTGTACCGCTGAGTCACCTGGGACAAACACATATATACACACAGTCTGTTTCATTTTCTTTACAATTCCTATACATATTCTTTAAGTGTCTACATATATTTTTTACACATTTCTATTTATTCTATTTAAATCACTTAAGATTCAAAACTAATTTGCACTGTTTACCATTATGGATGATATTTTATTTTGGAATTTTATATGCTCTATGTCAAAGTGAAATTAACTTGAATGTGAGAAAAAGAAACATGTTATTCAGTTGTTTCTTCAAGTGAATGATTACATAAAATTGTAAAATAAATTATTATTAACTTTTCAGTAACAGTTGAATTATACTGTGAAACAAAAGCATGAATTTATTTTGATTTCCATGAATTGCAAATACTTTTGCCAAGACAGTAGACATCAAAATTGTAGAATTAAATAAATATATAGACATAGTAGTTTATTTGAAATATTTTACAATATTTTAATAAATTTGTTTTTCAGCCAGGGAATTTATTCTTCACACCAGGAGGTTCATTACCAGAGTATATCCCAAAGCATTAAGAGCTGACTCTTCTAATTTTAATCCTCAAGAATTTTGGAATGTAGGTTGTCAAATGGGTATGTTATACAGAATATTGAGCTTTGGGTTTATTTTTGTTTGTTTGTTTTTTTGCAAAAATAAGACAAAATAAGTTCATTTTGTGAACTAATAAAATATTCATGAAAAGAGCTTCCTTTGAAAAATTTTTGACCCTGGATGTTTTGGAGTCAAGCAATGATGAATTATTGACTTCAGAGAGTTGAGTTTATTCTTAAATGGGTTGCATAGGATAAATCTAGGTAAGGGTATAGACATGGAGGTTAAATTCATGAAGAGTTTGCATGGAAAATGTAGGAAGGGGAAAAGGAAACTGAAAATGAATGTTAAGAGGACAGTGAAGATCAAGTGCTTTGCATGAAAGATTTGATAAGGGCCTCTTCAAATCAAGTGACCTGTGCTTTTTGTACTTTAATCACTTCTGAATTCATAGTATTGAAAAATGAGTAATGAGCTCTGTTATTTATCTTTGTCAGACCCTCCTTATTCCAAACTGATCAACTGGTATGCCACTGGGACTAACCAGTTAGAAAGTGCAAAGTGTTAACTCATCTGTTACTGAACTGTGGCAAGGCCCATAGGTTTGTAGAGAGGGAACAATTGGGACCAGGATGGTAGGGTGGGAAGTGGGGGGTAGATGGTGGTACTGAATACCACCGGTGTCTGTTTACCAGGCTATATGAAGTTGTCTGTATATTTTAACAACAATTATCGCTCTGCTTGTTCTTTGCTTTCTCCTCAAGTGATAACAGTACCGCTTTAGACCTGAAAGTTTATGATACATTGGTGTCAACCCTTCCAGCATTTAATGTAGTGATTTTCTTTATTCTCATATTTCCTCAATGTTATCTGACATGTACATTGCTATTCTATAATCTGTGCTATGTGCCATTTTGATTTTTTAACTCAAAAGCTGTAGAATAATTTACAGATTAAGTTTTGAAACTCACCTTCATCTGTTAATGTAGACATGGTGACAACAAATGTTTAAACATCATGAGTCATTCAGTGAACACTTGCTCTTAAAATGTTCAAAGATATATAATCCATGATTAGGTTTCACTCAACTGTTTAACTATGTTTTTTTAGATATTCCCTCATTTCCTGACAAGGTCAAAATACTCTTTTCCCTTATAGTGGCCTTAAATTTCCAGACCCCTGGTGTCCCTATGGATCTTCAAAATGGGAAATTTTTGGATAATGGTTGTTCTGGATATGTTTTAAAACCACGCTTCCTAAGAGATAAAAAAACAAAGTTTAATCCATATAAAGTACAAACAGACAGTAATCCACTCACACTTACAATAAGGGTAAGATTACTTTTACCTTTTTTTCAGTTATGATATAAGCTAGATAGTACCCATTAATATTTTTAGTTCCACTGATTTTCCTTAATACCTTTTAAATTTCTGTTAATCTTTTCAGGTACTGTAGGTGGATGGTATTGCAGCATCTTGCCATATCTTTTTGTTGCCTTTTTGCATGAATGAAAAAATCCAAAAAGTTGCATTGTTCTAATTAGAGGAACATGTCTAGTTGTTCTAGGGAATAGCTGGGACGAAGCAGCCACTTTTTCAGGCCCCTTCCTAATCCACACAAATCTCATTGATGTGCTTCTGTGTGCTCTCAATCTGCTGCTGCTACTGCTGCTGCTGCTAAGTCAAATCAGTCGTGTCCAACTCTGTGCGACCCCATGGACTGCAGCCTACCAGGCTCCTCCGTCCATGGGATTGTCCAGGCAAGAGTACTGGAGTGGGTTGCCATTGCCTTCTACCTCCAAGCAATTCTTTCTCACTTTCATTTGTGGGTTCCTCTTTAGTTGTTATTTAGTCACTAAATCATGTGTAACTGTTTTGCAGCCCCATGGACTGTAGCCCACCAGGCTTCTCTGTCCTTGGTATTTCCCAGACAAGAATACTGGGGTGGCTTTCCATTACCTTCTCTAGGGAATCTTCCCAACCCAGGGATTGCACCCACATCTCCTGATTTGACAGGTGTTTTCTTTACTATTGAGCCACCTGGGAAACCCCTGCATGCTTAGTCGCTCAGTCGTGTCTAACTTTTTGCGACCCCATGCACTGGAGCCTGCCAGGCTCCTCTGTCTATGGGATTCTCCAGGCAAGAATACTGGAGTGGGTAGCCATTCTCTTCTGCAGGGTAACCCCTACGTGCCCCTAAAATATTCATGTTGCCAAAGGCTTTTTCTCAATCCTCACCTCAAACTAAACATTCTCTTGGTGTTCTTTTATACACTTTAATGGTTTCAACCACAAACATGCTCACATTGCTAATCTGACTTCATTTTTTTACTCTAAAGGCTTATTTTTAATAGCCCATCTAGCATCCCTACCAGTGTTCTGTCAGACTTAAAATATTAAAGCTGAACATCCCTTCCTAGTTAACCTCTTCTATTTTGGTGAAATCTCAGTGTATTGAGTCAAATTCATTTATTCAGTTGACTCAGGCCATAAAATTGGGAGCTGTTCTTCTCTTCCACATCTCCTTCACGTCCCATGTCTTATCAGTCTCTAACTTCTGTAGATCTTACTTTAACTGTCTTTCTTATTCATTCCCTTGATCCGATGTCATTGCTGCTGTCCTTTTTTTAAGGAATTTGTTACCTGTCATCACCTCTATTCCTTTGGCTTCCTAAGGGGCTTTTAGGTAGCCTGTCTCAGTCATCCTGATCCATCTTCTACAAGTCAACAAGAGAGATTTTGCTGAGGTTAATCTGATCATGTCTACTTAATATTTATTTGTGTCTCCTGATTGTTTTCTTAGTCTGGCTTTGTCCCACTCCTCTAGCCTCATCTCTCACCACTTCCAGCATTTTAACCCATTTTAAAACCATATGGAAGCCTTTTTTTTTTTTTTTGTCCACAATGGCACCTCTAGGTACTGCATATGCTGTTTCCTTTGACTGGACTACTCTTCCATTCTTCATCTGCCTGTTGCATTCTGACTCATTTTCAAGACTTTCAGAGTCACTTCTTTTTGGAAACCTTTTCCTGTGCTAAGTTGCATTTCTTTTGGAGTTTTCTTCTGTTTTTCCATGACACCCTATGTTGTTGTTTAGTCACTCAGTCGTGTCCGACTCTTTGGCAATTCCATGGACTGTAGCTGACCAGGCTCCCCTCTCCATGGGACTTCCTAGGTAAGAATATTGGAGTGGGTTGCCATTTCCTTTTCTGGGAAGTCTTCCTGGCCAAGGACTCGAACCCACGTCTCCTGCATTGGCAGGCAGATTCTTGACCACTGAGCTACCAGGGAAGCCCATAAAACCCTATACATGCATGCATTATGGCGCTTACCGCACCGTGAGTTATAATTATTTACTTGTTATACTTGTCTTTCTCCCCCCACTTGTCTGAGGGTCCTTTAAAAATAAGGACTATGTTTTGTTCAATCCTTATCCACAGTCACTGACACAAAGTATTTGCTTAGTACATGTAGGTTAATTTGAAAAAGCGAAGCTGGGAGATAGCTGGTATGCACAGATGTTTATAAATGCCACCTATTTATACTCCAAAAGGGGCTTAAGTGACATGATGTGAAAGAGGTAGGGTTAATGATTTTCCTAGGAAGCTGCTCTCATAGCCACATGGGTCTTCCCCTCTTCTGATTGTTCTAGAGAGCTTTGTGATTACCTGCACAAATTGTGGAGAGCATAATTTGAGAATCAGAAGACCCAGTTTTGCCATTATTTTTCTTAGGTCCTTGATAAAGTCATTCAGCATTTCTGGTTTACTCTTTGTCATCTGTAAACAGAGAACTTTGGATTAAATCAGTTATTTTCAAGCTTATAAAAACTATGGAATAATTTCCTAAGTTTAAAGTCTCCTGAGTAAGACCACCAGATGAAAGCAAGAGCTATCTGGTTGACCACTAAGGGTCGTCTGCTTGACATCCATCCTTTGCAGTGGCCCCTGAAAGGGCTTTGTGAATCGGAGTGTACAAATTATTTGAACAATAAATCTCTTAAATTCTATTTCAGTGCTCATATTCAATTATCATTATTACTTAGTTAGCATTTTTTTTTTTTTTGTCATGAGTTACACCTTCTCCCTAATGAAGAGGATATATTGCCTGGAGGGCTGATAGTCAGCTGATGCATGGGTGTTCAGTCACTGTCGTGGGTGTTCAGTCATTGTCGTGTGTGACTCTTTGGGACCCAATGGACTGTAACCCACTAGGCTCCTCTGTCCATGGAATTCTCCAAGCAAGAATACTACAGCGGGTTGCTGGGCCAATTCCATGCTGATCATTAAATATTTGTGCAGTCACTCTGGTTTCTAGTGGGTGCTGCTATGTGTGGAGGTAGGAAAGGAAAAATTACACATTGGCACTTTTTTCTTTTCTCTTCCCTCCTTTTTTATTTTTAATAAACTTTTATTAGATACAGCCTAATTCTTTTTCTTTCTTTCATTTTTCCCTTTATTCAAAGTTATTTATTTGTTCCTATTTATTATAATCTTCAGAAATTGAAATCATGTCTCAATTTCTACATTACTGATAGCTCAGTTGGTAAAGAATCTGCTGGCAATGCAGGTGATCCTGCTTTGATTTCTGGGTTGGGAAGATCAGCTGGAGAAGGGATAGGCTATCCACTCCAGTATTCTTGGGCTTCCCTTATGACTCAGCTGGTAAAGAATCCACCTGCAATGTGGGAGATGTGGGTTCGATCCCTGGGTTGGGAAGATTGCCTGGAGAAAGGAAAGGCTACCCACTCCAGTATTTTGGCCTAGAAAATTCCATGGACCGTATAATCCATGGGGTCCCAAAGAGTTGGACAGGACTGAGCGACTTTCACTTTCATGCTTTTTAAATTAGTACACTTCAAGTGCTGTTCTTTTTTTATTTAGACTTTGTTCCTTTTGTTCAGTTCAGTTGCTGTCGTGTCCGACTCTTTGTGACCCCATGGACTGTGGCATGCCAGGCCTCCCTGTCAGTCATCAACGCCCAGAGTTTACTCAAACTCATGTCCATTGAGTCGATGATGCCATTCAGCCATATCATCCTCTGTCGTCCCCTTTTCCTCCCACCTTCAATCTTTCCCAGCATCAGGGTCTTTTCCAATCAGTCAGTTCTTCGCAACATGTGGCCAAAGTATTGGAGTTTCAGCTTCAACATCAATCCTTCCAATGAATATTCAGGACTAATTTCCTTTAGGATGGACTGGTTGGATCTCCTTGCTGTCCAAGGGACTCTCAAGAGTCTTCTCCAACACC
The DNA here is from genome assembly GCF_029407905.1 of Bubalus kerabau. Classification (NCBI taxonomy): domain Eukaryota; kingdom Metazoa; phylum Chordata; class Mammalia; order Artiodactyla; family Bovidae; genus Bubalus; species Bubalus kerabau. Next base: position 30,537,523 of record NC_073624.1, on the reverse strand, counting down.
ATAGTTCAAAAGCAACAATTCTTTGGCACTCAGCTTTCTTTATAGTCCAACTCTCACATCCATACATGACTTCTGGAAAAACCATAGCTTTGTCTAGATGGACCTTTGTTGGCAAAGTGTTTCTGCTTTTTAATATGCTGTCTAGGTTGGTCATAGCTTTTCTTCCAAGGAGCAAGTGTCTTTTAATTTCATGGCTGCAGTCACCATCTGCAGTTATTTTGGTGCCCAAGAAAATAAAGTCTCTCACTGTTTCCCCATCTATTTGCCATGAATTGATGGGACCAGATGCCATGATCTTTGTTTTCTGAATGTTGAGCTTTAAGCCAACTTTTTCACACTCCTCTTTCACTTTCATCAAGAGGCTCTTTAGTTCTTCGCTTTCTGCCATAAGGGTGGTGTCATCTGCATATCTGAGGTTACTGATATTTCTCCCAGCAATCTAGATTCCAGCTTGTGCTTCATCCAGTCCAGCATTTCTCATGATGTACTCTGCATATAAGTTAAATAAGCAGGATGACAATATATAGCCTTGACGTACTCCTTTCCCTATTTGGAACCAGTCTGTTGTTCCATGTCAAGTTCTAACTGTTGCTTCCTGACCTGCATATAGGTTTCTCAAGAGGCAGGTAAGGTGGTCTGGCATTCCCATCTCTTTCAGAATTTTCCATAGTTTATTTTGATCCACACAGTCAAAGACTTTGGTATAGTCAATAAAGCAGAAATAGATGTTTTTCTGGAACTCTCTTCCTTTTTCCATGATCCAGCGGATGTTGGCAATTTGATCTCTGGTTCCTCTGCCTTTTCTAAAACCAGCTTGAACATCCAGAAGTTCACGGTTCACGTACTGTTGAAGCCTGGCTTGGAGAGTTTTGAGCATTACTTTGCTAGCGTGTGAGATGAATGCAGTTTTGTGGTAGTTTGAGCATTTTTTGGCATTGCCTTTCTTTGGGATTGGAATGAAAACTGACCTTTTCCAGTCCTGTGGCCACTGCTGAGTTTTCCAGATTTTCTGGCATATTGAGTACAGCACTTTAACAACATCATTTCCTTTGTTCCTTAAAGTAAAATAAATCTGTGCTTCAACAATTAGCTTGAATAATAGAAGGTGAAATAAAATTATTATTAATTACTTTGTTAAACATTTTTCTGCTATTCAATCCCTAAGATATGTATATATGAAATAATTGATTTTTCAAACTCAGGTGACTTATGATAATATAGACAACAATGGATAAGGTAAAAATTCATGATAATTTATCCAAATATATAAATTATATTGTCAGAAAATGCTATCATAGAAAATTATGTGGTGCTTTTTCGTACATTTCAGAAGTAATATTTATAGTTTCCATTTTTTCTGTTGTTTATAGACTATATAGATTTAAAAATAGTTCAAGTTATCAGAGTGCTCAGTCTGTATTATAGCCTAAGGGGGGTCATGATATTTTTAAACATTGCTTTGTAACAATCATAACAAATGCTGTTAGAATAAAAATATATGTTCGACCATAAATATTGGAGAATGTGGATTCTACTATAATCACATCTGGGTCAAATGGAATAATTTGGTAATCATCTTTTGATACCTAAGTTGAAATTTAACTCAAAAAGGACTAAAATTTAAGATTTGCTTTGTTTTCTGTTGTTTTTTGGTGGGACTTGACTTAGTTCATAATAATTTTTGGAAAACATTTTATTTTGAAAGTTAGCAGTGATACAGTTTGTTCTGTTGAATTCTTGAATTTACTTATTTTTGTGCAGCTCATCAGTGGTATCCAGTTGCCTCCCAGTTATCAAAACAAAGCTGATACCTTAGTGATTGTAGAAATTTTTGGGGTTCCAAATGATCAAATGAAGCAGCAGAGTCGTGTGATTAAAAAAAATGGTGAGCTCCTAATATATTTTATTGATCGGTCTATTAGACTTCATGTTGGAAAGCTTAAAAATTATGTATTGATAGTGTTTTGATACATATTTATTTTTCATAAGGAAGAGCTTTTGCATTATGTTCAAGATGACGAAAGTATTATATCAGCAAAAAAATTTGATAATGACTTAATGTTGGTTAGATATAGTTTCAATTACAGATACAAAAATGTATCTGACCTGAAGAAGTAGTGTTTTTTCCATTTGTACTTCCTCTTTATGTTTTCTTATTTGACTGATTAAGAGAGATATTTTGACTGCCTCAAATCTAGCTGCTAGCTTCTGTGTAAAATAAACAGCTTAAGATTTCTCTGATATAGTGTGTTGCATAGTTTTACTTAACAGCCTGAATTATTTTAGATCAAAGGTCTGTGGCTTCTGACTCAGCATGCCATAGAAACCTACGCATAACAGTATTTGGATTCATAATTCAGTCATTTTTGCCAGAAGGGAAATGTAGGAATGAAAGGAGTGACCTTGGTGAGATTTCCAGTGTGCCAGCATCTCATGACAGTTTACATAATAAATTACTAACACTGGTATTTATTCTCTGAAGTTGAAATCATTAAGGACAGTAGAAAAGTATAGACTCTTGGGGCTGACTGTTAGTCAGATAGTCAGAATCACTCAGGAAGAGAACTTGCAGCTGATCCTTTGAGAGTAGAACCTTCTTTGAGTGAATATTCTCAAAGTATAGTGGACTTCATTTCAGAGTCTAGAAATGTGCTCCAGGTTGAATGGCATGGACAGAGAAGCAGGTGCAGTTTGAGCTATCTTTTTCTTCTTTGGTGATAATTCCCTCAAAATCCAATGTTTGCCTCCTCCCAAACCCCAAATATTCCTCCACCTCATCCTCTAGGAACAAAGGAGAGAAAAAAGTTTTGGAAAGTTTTATTACCTCACCCTGTGTTATCATTGGGAAGGGATATTAGTAGTAACTCACTGCCTTATTTGGCTCCCGTTAGAGTGAAATGGCAGTGTCAAGAAATGGTAACTGCTAATATCAGGAAGCTTCTGGCAACCTATCCTTTGTTCTCTCCATCCCCCTTACTTGAGTCTTCATGACTAAATGCAAAGAACATTAATTTATTCCATGCACCTCTTATGTAATACTGTGATTTTAGCTCCCATTAGAAATTTGATTGCATCCCTGGTTTTATGGGAATATACCTACAAAAATTCAGTTTGGTTCATCAGACCTTACTGAGTATCAAAAAACTTAAAACCTCTATTAACTACATTCTTATGTATGCCCCAACTAATTCTATTATAGATAGTTTATAGTTCAGTATGGAATATGAGATGTAAGTGAAATTGTTATGAAAGTCATTAGTGCCTTAAAGAAAGTCAAAGAATTGTATGGAAGGGGCAAATTTGAAGATGGTTCTTGGCAAATGAGTAGAATTTTTTTTTGTAGAGATTGAGGATAAGGGAATTTTCTTTCTTTCTTTTTTCTCCATTTTTGGCCACACTTTGAGACTTGTGGGATCTTAGTTCTCTGACCAGGGATAGAACCCAGGTGATAGCGGAGAAAGTGCTGAATCCTAACCACTGTTGCTCTAGGGAATTCCCTAGGATAAGGAAATTTAAGGCAAAAGTAATAATATGTGTGCTAAAACATGGAGAAAACAAAATTCAAACATGTTAGCAGAAAGTACAAAAGTTCAAGTACAGTATACTTAAGAAAGATTAGTTGTGAGATAAAATGAGAGATTTACTTTGGGGATGGCTATGGAAAATCGTGAAAGACATGACACAGTATTAGAAACTTTCTTTTCTGTATAAAATGAATAAAATTAAAACTTTTAAACAGGGATATAAAGCACTAAGAACTGAGTGTTCACAGAGATCATTTCTACAGAGTAGAGAGGAAGAAGTGTGAGAGAGAGAGATGAGAAATACAGGAGAGAGTCAGGATGTGGTTTCACAGTGACACGATGCAGAAGTCAAATCTTAAAGAAGGTCTGCACCATCAGAAAAGGAATGGAGGATGCACATGAGGAAGGCTGGCAGGACTGAAAGAGAAGGGTGCTGAGATCGCCTAGTTACTAGGGTGATGGTAGTGCATGAAAGACAGGAGCGTCTGGGAGGAAAACAATCAGGTTTGCGTACAATAAGGAAGTGATTTTTAGAAATATTTATTCATTTGGTTGCATCAGGTGTTAGTTGCAGCATGGAGTATCTTCATTGCGTCATGTGGGATCTTTCCTTGCGGTGCTGGATTCTCTAGTTGTGGCGCAGGCTCTGGGATGCACAGGCTTCAGTAGCTGCAGCACTTGGTCTTTCTAGTTGTGGTGGGTAGGCTTCATTGCTCCAAAGCACGTGGGATCTTAGTTCCCTGAACAGGGATTGAACCTGGGTCTCCTGTATTGCAAGATGGATTCTTAACCATTGGACCACTGATTTTTAACTGTATTTGTAACTATCAAATTAGTTTTTTTTTTTTTTAACTTTGACAACTAAAAGGACTTTCACATATATCTATGTATGATTTTACATGTGTATGAAAGAGAGAGTATGGTCAAGCAGGGTTAGAAGACAGAGAATAAGTCAGTATAAGAATTTTGTGCAGACATTTTGCAGTGTCTATAGAGATTTCACTCTTAAACCTGTTTCCTGTACTTCACTGAATTATTTCTCTATTAGGGCAAGGTAAGATGGTCATTATTTCAATGTGAGTCAATTCGTTTAATATTTTCACTAGCATTGACTGCATTCTGAATTCCTATCTAGTAAACATGCACTTGTGACCACAGATAGACCATAGAAAGCATAGATATGGTATAATAGTCACAGATGCTTCAATAAGTGCTGAAACATGACACAAAGGACAAATCTTTTGAGGTAGTATGTGTAGCATTGCCTTTGAACATGAAAAACAATGCATTATTTTTCCCTGAACTTTTTTTATTAAAGTAAAAGCATTTATTTGATCTGGATGAGAATTTCTTGGTTCCATTCAATTATGCTTAATTTTTATCTGATTTGGGTCACATTGTAATGCAATTTGGATTTCTTGTTTGGCAGGAGAGTATTTGGGATGATCTGTTTTGCTAGGGACATAGATTACTCATCAATTTTGGATTTGAAAATAAGCATTTAATCAAAAGAAGGATCAAGAGCTGACTTTAGAGCAAACATTAGTGAGCTCTCAGTCCAACCACTGTCTGTAGTTCTTCCTATAATATGTCCTGATCTAGAAAAATGATGTTATATAACTTCCTGTTGTCTCAAGTTCTTTGTTGATAAAATACTTGAACACGACAGTCATACTGTATAATAGTTACACGTTTCTGCTGTGAAATCAGACACCATTTGTTTGATTTCCTGCCCCACTACTTAATGGCTATTTCTTGAAGGCTATTTCATACACACAAAAAATGGCTATTTTTTGAAGGTTATGAAACATCTTTATGACTCAGTTTCCCATCTGTAAGTGTTGATAGAAATAACCCTGGTGTGAAGATTAAGTGAGATTATCTCCTTAAAGTTTTTAGAATATTGCCCAGCACTTGTAAACACCTAATAAGTATTATTATTGCCATTATTATTTCTTTCTTATTGGATGCATAAAGATTTAAGTCCTCTAAACCATTAGTTTTCATTATTACTATTAAAGTGTTAAAAATAAGAATTTTAGAGAACAGATATTAAGCATTTTCCCCTAGGAACAGTGTTTGATTTTTTTTTTTATTCTATCTCTTCCTTATGTTTCAGCTTTTAATCCAAGATGGAATGAAACATTCACATTTGTTATTCAGGTGCCAGAATTAGCATTGATTCGTTTTGTTGCTGAAAATCAAGGTTTAATAGCTGGAAATGAATTTCTTGGACAATATACTTTACCAGTTCTATGCATGAACAGAGGTAATATTCTGAAAAATAAGATGACTGTGCTAATATTTAGGTGTTACTTGAGTTTAACAAAGAGACTCTTTGATATACCAAATAGCTCTCTTCATGACAGATATGTAAAGAAAAAAAATATATATATTGATATAGTTTATATATATATATATATATATAGTTCTTCCTAGTGGAATTATAGAAGTATGTTCTGATACATAAGGTGGGATTGGGGACTGGGAATGCCAGAAAGACTAATTAGACAAACTTGACTTATATGAAAATTTCTCTGCATGGATTATAGCTCTTTTGTTTCAGTTAAGAGTAGGCATGACTGCCATGAAGGAATGAAGGATGGGAACCATTCAGAAGGGAGAAGCAGTGACTCTTTTTTTCCACCTGAGAAGAGACAGGGAGCCTAAGACTCTTATCTTGACTCTTTTCAGAGCTGCCTTGCAGTCACACCTCTGGGGTGATTTACAGTGTGCTTCCAATTTTATCCTTATATTTATTTCTCTAGTACCATCTGAGATGTACCTAGAAAACAGCCTTTCTGAAGCAGAAGGGTGATGGCTAATTTTGGAGATGCATCATTTTTGGGGCGGGGCAGGGGGGAAGTATGAGCTGTTGTGGTACTTAATATGAAGTTGGAGTAGAAACTTCAAATATTTTATTTTGGAGGAAAATGAATATACATGATGGAATATAGTTGCGTAGTCCTAGTTTTTATATGTACTTTATATTTCTTGCTGGGAAAGATTGAAGGCAAAAGGAGAAGGGGGAAGCAGAGGATCAGATGGTTAGATAGCATCACCGACTCAATAGACATGGATTTCTGGCACAACAACAGACAGCACAAGACTTGACATGAGACAGTCAATTTATATCTACCCCAAGTATGAGATTCAGGGGAATACAGTGCATTTTTACAGTTAACACTGTAGCAGTGGAAAATATTTTGGGCATCCCTATAGCCCAACTCATGGACATGAATTTGAGCAAACTCCAGGAGATAGTGGTGGACAGAGGAGCCTGGCATGCTGTATAGTCCATGGGGTTGCAAAGAGTCAGACACGAGTTAGCGACTGAGCAACAAACAACAAAGTATGTTATTTCTCAGGAGCCCTATTGGGGCCCCTGCTGATGAATGTATTTTTATTGTGTTAATCAGATGTGATTCCTTTTGCAGGTTACCGTCGTGTTCCTCTGTTTTCCAAAATGGGTGAGAGTCTTGAGCCCGCTTCCCTTTTTATTTATGTTTGGTACATCAGATAGCCACTCATGGTACTTGACATATCATTAGCTTACACATTGCAATAAAACAGTCTAGAATGAATGTCTAGATATTTTTTCTCTTTTTAAATTTATTTATTATTTTTTTAATGTAAAGAAAAATAAGTATTTTGAAGTACTGAGCAAATTCACTTTTAAATATGCAAACTAGAGCAATGGAAACAAAACAAAAGCTTCAGTGGGTCCCGACTCAGTGTGACATCCTTGTCAGCCAATTTCTCTTGCCCCCCTGTTTCTGAGGCTGCTCTTTCAACTTGCTTGTATCATGTTTAATTAGTAGAATTTACAAGTTTCTAAAATATGTCTGAGTGAATAAGATATGTTGGCAAATATTTGGAGGTATAAAAGAAATGTGAAATCTAAGAGTGTTTTAACTTCTAGACACCCACTAGTGCATATCGTAGTGGGAAGGAATTGGATTCCAGGTGCTTAGTACCCTTTTACATCCTGGAGAGTAATTAGCCCTTACACTGTCAGACTAGTTCTTAGATGCTGTGCCCTGGATTGGGTACCCTGTAATTACATAGACGTTTTTATGAGTGCGTATGATTTTGATTTGCGTTCAACTGCCTTCCAGACTCTGTATCTCTAAAAGTGATCTACTACAGTGGCTTACATGCTCAGATCTCGGAATGAATTTGCACTGTGTCTGAATCTGCTTCCCTGCTGGCTCAGCTGGTAAAGAATCTGCCTGCAATGTGGGAGACCTGGGTATGATCCCTGGGTCGGGAAGATCCCCTGGAGAAGGGAAAGGCTACCCACTCCAGTATTCTGGCCTGGAGAATTCCATGGACCATATAGTCCATGGGGTCTCAAAGAGTCAGATGCAACTAAGTGACTTTCACTTCTCTTCTGAATCTGCACTAAGTGTACATTGAAGTTAGTCTCTTGGTCAGATTTGAAATTGCTGTGCTATTTCGTATACTGGGCTTCTCACCATCAGCAGGGTTTTGCTTTACTAAATGTCACATGTCGAAGAATATGGTTCAGTATTAACTGTTTTTCAAAAAACCAAGCATACTAATACTGATTCTACCACATTGTTGCATGGCGGTGAGGTGAAATCACCCAGTTGCCCTTTTGACAACAAAGAGGGCCATTATAAGTATTTCTTGAAAATAAATTTGACTTTATAATTAAAACAACAAAAATGACTCTTTGTTTATGATTGTTAATGCATTATCACTTGATAGCCAGAAAAATACACTAAAAAGTCATCTACCATGTTTTCCTACTATCATGGTTTAGCCTCAGAACTAAATATTTAAAATAAACATGCCACTGGAAATTGAAATACCCAGCCCATAAGAAGTTGGGTATCCCAGATTGCTCAGTGTATAATCATCCAGATCCTCCTTCATGGGCTGTCAGGAGTTAAGACCAAGAGACAGTCTTCCCAGTGGGCTTCCCCAGTGGCACGGTGCCTGCAGTGCAGAGGAGTCCAGAGATGCGGGTTCGATCCTTGGGTTGGGAAGATCCTTTAGAGTAGGAAAGCACTGGAAAAAACTCATAGACTGAGGAGCCTGGCAGGCTATGGCCTATGGACTCACACAAGAGTTGGGCACAATGAGCACATGAGCACAGTCTTCCCAGGGGGGAAATGAACAGCCAATTCTCACAGGAATGCTTCTCTTTTGCCAGATTACAAAAGGATTTTATATTTATTTATAATGCTTTTATTTTATGAAAAAACCAATTTCAAATCTCCCTGGAAACTAAGCTGGATACAAAGTCTTAGTGAAGGAGGCCTGGTGGTTCTGCGTACAGAAACATGGCTACTGTCCTTTGGCATTCCAGCTTCAGGAAGAGCCCTTCAAAAGGCCTCATGTGTGCATGTTTTAGTGACCTGAACACAGAAATAGACTCTGGCATCTACTCTCAGATACCCTTCAGCTACCAGAGCGTCCCATCTCTTCAGCAGGTCATTCTTTAGTAAGGAAATTACTTCCGCAAATTCTCCATCTCCTGACTGTGGCTTAGGCCTTACATTTTCATTATCATCTCCACTGAGAGTTATGGTAGAGATGTGCGTGGTGCAACTAATTTGACAAACCCAGATCCATACGTATGGCTGAAGAACATGCAGCATTACCGTTATAGCTGGCTTTCTTCCTCGAGCTCCCGAAGAGCAGCTGCTTCTGAGCTTTCACTGTCATCCATCGGACAGGGGGGAATTCATGGCAGTAGCCTCCCATTGGTGGTTGGAACTGCTTCACTAGAATGATGCGTTCCTAGCAAAGGGTTCTTTGAGGCTCTGGGGTAACTGCCACCCCCATCACCTGACTATCCTCTTTGCTTTGCTGTTTCACAAGTTCTTGTGTGACCAGTAGGATCCTTGTAAGTTGTTTTTTCAAGCATGATCCATTCCAGAAGGATCTTATTTAAATCATTTACTGTTCAACCTAATAGCAAGTGGCCTGTTCTACCCATTAATGCAAGGCTTTCACTTTCTCTAAACTCCTAAAACCTTTTAAAGATTTGGAATTCCATGAAAGTTTAAAGGCTTTTATCGGTGAATATTGTGAGTTCCTTAATTCTTGAAGCAGAAAGAACTTATTTGTCATTTATACTGAAAAGATTTAAAATAAGGAAGAAAAAAGGATCTTCCTTTCTCACTTTACTTCAGGTACCACTCAAACTCAGCTCACTCTTTGAAGACAAAATCTTTCTTTAATATCCCACACTACTTTAGAAATGCAATTTTGAAAGGAAACATTAGATTATTATTTCCTTTCCAGTAATCTTGGAATGTCTTTAGGCATGTTTGTTTCCATTTTCTGTGCATTATTTATCATTTACATCACCCTTTAAATTAAACTGGTACCATTATTATTACTATTATTATTTTCTCACAAGAGCTTTTACCAGATACTACCCATAGAAACTCCACTGCCAGAGATGTTCTCATATTAGAGAAGATTGGGAATGGTGTGAAAAGCCAGCTTTGACTTATTTCTAAGCCTAATTCACTTGTAGAAAAATAATTGTGTTGGTGAGGGAAAGGAAACAGAAGAAACAGCTAAAATGAACCTCTAGGCCGTGCTAACGGAAGATCTTTTAGCTTTTAAACTCTAGTTTACATGTCACTTCCTCAGGGTGGCCATCCATGACCTCCTAGATTAGGTTACATTCCTTGCTTTTTTATGTCTCAACGCAACTGAGGAAAGTGACAGCTAAGAAGTGACTTTGCATTGTCAGGGAGGCCTTGGTGTTGCTGGGAGCTAGCCTGACACTCACAGTCAGGCTACGGTGTTCGTTTGCCAGACATGAACAATTTCACATCAATACCCAACAGGGCCACTATGTGACCAAGATGGATAAGGAGAAAAACGGGACCAGTCTGTAAGTCTGTAACCCTGGTGGGGCACCTGACGGAGCATGAATATTGTCCAAACACCAAAGTGCCAAACACTCTTGGGGAAACCTGAATGACTCTTGGATTCTTCACCTGCTTCCCTGGACCTTCTCTCAAATCACCTAACACAAGCCTGAATCCAATAGTACGTCCTTTGCTGAGACAATCCATGGCTCTTCATTTGTGTATCTCCCTCATTGAGATTAGGAGTCAACCCACTGTGTGTATTTCTGGTGATCTTTGGCTGGAGGTCATTAACACAAACTTGGACTCTTCCTTTTGTTACTCTCATGACCTTGTAGTGATCAATGACAGGAAAGTTTTGTTATGTCATTAATTTTGACCTTTATTTTTTCCCCCTTGCTTCTGGTTGTTTAGAACTTCAAATAGAAAACATGCAGATCACAGTCTAGACTTGCCTTGACTTTTGTTTGGGAGATGGTGGCCACTGGAGGCCACTGATGGTGGTTGCTCTTAAGTTGCCCTATTTTTGAAAGAAGTGTGGAAGAACTGCCTAGAGCTGTAAAAAGGAGGTCTTTATGTAAATTTTGGGTAGGGAGGAGTATATGGTGTCTTGAGATGCAGACATGTGAATCCCAAATTCCACTTGAAATATTTATGCAAATTTCAGGAGTTATTTGGGAGCCACAAAAGCAGGAACCTCATGTTGTGGATTAGAATTGGGAAAATGGAATCGCTTACTTTTAGTGAAGCCCTTCTGGGCTTGACCAATGAACATTTTATTGAGAGACTCTATGAATTAGATTCTATTTTCAGGAGTTATTGAAATTCCTTGTTTTTTGGTAGTCTCTAAACATTTGCTGAATTACATTTCTTTCAAGGTAACAACCCTCTGGAAATATTTGTACCAACAAAGCTTTCTTGTGATGCATTCTGGATTCTTAGGCCATAAAGTTTGAGTCCCCTGTAGTATTTGGAGGTAAGTTATTTTTACCAGCCACTAGAAATTTCCATTTAAACATCAAAGGGGTAGATTAAAGCAGAATTTGAGCTTATGAGAGGTTGGTCTTCTTTGAGTCTTGCATTCTTACGCATCACCTTAGCACATGGTAGTGGTGGGGATGGTGGTGGGAGCTGGTGTTAAATTCCTTACAAAACTACACATTTGCAGGAACCCGTGCTCTCTGTCTACTTTCCATTCCATTTGTATACAATTTAACCTTTAAAAAAATATTTATTTATTTGACTGTGCCAGGTCTTAGTTGCAGCATGTGGGGACTAGTTGTTTTATGTTTCAGGTTTTTTGACCTAGAGGCATGTGGGATCTTACCTCCCCAACCAGGGATCAAATCCACACCCCCTGCATTGGATGGTGAAGTCTTAACCACTGTCCCTAAAGTTTTTTTTCTGATGACATGAGGAAAGCTTTTGGTATTTCCCCCCTCTTATTGTTTTAATATTCTTTTCAGATAGTTTGAGCTGGGTTTATAACTTTTTTTTTTTACTCCATCCTCTGGTCTGTCTATTTCTGTAGTTCATATAAGGATAACAGTGTTTCCTGGACCTGAGTGTCATGTTTACTTTTCCTATCCCTTTGCTCTGGCCTAGGCATTTGTTTTTCTTTGTACTCTCAAAGTTCTGTCTTGAGGGAGATGAAGTCAGTGAGTTTCATGTTTGTTCCACATCCCTTGTTCACATGAGTCTTGACCATCTTGATCCTCTGGATCAAGGATCCTCTGGAGTAGGTTGTGTTGTCATTATTTAGTTGCAAGTCATGTCTGACTCTTCTGTGACTCCATAGATTATAGCCCACCAGGCTCCTCTGTCCATGGAATTCTACAGGCAAGGATACTGGAGTGGGTTGCCATTTCCTTCTCTAGGGGATCTTCCTGACCCAGGGATCAAACCCTTATCTCCTGCACTGGCAGACGATTCTTTACCACTGAGCCACCCAGGAAGTGGTTAGTCTCACCTAAACTGTTCCTTTCAGACCAGTATCTGCTCCAGAGCAAGTCTTGACCTGTAACCATCCTGTCTGATTTCCCTTCAGTAAGTCCTCTGTTTGCTTCATTTTCCCTTACAGTACCAGTTCTAGAGATTTTCCAAATAGGTTCCCCTAGGCCCTCTTGCCAATAATTATTTTCCTTTGAAAGTCACATAATAATTCTTGGAATCCTTTACACCTGTCTTCCTGGGTTTCCCTCTCAAATATGACCAGATTCGCTTATCACTTAATTACTCTGTCTCAGTTTTTGAGAGATGGTTTCCCAGTTGTTCTTACAAAATGCTGCTGCTTTATGAGAAATCTTTTTAAAGTTTTTCTAATTTTAACTCTCTCTAGGATGTCATGATAGCTGCTCTCCAAGGCCTTTCCTCTTTTTATCTGGTTGACTTTTTTTTTGAACCAGTAACAATTGAAATATATTGCCCTTTTCGATTACTTTTTCAAGAGAAACTGGATTTGAATCTGTCACCTTTTTCACTTTGTAGTTCTCTCTCCTGGCTCTTAGCATCTCATTTCCCCTTCATATCTGCCCAGTTTATGTTTTTAAGACCCCAGTATTTCTTTCAAGGAAATATCATTCTCATTACTACTCTGTTTTATGCCTTCTATTTTATTTTCCTTTTTCTACTACCTTTGTTCTGATGGTAAGAAATTCCAGTTCCTTCTTGATTCCTGGGGTAAATCAGAATTTCAGAGCCAGAGGCTAACGGGCACAGACTTTTAAATTGCTTTTTCAGTTTTGGGGCATTTAATAATCTCAGTCAGTTATTTTTTGACCTCAGCCTAGGAAGAGGGCATATTCTCTTTATGAAAAGAATACCCATTCTTTTTGATTTAAATATTAATAAAATCCACTTCCCTTCTGGCAGTTGGAGGCATGGTTGAAATATCTGAACTCTAATAATTAGAGTTTCTTTAATTATCAAATGTAGTACCTCCTTGAGACTAGTGTTATTTCTTTGACTGAAGACTGTGGACATGACACACAAATTCAGGTTTGGTCCCATCTCTTCCACAGCTGTTATCCTAAAGTCACTTCAAAATAATATACACATGCACACACACACAAACACAAGAACACAGTTTGGGGAAGTTGATACAGGAGGAAACATATCTGTCTCTGGAGCTAAGAATTTTAAGCTCTAACTTTACTAGAGTTTGTAGCACACTTTAAATTCAGCTAATGTTCAAATTTCTGGCCTAGTTATTTTGAGATATGGCTGAGAAATCCATTAAAGAAAGCAGCTGATGTTCTTTTATCACCTAATGCTTAAAAAGCTTAAGAAAATTTTAAAAGGGTTATCTTTCTCTTATAGTCTGTTTTGGTCTAAAGACTAAATCTTACATGGTCTGTACTCATTAATGCCTAAAGGTTTAATGCTACATCCCTTTAATGATAAAAACCAGTCATTTGGTACAATCTAAGCCATTACAAACTACCAAGGTTAATAAATCCACATAGCCTGTGCTTACCAAAGCCTAAAGTCCAAGCAGTGTCTCCTGGACTACTGAAACTTGTGTTGAGGCTGTGTTCACTCCAACATTACAATTTTTTTTTAAAATTCAATTTTGGCTGTGTTGGGTCTTCATTCTTGCGTTGGCTTTTCTCTAGTTTCAGCGAACAGGGGCTACAGTTCATTATAGGGCGTGGGCTTCTCATTGCAGTGGCTTCTCTTGTTGCCAAGCACAGACTCTAGGGCTCATGGGTTTCAGTAGTTTCAGCATGCGAGTTTTAGTAGTTGTGGCTCCTGGGCTCTAAAGCACAGGCTCAGCAGTTGTGGTACATGGGCTTAGTTGATTTGCAGCGTGTGGGATCTTTCCAGACCAAGGATCAAACCCATGTCTCTTGCATTGGCAGGTGGATTCTCCACCACTGAGCCAACAGGGAAGCTCTCCAATATTTTTATGAAGAAAAAGTGTTAGGTTTAATATGTTTATCTAAATTGTATTGAGAACATTCTGGATCCTGTGCTAAGAAATAAAATATCTTAATTTGTGATATTTGTGTTAACAATATGAGGGTTAGGGCTGCTGGGCAGTTTAGTCACTAGAATTTCTCTCATGTATTAAATCTTCACTTTGGGCCTAGATAATATGTCAATCATGGTAGCTCTTCAATAATCCATTTCTTTTTGGGAATCAAGTCCTGACCTTGAGCTGTGTTTGCTAGAAATGAGTCTGTTACCATAACCACTTAATTGTTTGATATCAGTAGCCATGTCATATCTGTGACCCTCAGTTTCTTTTAGCCTGTTCGTTTTGAGATGTCTTAGTTTTCTGTGGAAGTTTCTCAGGGATTTTGAAGATGAGAATGCAGGGGTTGGGGTTCATGGGTCAGGCAGTTGTCCAGTGCTTCCAGTCCCTCACATCCAGGTAACTTAAAAATCCGCCCCTCCCCCAGTGTGTATGTATACATTACATTCAAGAATTCATTTGACTGGAAAGTTTATGCTATGAGACATTTGAATATTATTAGTTTCTAAAACTATAATAATCTCTCCCTTCCACATCTCATTGGGTTTCCCTGATAGCTCAGTTGGTAAAGAATCCACCTCCAATGCAGGAGACCCCAGTTCAATTCCTGGGTCAGGAAAATTCACTGGAGAAGGGATAGGCTACCCATGACAGTATTCTTGGGCTTCCCTTTTGGATCAGCTGGTAAAGAATCCTCCTGCAATGTGTGAGACCTGGGTGTGATCCCTGGGTTGGAAAGATGCCCTAGAGAAAGAAAAGGCTACCCACTGCAGTATTCTGGCCTAGAGAATTCCATGGACTGTATAGCCCATGAGATCACAAAGAGTTGGACATGACTGAGCGGCTTTCACTTCCCCATCTCATTAGACTTCTTGTAAAAGGCAAATAAAATACAGATATAAAAAGGCTAAAAGAGCTGTAAAACATGATATGAATGAGGGTTAAGACTAGGAACCTTGTTTTTCTCGTTCACTGGTGTGCCATTCAGTCATTATTCAGGCATTTAATTTATAAAGACTTGCTAAGCATCTACTACATGCCAGGTTTTTGTAGGGGCTAGAACAGCAAAACAAATGAAGACTCTGTTAGATTCATTTGTTAGAGCTGCCATAAAAAATTACACCAACTCAGTGACTTAAACAACAGAAATGATTTTGTCTCACACTTCTGGGAGATAGAAGCCTGAAATTAAGGGGCTGGCAGGGTTGGTTCCTTCAGACAATCTGTTCCACGCATCTCTCCTAGCTCAGGTAGTTTGTTGGTATTCCTTGGCTTATACATGCATCACTCCAACCTCTACTTCATGTTTTCATATGGCGTTCTCTCTGGTTGCGGGTCCATGTCCAGATTTCCTCCTTTTACAAGGACGTTGGTAATATTGGATTACAGGCCCACTCTACTCTAGGATGACCTCTTCTTAGCTAGTTACATTTGCAGTGACCCCATTTCCAAATAAAGTTGCATTTTGAGGTTACTGGTGGTTACTGTGCTTTGTTGTGCTCAGTTGTGTCCAACTCTTCTGTGACCCCATGGACTGTAACCCTCCAGGGTCCTCTGTCCATGGAATTTCTCAGGCAAGAATACTAGAGTGGTTGCCATTTCCTTCTCCAAGAGATCTTTCCAAACCAGGGGTCGAACCCACATTTCCTGCATTGGCAGGCAGGTTCTATATCACTGAGCTACCTGGGAAGCCCTTCTGGTGGTTAGGACTTATCAATTTTGAGGGGACATAATTCAGTCCATAAAACTTACATAGTGAAAGTGAAGTTGCTCAGTCGTGTCCGACTCTTTGTGACCCCATAGACTGCAGCCTACCAGGCTCCTCCATCCATGGGATTGTCCAGGCAAGAGTACTGGAGTGGGGTGCCATTGCCTTCTCCAAAGGAGACTATTTAGAAGAAGGCAATTGTAGTGATTTGGGCCAAAGTTGATAGGATTGCCTTGAACAGGAGAGGAAACAGATGGAGAGGGGTAAGTGGTTGGTTCTGGGAAAAGTTGACTGTACTTTGTGTGTCCATTCCTCCTATTCATCTTGTGATTCCTTCTTCATATCTCCAATTATAGAAATTTTCTACTAGTCTTCAGATTATTCTCATTTACAGTTGCTCTGTTGTTGTTCAGTAGCTAAGTTGTATCCGACATGGACTGCAGCACTCTAAGGCTCCTCTGTCCTCCACTATTGCCCAGAGTTTGTGCAAATTCATGTCCATTGAGTGGCTGTCTTTAGAAATAGCTGAGTTGCTTTGTAATTGGTTGTTATTTTGGTGTGCCTATGGAAGGATGTGAATTCAGAGTCTTCCTACTCCATCACCCTGGCCATTCTTTGGGCTGGAGTTGTAAAACTGGGAATATATAAGGGTTCAATTCCTGGGTTGGAAAGATCCCCTGGAGGAGGATGTGGCAACCCACTCCAGTATTCTTTCCTGGAGAATCCTATGGACAGAAGAGGCTGCTGGGCTACAGTTCATGGTTCAGAGTCAGATATGACTGAAGCAACTTAGCACGCATGTAGCATATGATATTTAAAGCCATCAAAATGGGATGAGTCCAGTAAGGAGTGGAAGTTGATGGAGAAGAGGACCAAGGACTGGGCCCTGGACACTTCAACACTGGAGACTGTGGAGATGCTCCTGCATGTAAGACTGAGAAGGAGGGATCAGTGTTATAGAAGGAAAGCACAAGGGGGTGTTGTGTTCTGGAAGCCAAAGGAAGAGCTTTGAGAAAGAGGGTTATTGACTGCTGCTGATAGGTAAGTTTGGATCAGGGCTGGAAACTGACCTTTGGGTTTAGCTATGTGGAGGTCAGTAGATATCGTGACAAAAGCAGTTTTGTTGAAGTGTTTGGGACAAACATCTCCTTGGAATGGTCTGAGAGAAAATGAGAAGAGAAAAACTGGAGGCAGAGATTAGAGACAACCATTTTGAAAAGTTCTGCTGCAGAAAAAAGCCGGTCAATTAGATGAATATTTGGAAAGAAGACAGAAGTGCTGAGCTATTTTTTAAAGGATGGTTGTTCCATCATGTAACCATGTATGTTGAAGACAATTGTCTAGAAGAGAATAAAGAAATGATGC
Organism: Bubalus kerabau; assembly: GCF_029407905.1. Taxonomy (NCBI): domain Eukaryota; kingdom Metazoa; phylum Chordata; class Mammalia; order Artiodactyla; family Bovidae; genus Bubalus; species Bubalus kerabau. Next base: position 30,520,090 of record NC_073624.1, on the reverse strand, counting down.
TTTTGCATAGAGAGAATTCCAGTACTTTTTCTGAGTAGGTAAGAAGTTGTTGTTGTTCAGTCCCTCAGTCATGTCCAACTTTTTGCGACCCCATGGACTGCATCATGCCAGGCTTCCCTGTCTTTCATCATCTCCCAGCGTGCTCAGATTCATGTCCATTGAGTTGGTGATGCCATCCAACCATCTTGTGCTCTGTCGTCCCCTTCTCCTCCTGCTTTCTATTTTTCCCAGCATCAGAGTCTTTTTCAATGAGTTGACTCTTTGCATCAGGTGGCCAAAGTATTGGAGCTTCAGCTTCACCATCAGTCTTCCAATGAATATTCAGAGTTGATTCCTTTAGGACTGACTGGTTTGATCTCCTTGCGGTCCAAGGGACTCTCAAGAGTCTTTTTCAAATCCACAGTGCAAAAGCATCAGTTCTTTGGTGCTCAGCCTTCTTTATAGTCTAACTCTCACATCCATACATGACTACTGGAAAAACCATAGCTTTGACTAGATGGACTTTTGTTGGCAAAGTAATGTCTTTGCTTTTTAACACACTGTCTAGGTTTTTCATAGCTTTTCTTCCAAGGAGCCAGCGTCTTTTAATTTCATGGTTGCAGTCACTTTCCACAGTGTTTTTGGAGCCCAAGTAAACAAAGTCTTTCACTGTTTTCATTGTTTCCCCATCTCTATGCCATGAAGTGATAGGACAAGATGCCATGATCTTTGTATTTTGAATGTTGAGTTTTAGGCCAGCTTTTTCACTCTCCTCTTTCACCTTTGTCAAGAGGTCTTTGGTTCCTTTTGACTTTCTACCATTAAGATGATGTCATCTGCACATCTGAGGTTATTGATATTTCTCCCTGCAGACTTGATCCCAGCTTGTGATTCATCCAGCCCAGCATTTCACATGATGTACTCTGAATATAAGTTAAATAAGCAGGGTGACAATATACAGCCTTGACATATTCCTCCCCAATTTGGAACCAATGTGTTGTTCCAGGTTTGGTCCTAACTGTTGCTTCTTGACCTGCATACAAGTTTCTCAGGAAGCAGATAACGTATTCTGTTATTCCCATCTCTTTAAGAATTTTCTACAGTTTGTTGTGATCCACACAGTCAAGGGCTTTAGCACAGTCAATGAAACCGAAGTAGATGTTTTTCTGGAATTCTCTTGCTTTTTCCATGATCCAAGAGCTTCCCAGGTGGCAAAATTGGTAAAGAACCACTTGCCAATGCATGAGCTAAGAGGGCCTGGAGTCAAATGTACAAGCTGAGAGATTGGTTTTGGGTAGGAGCGGGGGTTGTTTTTCTATATAATAAATAGAAAGGTGGAATGTAGACTGTGCTGAGTGGGTAGATGTGTTAGTGGACTGATTCCAATTTCTAAGTGAAGTAGGAAACACAGTCATCAACTCAGAGTGAGGATTACGGTAGAGGGTTCTGGGGTTTCATCAGAGAGAAGGATATGGAATCACTCTATTAGAAAAGGAGAGGGAATGGACCTGAAATACCCAGTCACTGCCCAGAGGATTATGGATGACTTGACTCACATGATCATGTGTTCAGAGCAAGACCTTATCAGCCCACACTAGGCACACATGTATTTTCAATGAATAAATGTACAGTCTTCTACATATTTACGCCAATGACTGTATAAAAAAGAGCTTAAGTTGCTTTTTAAATATACACACAGGAGAACGCCGAGTAAAGCAAGGGTTTTAATAATTTAATCGGCAGGAATTTTTTAAGGCAATTTAATTCTCTTAAAAAATATGATAAAGTGCCTTGATTTGTATCTACTTTTCAGGTGAAAATCTGCAGGATTTTGAAAAAGTTAATTTATGGCTGCACTGGGTCTTTGCTGCCGTGTAAGGGCTTTCTCTATCTGCGGTAAGCGGGAGCTATGTTCTGGTGGGGGTGCATGGGCTTCTTATTGAGATGGCTTCTCTTGTTGTGGAGCACAGCTCTAGGGCTCCCAGGCTCCATAGTAAGGCACTAGGGCGTAGTTGCCCTGTGGCATGTGGGATATTCGTTCCCTGACCAGGGATCGAACCTGTGTCCCCTGCACTGCAATGTAGATTCTTAACCACTGAATCACCAGGGAAGTCCCTCCAGGATTGTTTACTCAGGTCACGATGGGTATGAAAGTAGGTTCAGAAGTAAGAAAACTTTTTGTTGTACAGAAAAGAGGTTTCGATCAGAGGGGAGGGTTTCAGAGTTTGAGATCTTTGAATTAAGGTATACCACAGTTTAAAATGTGATAATGCCTCTGATTGGGTGATATCCAGTGATGATGAGTATTGAAGACGGTGAAAAACTACAAAAATTCTTCCAAAAATTGGATTTAAGAATTTTAGGCATTTACACTTGGTTTTTCTGTTAGAAAATAACTATAGTATTCTGCCAGAGCTTACTAATGCCTTCAATACATATAAGATTATACGTGGACGTGTAGGTATATATACTTAATTCAAATTTTAAAAACTTGTTTCAGATATACTTAGGTCTTGAAATGATAAGATTTATTTGCTTGTTTTTTTTGAAAACTACATTAAAAGTATTGCTTTTAATTATAGGCACATAATTATAAAGTGTACGCATGTTTGATTTAAAAGATACACTAAAATAACCTTTTATTATTTTACATATTGAATTTACACAATCAATTGGAGAAATGGTTCTAAGAAAACAGTGAAATACACATAGAGAATAAATAACTAAAAACATTGATTCTGATTTCTTTTCTCTGTGTCCTTAATTTACCACACTACCTTTGATTAAAAAAAATGTCCTGATCTTGTGATAGAGAGGCCCAAAATTGAAAAAAATATGAGTAGTTAATGAATCTGTATGTTCAAAGCAATGCTCAAATTATACTGTTACCTAGTAGATACCATTTTTCTTCATTGAGCGTGACACTGCAGAGTTGGATGTTAATTGCTCCTACAAACGTGGTTTTGCTCTTTACAATAAGCATTAAGACACGTCCTTGGAGCTCTGTGACTTCATCATATACTACCTGAAAAGGGAGAGGATTTTGAAAATATAAATTAGATATGCTTAAATGCATCTTTTAAAAAATATTTCTTTTAACAAAATAATTGCATCTCATATTTTGTACCTTGGAATGGACAGGTTAATGTTGTTAGAGTCTTTCATTTCTAACTCTTAATTCTGAAGAGCTAAAGGTTCTGCTAACATGAAGGGGTTTAATGACAAAGTATTTCTTAAGAAGCTTAAAATTTACTCGATTCCATTAATAATTGTCTATCCCAAATTTAATAAGACTGCAAATCATTCTCTAGGAAGAAATTTAAATACTTACCACCTTTTAACTGTCCTTGAATTTATGTGCAGCATGGAGCCTTGAACACTATTTTTCTTTGTTGAAGGCTAATGAGGAAATCAGACCAATCTCCATGATTTCCTTGTGTTAATGTAGTCCAACAATATTTCCTTCTCCATGTGAAGCAGTCATACTATGGTTACTTTAATTTAAAATTGTTTAATATTTAGTTATGAAAATATATGCTCATTAAGTAAAATATGGGGATGAAACAGAAATGAATATAAAAGAACATTTTTATATTTCTACCATTAGGAGATAATTATAGTTAACATTTTGATGTGCTTTTTGTTTTCTATATATAATCAATTTTTAGATTCTGAGCTATGATTATGCTGTGTGTACAGTTTTGTGTCTTTCTTCTTTTCATTTACTAGTCATGGAACTATTTTTAAGGAGAGAGAGCTATTCAACTGCGATTTATAATATCCAAGAAGTAAGTTACAGGCATTATCACTGTGTTCCTGCAGTGGTAAAGAAACTTTAAAAACTGCAGGATCAAGAAGTTAGTTATACATCATAAAAGGAGGAGATTGCTGTGTATAAACCCAAAGTGGTTGCCAAGGAAACTCCTTATAACACATTTAGAGGAGTCTCATATGATGCTACAAATGTGCTTGCTTTTTATAGTGAAGCTACAAGATAGAAAGAAGTGCTTTATATGCAAAGAAGAATCAGAGGAAACAAATTGAGAGGAAAGCCTTGAATCTTCTAGGAAGCCTGCTCAGTGTGTATGGATGTGATTTCTGGCCATCTTAAGTTATCAATGAAATTCCACTAAAGAATCTACCAGCAGTGATTTATTTATCAAAAAAATAATAATTCAATTAAGGGACGTGACATACAATACAGGATGTTGATGCAGTCTATATTATTTCTTGTGACAGCTCCTGGATACCTACTCTTCTAGTATCTTGCTCCCATTCCAGGCAGGAGATTACCTTTTAAATTCTTGTGTGTGCGTACTAAGTCACCTCAGCTGTGTCCGACTCTTTGAGACCCCATGGACTGTAGCCTGCCAGACTCCTCTGTCCATGGGATTCTCAGGGCAGAACTTCTTATTCAAGTTATTCCACTTAATTTCTTGAGTTCCTCCAGATAGTAAAGGATTTTAAGGGCTGCCTTAAAAATTTCAGAGTCTTACCGATGTAATTCATCTTTAATGGCAAAGAGAAGTCTAATGTGGACTCTGAATCACTCTTATCTCCTGAACACCTATCTTTCCAGGACTTCAGAGTAAGCTCCTTTTCCTCTTCTCTATGGTGGTAATTTTGAACTGTCTAAATTATCCTCCATTTTCCTCCCCACAACACATTCGGCAGATACACTCAATTCCTATTTTACAGAGGAAATAGACAAAGGGGTCCTCAAAGTGTATAAAGAAAAATGGAATAGCTCTGAGCATTAGGCTTTTGGAAAATCTGGTTTCAGAACACTGGGAATCTTAAAAATTAGTGCTAAAGATGTAACTTTCTAAGAAACATATCTATGATACGTATTTATTTAAATCTGTTGTCACTATGACTGCAAGGAGATCCAACCAGTCCATTCTGAAGGAGATCAGCCCTGGGATTTCTTTGGAAGGAATGATGCTAAAGCTGAAACTTCAGTTCTTTGGCCACCTCATGCGAAGAGTTGACTCACTGGAAAAGACTCTGATGCTGGGAGGGATTGGGGGCAAGAGGAGAAGGGGACGACAGAGGATGAGATGGCTGGATGGCATCACTGACTCGATGGACGTGAGTCTGAGTGAACTCCGGGAGTTGGTGATGGACAGGGAGGCCTGGCGTGCTGCGATTCATGGGGTCGCAACGAGTCGGACACGACTGAGTGACTGATCTGATCTGATAGTTCTTCCTCCATTTACAATGGGGTTACATCCTGATAGGCTTATAAACCCATGGTAAACTGAACAGATGGTGCTAGTGGTAGAACCTGCCTGTCCATACAGGAGACATAAGAGACCCGGGTTCGATCCCTGAGTTGGGAAGATCCCCTGGAGGAGGGCATGGCAACCCACTCCAGTATTCTTGCTTGGGGAAATTCCATGGACAGAGGAGCCCAGCGGGCTACTGTCCATGAGGTTGCAGAGTCGGAGACAACTGAGCAACTGAGCACACACACACTTAACCCGTCGAACATCACAGCTTAGCCTCATCTACCTTAAATGCATTCAGGACACTTAGGTCAGCCTACAGTTAGACAAAATCATCTAACACAAAGCCTCTTCTATAACAATGTGTGTATGTCTCATATAATTTATTGGATACAGTACTGAAAGTGAAAAGCAGAATGGCTGGCTGGGTACTAAATGGTTGTGAGAGTACTGGTTGTTTACTCTCATGATTGCGTGACTGACTGAGCCTTGTGGCTCACTGCCACTGCCCAGCATCAGGAGAGAATATTCTACCATGCACTGATAAGCTGGGAGAAGATCAGAATTTGTAGTACAGGTTCTACTGAATGCATACCGCTTTTGCACCACTGTAAGTTCAAAAAATTTCAGGTTGAACCATCCCAAGTTGGGGGCCATCTGAATGCACTTTCTTATTTGAATATGGTGATAATATTTACGTTTTAGTATTGTGAGGAAGAATAAAATGAGACAATGAATATAATAATCCTTGGTGCAAAACCTGGTACATAGTAAACACTAATGAATTATAACCAAAAAAGATCCATCAAATACACAAAAAAAGAACAGTCATTTCTTGGTATTTTTGTCTTGAAAAGTGAAACTGTTAGTTGCTCAGTCATGGCCGACTCTTTGTGACCCCATGGACTGTAGCCCACCAGACTCCTCTGTCCATGGAATTCTCCAGGCAAGAATAGTGGAGTGAGGGCCATTCCCTTCTCCAGGGGATCTTCCCAACCAGGGATCGAACCTGGGTCTCCCTCATTGCAGGCAGATTCTATACCAGCTGAGGCACCAGGGAAGCCCATTTTACCTTAGCTGACAGGAAATAATAGTGGTAGACAAAGTTGAGTCTCCAGCTATTTAGCAAGCAGAATTTCTCTAATATACGATGCTAGGAATTAATTGCCTTCCTGGTTAAAATGCAAACATTTAAACTCCAAAGTTTATATTACTATGGATTTTTTTCCTATGCTTTATTATGTAAAAGCTATTTTTCTTGAAAGTGACTGTTTTATAACATGTAATTATTGCACATCATAGATGATATATACATATATTCTAATTGCTTTACTTCATCTGTAACATTTTAAAAATAAGCATTTTTTTTCTTCATTGCAATGAATAATTAGTGTGTAATGCTAGAGATGTATGCAGATGACTATATTCTTTGAGACTTTTCACCAAATGATTTAATATGTATTCTGCCTTAATATAAACAGAACCAAAAATACACAGCTATTTTAATTTCACTGTGTAATACTTTTTACCCATGCTGCTGCTGCTAAGTCACTTCAGTCGTGTCCGACTCTGTGTGACCCCATGGACGGCAGCCCACAAGGCTCCCCCGTCCCTGGGATTCTCCAGGCAAGAACCTGGAGTGGGTTGCCATTGCCTTCTCCAGTGCATGAAAGTGAAAAGTGAAAGTGAAGTCGCTCAGTCGTGTCCGACTCCTAGCGACCCCATGGACTGCAGCCCACCAGGCTCCTCTGCCCATGGGATTTGCCAGGCAAGAGTACTGGAGTGGGGTGCCATTGAAGCATGTGTCAAGTCTTCACTGCCTTCTGACAAACACTGAATGTGTAAGTTTGAAACTGTTACATCAAGTAGAACACTGTTTAGGGTAATTTAATATCTACTAACTTATATGCAAGCATTCACTATTTCATTTGACACCAAGTTCTAGTAAATAATTCTAAAGAGTGTTTGAAGGATTGCAAGGGGAGGAAAATAGCATGGAAACTGAATTGTGCTTAGGGCTGGTGAGAGAAGGAATGAAGAGGTGACTGTGAAAGGGAGAGTTGAAAGCCAGGACTCTGCGGGTAGAGCGAGGGAGGGACAGCACAGAAAGTTTAATGGGGTCAGTCAGAGCTTTGGACGGAGAAGGCAATGGCACCCCACTCCAGTACCCTTGCCTGGAGAATCCCATGGATAGAGGAGCCTGGTGGGCGGCAGTCCATGGGGTCTCAAAGAGTCGAACACGACTGAGTGACTTCCCTTTCACTTTTCACTTTCATGCATTGGAGAAGGAAATGGTGACCCACTCCAGTGTTCTTGCCTGGAGAATCCCGGAGACGGGGGAGCCTGGTGGGCTGCCGTCTGTGGGGTCGCACAGAGTCGGACACGACTGAAGTAACTTAGCAGCAGCAGCAGCAGCAGAGCTTTGGAATCAGGCACTTCTGGGCTTGAAATTTAGTTACCTAACCCTGATCAAAATATCTACCTCAGGGCCTCAGGGTCTTCCTCTACAAACAGAATTATCATTACTTTATGAGTATGGAATGAGAGGATGTTACAGACAATAATAACCATTGCTTACTGAGTGTACCATACACTGCGTTCTATGCTAGATATTCATGCACATGCTGGATATTTTAAGGCACGTGAACTACATAGAACATTCTTATTCTGTCCTTTCTAATATCTCCTCTATGCTTTATAGTAGGATAATGTCTAAGAAAGGAATATAATGTCAGTTACTAGATACAGGATGGATAAACCACAAGGCCTTACTGTATAGCATAGAGAACTATATTCAATATCCTGTCATAACCAGAATGGGAAAGAATATAAAAAGAATGTCTCTATATGTATAAGTGAGTCTATATGCCCAGTGATTGGCACAACACTGTAAATCAATTATATTTCAATTTTAAAAAAAGGAACACGATGTGCAAGATACATGGACTATAACAATATAATTTTAAAAATTGAATCTATTTCTAATGAGTCATTAAAAATGATGGTTCTTTTTTTTACTTTTTATTTATTTTTAATATAAATTTAATTATTTTAATTGGAGGTTAATTACTTTACAATATTGTATTGGAAAATGATGGTTCTCAACCAGATAACAAAGACAGTAGAATAGAAAGAGCAGTGGCAGCGGAGTTAGCAGCCCACTCTGCTTCTGAAAGACTTGGAGGGAAGTTCTGGGGGCACTCCGACCACCAGTCGCATCCCGTCCTGAGCCCAGTCGTGTCCACCACAGGGCTCTGTATGTGAGAAGGGTTTTCAGGAAGGGTGCAGGCAGTCCTGTTGGGAACCACTCTGGAGAGCATCAAGGTGACAAACTTGGCCTTGTATCAGAGCTTTAGTATCTGAAGGGTGGATGCTGAAGGGACACTTGGCAGTGGTCCTGACCCAGCCTCTTTCAGGTCTGAGTATTAGGGAGAAAGAGGCTTCTGAATAACACCTCAAAGAACTATTTTCCTGAAAAGCTTTCTGAAGTGATGCAATATGATATTCCCTTTGAATTCCTCTAAGAGGTTTATATAAGAAGGGGAGTGAAGTCGTTCTCTCCCATTCCCCAGATCTCTGCCTGGCTTTGGCAGTTTGAGAAATCCCAAAGTCCCTGATATAGCAGCCCTCAGGAAGCAAACAGGAGAAGTTAAATACAAGGTAGACGCCATGTGATAATTACCAGGCTCCTCAGAAAGCACAAACGGTTGGCCCTCTGTAGCCATGAGCTCTGCAGTCATGGACTCAATCAACCACATATCAAAAAATATTCAGGGAAAAATATTTCCCAAGTTCTAGAAAGCAAATTTGAATCGGTTGCCTACCAGCTACTATTTACATGGCATATACATTGTATCAACTCTTATGAGTCACCTAGAGACAATTTAATGTAAATGGGGGATGTGTATAGGTTATATGCAAATATGCCATTTTATAGAAAGAACTTGGGCACCTGAGAATTTTGGTATGCTCGGGAGTCCCGGAGCTAACCTCCCCTGCGGATATGAAGTGATGAGGACGTCTGTATAAGGTGTTGCTAAGAATGCACAGAAATAATAGAGGGGATTTAGCAAAGAGATGGGGGCCTATAGTATAGTTGAAGGGGAGAGAAAGTAAAACCACAGTTAAAACTGGTGCCCTTTTGGGGGGTATTTCTTAGAAATATTCTTGTATTGATATAGACACAACATAATGGGAGAAAAATTAAAATACTGTAGTCTTATATGCTTACTGAATAAAGCAGGTAACAAATTAATAGGTACAATATGATCCCATTTTTGTTAGAGAATGTGTCTGTTGAGAGAAAGAGACATAATTCAGAAAGAATACTTATTAAAATATTAACAAGGACTCCTAAAAAAGATGTCTTTTTCTTCTCATGGCTTTCTAAATTCAACCACTTCCTTGACAAATTTGTTTATTTGATGATCGTTACTATTAAGGCAGTCACTTACTCATACATGAATTCATCTTCCTGCTCATTTGGATTATGTATGAATTGGAGTTTGCTATGCATAGACTTATGGGCTTCCCAGGTGGTGCTAGTGGTAAATAACTCACCTGCCAATGCAGGAGATTTAAGAGATGTGGGTTTGATCCCTGGGTCAGGAAGATGCCCTGGAGGAGGGCATGGCAACCCACTCCAGTATCTTCGCCTGGAGAATCCCATGGACAGAGGAGCCTGGCAGGCTATGGTCCATAGGGTTGCAAACAGTTGGATGCAACTGAGCATGTACATATATCTCTAATGGTTGACATCATGGCAAATAATAAAATGTCAAAATATCTTTCCTTACTAAATTATACATATAGTTGAATATATATAAATGTTTGCTGGTTTTACATTTTTCCACATACACAAAAAGTGTCACTTATGGAATTACCCCAAATATTTAATTCCACAAATATTTTAAGAAATAGCTAAGTTTCAGTATTATGCATCGAACCACTGGGACGACCCAGAGGGATGGTATGGGGAGGGAGGAGGGAGGAGGGTTCAGGATGGGGAACACATGTATACCTGTGGTGGACTCATTTCGATATATGGCAAAACCAATACAATATTGTAAAGTTAAAAAAAAAAAAAAGACATAGCTAAGTTTCAGAGATACTAAGAAAGATAAAACTTTTTCTTTGTCCTCAAGAAGTTTTCAGTGTACTAAAAGAAAAAAATAATTATGTAGGACTGAACAAGAGATGGTAAATGTGGTATAAGAGTCAGGGAGGAAAGAGTGGTTCACAGAGTCCATATATGAGGGGAACACCAAAGTTGGCAGAAAAGGGCAGGAGGGTGAACAGCCTCATGAGCTCAGTCACAGAGGTCACAGGGATTATTCAGGGAATGACAAGCTGTGTAATGTGACTGGAGAATATGACTAAGTGTGGGGCAGTGGAAGGGCATGAGCAAGCAAATATTCCTGACTTATTTTTGTTAAAGGTGCTGAAAGGTGCAAAAGACATTAAATGTAGGAAGAATTGGTTTTTCAATAGATGGTGCTGGAATAATTGGCATTCATAGGCAAAAAAAAAGTGAACTTTAACCTAAACTTCACACTTTATTCAAAAGTCAACTCAAAATGAATAATGGACTTAGATGTAAAATATAAAACTATAAAATATTTGGGCTTCCCTGGTGGCTCAGAGGGTAAAGCGTCTGCCGGCAATGCAGGAGACCTGGGTTCGATCCCTGGGTCAGGAAGATCCCCTGGAGAAGGAAATGGCAACCCACTCCAGTACTCTTGCCTCGAAAATCCCATGGACAGAGAAGCCTGATAGACTACAGTCCATGGGATCGCAAAGAGTCGGACACGACTGATTGACTCACTTTCTATGGGAGAAACTCTTTAGAAAGTGCTAGGTGAAGAGTTCTTAGACTTTCCACCAAATATGCAGTCTATAAGAGAAAAACAATTGATGAATTGGACCTCATCAAGATTAAAAACTTTTACTTGTGAAAGACCCTGAGAAAAGGATGGAAAGTCAAGCTACAGACTTGGAGAAAATATTTGCAAACCACGTATCTGACAAAGGTTATTGATAATATATAAAGAATCTCAAAAGTCAGTAGTAAACATAAGTAAAAATGTAGACTCTCTACTTAGAAAATGAACAAAGACACACAGACATAGTTCACCAAAGAAGATATGTAGATAGTAAATAAGCACATGAAAAGAAATTTGCATCATTAGCTACTGCTGCTGCTACTGCTAAGTCGCTTCAGTCGTGTCCGATTCTGTGCGACCCCATTGACGGTAGCCCACCAGGCTCCCCCGTCCCTGGGATTCTCCAGGCAAGAACACTGGAGTGGACTGCCATTTCCTTCTCCAATGCATGAAAGTGAAAAGTTAAAGTGAAGTCGCTCAGTCGTGCCCGACTCTTAGTGACCCCATGGACTGCAGCCCACCAGGCTCCTCCGTCCGTGGGATTCTCCAGGCAAGAGCACTGGAGTGGGTGCCATTCCTTCTCCGATCATTAGCTACTAGATACGTGCAAATTAAAACCACACTGAGCTATCACTCATTACTTATCAAATGAACTAAAATTAAAAAGGGATATTTTTATTTGATAAAATAAAAATGATACCAAATGCTGGGAGAGATGCAGCGAAACTAGCACAAATATTGCATTCGGAGTGTAAAATGGTGTGGAAAAAGAGTATGACAATTTCTTTGAAAAACTATATGCTGGGATGACCCAGAGGGATGGTATGGGGAGGGAAGAGGGAGGAGGGTTCAGGATGGGGAACACATGTATACCTGTGGCAGATTCATTTTGATATATGGCAAAACCAATACAATATTGTAAAGTTAAATAAAATAAAATAAAAAAAAAAAGAAAAAACTATATGTGGCATTACCATATACCCCTGTAATTACATCTTGAGCATCTCTCTTAGAGAAATTGCAACTTATATTTACACAAAAATCTATACATCAGTGTTCAGAACAGCTTTGTATTGCAGTAGTCCCCAGTCAGAAACGACCCAAATGTCCTTTAATTGGTAAATAGTTAAACTTTCATACCTCCCTGCCATGACTACTACTCAGCAGCGAAAACAAACTGTTGATACATGCAGCTACTTGGATGGATCTCTCGTGAGATGTATAGTAAAATAAAAAAGCCAACCTCAAAATGTTACAAACTGTATGATTCCATTTATATAACATTTGAAATGACAAAATTATAGAGATAGTGAATATATTAAGCGTTGCCAGAGTTGGGCGTGGAGTGTTCGAGTGGGAAGAGTGACTGTGGCTTTCTCGGACAGCACCAGGAATCATTGTGATGCAATGGCCTAGACCTTGGTTGATTGTGGTGATCACACAAACCTGTACATGTGATATAAATGTACAGAACTAAATATATGCATACATAAGAACACGTTTAAAATGAGAAATCCTAATAAGGTCAGTGAATTGTACCAATGCTAATTTCCTGATTATGATATTGTCAATAGTCAGGCAAAGTGTTACCATTTTAGGAAAAGTGGTTGAAGGGTATTTGAATTCTCTCTATATTGTTTCTTCTAACTCCTTGTGAATCTATGATTATCTCAAAACAAAAAAATTTTTTAAAGGTATATAAGGATGATACTGCTCCAGAGACAACTTTGGAAAATTACTGAGTCAAATTTGAAGGGCTGTGAATGCCACACTTAGGATTTTGGATATTATCCAGTAGGTAGTAAGGAACATTTGGAAAAAGTTATGTAGGAGAGCAATAAAAATGAGTAGTTTTTGACACTTTAGATAGAAATGTGAATGATTTAATTGAAAAGCGCAAGACGGGCAGATAGGAAGCTATTATATTAGCCAAAGTTATGAGGCCTTTCACCAGAGACACAGTGATGGGACACAGAGGAGAAGATGGATTGAAGAGGCAGATGACTGCCCAAGTAAAACTGACAAAACTTGGGGATTAACTGGACTTGTGAGTGAGGAAGAGAGTGATGTCATTAGTATCTTCTGAGATGACAGTGGAGGGAAACCTGGTTTAAAAGGGCCTAGGAGGCATCCTAAAGGGGCTCTTTCTTTTTTAATTGGAATATAATTGCTTTGGGCTTCCCTGGTGGCTCAGAAAGTAGTGTGGCATCTTTGTTTCTGTCTTGGATAACTTGCTGTTTGGGAAGCCAGCAGCATGTGGTAAAGAACATCAAGCACACATGTGGCTAACACCTGAGACCTCCTCCAATAGCCAGAGAGAAGTGAGGCCAGATGAGCATCTGAGTCAACTCAGAAAGGACTCTGGCAGCCCCAGTCAATCCCTGGATCAGGAAGATCCCCTGGAGAAAGGAATGGCTATCCATTCCACTACTCTTGCCTGGAGAATTCCATGGATAGAGGAGCCTGGCGGGCTACAGTCCATGGGGTTGCAAAGAGTCGGTCACAACTGAGTCACTAACTCTTAACTTACTTTTGTAATTGCTTTACAATCTTGTGTTGATTTCTGCCGTACAATGTGAATTCAGCTATAAGTATACATATATCCCCTTCATCTTCAGCTTCCCTCCCACCCTCCCTGACATCTCAGGGGCTCTTCAATAATCAGGTAAAAGTACAGGTTTAAAGGGCTCCCCTGGTGGCTTAGTGATAAAGAATCTGCCTGCCATCTGGAGACCTGGGTTCAATCCCTGGGTTGGGAAGATCCCCTGGAGGAGGGCATGGCAAACCAATCCAGTATTCTTTCCTGGAGAATCCCTATGGACAGAGCAGCCTGGTGGGTCCACAGGGTGACAAAAACTCAGACACGACTGAACATGTACACACAGGTTTAAAGCTTAGGAAAGAAGCTAGAGTTTGAGGAAATAATTGAGATGCAAGCTTCAAGTAGGTAATAAATGAAAACCTGTAGATCCATAAGATCATTTTGAGTGTATATATCAAGAAGAGATGAGGTCACATCATGGAGCTCCAGTAAATAAATATTTTCAGGGGAAGAATGGCAATGAAGGAAAATGAGAGAGTGGTTAAAGAAAACAAGGGAGTTAAAAGGCAGAGCTCAAGAAGCAAAAGGGAAAAAAAAAAAAACCAAACAAAAAAAAAAAGAAGCAAAAGGGAGGTGTCAAGAAAGAGAAAGCAGTTAATAGAGTTGCTGTCTAAGTGCTCAGGAGAGGACAGCCCATTGGATCACTGGACTGAACAATTAGGAGTCTTCTGGTGCCCTTTGAACAAAGCAGCATTGGTCAAGGTAGAATCCATATTGCAAAGGATTAAGTGGTGAGAAGGAGGCGATGAACAGAGAGCAGGAAATATGCCAAGTTTGCTAAAGTGTGGAGGTGATAGCAAGAGAAGAAAAAATTGATGCTTTATAAAAGCTGAGTTGAAGACTTTGTTTTTTTTTTTAAGATTTCGGAGTTGAGGATTCAGTGGGTAAGACAACCCACTGGAAAGGTAAGCAAAGAATCAAGTGAGCAAGGTACAGAGGAGATGGGAAAGGATGGAATCAAGAGGAAAATGTAGGGTTTGCCTTAGAAAAAAAGAGAGGATCGGATGTTCAGATTGTATACTACAAAGGAATTAGAGAGCTGTATATAATATAAATTAACTTTAATATAATTTGTGCTTTGTACTTATTTTTTCATAATTTGTGCTTTGTACTTGTTTATTTTTTTCAGTTTTTCAAAGGAGATTTTATAACTTTTACAATAGATTAGACTATGATAAAGTTATCAGGTAAGGAAAATGAGGGAAAGAAAAGCTTATTAGAGAAAACAAGATGGAGTCAGGGATAATGTTAGGAGGCGAAACAAATGCCATTAAGTCTTTGGCTCTTGCTGTAAGCTAGCCACAATTTGAAAATTGGTTCATAAGCACTTTGAAAGCTGTATTTTCCTATTCTTATAGCATCAAGAACAGTGAGTGGCACACAGTGGCTATTTTGGGAAACATCTTCCCTTTATGAAATAATGCTGTCTATTACTATAGATTTTCCATATTTCATTGTGAAGCTGAAAAATGGTAAGAAAAAATACAAAGTGACTGGACAAAAGATGAATCATACTTACAATCTCATTGTAAGTGGGGTCAGTACATTTTGGAACAGATTTTGTTTTCCTCCTCCGGGCTTCACTGGGATACGGTAAAAGATAAAATTCAACATGTGCGCTGGGCGCAGAGCCATCTGGGAGATGCTGCAGAGAAAAATGGTTATAAATATTAATGTGTGCAGCTATCAAAGAAAACAAATACATGACTACTAAATATCTAGACCAAAGACAGGATCAAGATTTATTACAGTCACTGTTTACCAGAAAAGAAGAGAACAATCAAAAGAAATATATCATGGCTCCAAAGGAATCCCAAAATACAGTTTAAAGGAGTAAAACAGTCCATCTTAAATTAAGCACTGTGTCAGAGAGCTACATTCAAAACTCCAGTAAGTATGAGTTACTTTAGTTTTTTGTAGTAAAAACGAAATTTGCATTTTTGACAGAAATGGTCAAGAGATGAATATAAGCCACTGGCTGAGATAGGACCTGAGTGCCTCAGGGGACTGTACACCACTTGAAAATAAAAAAAAAAGAAAAAGAAATATCAAGTTTAACACCTAAAATAAGATGTAGCACTTAATGACATGTATATTGCATAATATCATATTTTCAGATAGAATTTAATTAAAATATCAATGAGACCTACTTACAAGATTTTAAGGTAGTTTTAATAATTTTATTATCTGAGTCAGGGGTCCCCAACCTCTGAGACCTAATGCCTGATGATCTGAGGTAGAGCTGATGTAATAATAATAGAAATAAAGTCCACAATAAATGTGATGTGCATGAATCATCCTAAAACCACCCCCCACTCCAGTCCATGGAAAAACTGTCCTCAATAACACCAGTCCTTGGTGCCAAAAACGTTGGGGAGCACTGATCTAAATTATCCTAAAATATATTGGATGATCCTTTTAAAATTGTGTTCTGTGGCGCCCCCAAAGTTGCGTGAGTTCCGGCCTGATTGGTGGATCAATGCTCTCTAGCTTAGCCTAACAGCCTTCCTCCCTCTGAACTTCCCCAACTGGCTTCAGAATGTCTCCCTTTTTCAACCTTTTTTCTTATGAATATTTTTATTTCTTAATAAATTTGAAGACAGAGTATACTTTTAAAAGTTTGGAAACAACTGTACTTCAGAGAAATGGGTTCTATCTTTGTAACCAAATGGAGAGAAAATTATACTAAAAGCTGTGCCTATCTCGCTTGATAAAATGAGAAATGTTTGTGTAATTTACATTTAAAGTGGATGATTTGAAAGTCACAATTGAGGAGTTTAAATGCTTATCTTGGTGAATACATCCTAACTACTAAATCAGTAGTTTTCAACAAATTCTGTGAATGACAGTGACAATCACACATGAACATCCAGTGCCATCCCCAAGGTCATTAGCTTGAATTTTACATCGTTCTTTGGCAGTTAGAAAAGCATATTGGAAAGGAAGGAGAGTAAGGAAATGTGATATACATTATTACAGGACTAACTTCTATTCTGTTCTAATTTACATAGTAAAAATCATGTCATCAGGAGAATCTGGGTCTTTATTATTATTCACAAATTAGATAAAATACATCTGGACACATGCACATGTCCAAATGCTAAGATCATCAAAACTGCTGCTTTGGATGGTGCTCAAAGTACCTTGCTCCACTCAAAACCCTCGCCCAGGAGGAGCTCTGGAATTTGTCAATGACACAATGGACTTTTCTGTGACACAGAAAAACATTGCTATTAATATTTGAGAGAGCTGATTTTGTGTGTGAGAGAGAGACAGAGAAAGAGAGAGAGAAATGAAGGCAGTAAAGTGTTTCTGCTCTGTGTAATTGTCTCTCTTTTCTACCACTGGGCTTGAGCATCCCATACCTATAATCACTGTATGTGTCATCTTAGTGGTGACATCTTAGAATTGTGGTTCTGGGAGAGGCTTTTTGGTTGCAGTCTGGGCCCCCAAATTTCTCAACCGTGTGGCTTTTGGTAGATAACTTCTCTGTGGATCAGTTTCCTAACCTCTTAAATGGAGATAAAGGTGGTGTTGATCTCAAAGCATTCAAAAGATTAAATAAAATAAACCATGTAATGTGAGTATAGTGCCTGAAAGAGTAAGATCCAATATATGCTTCCTACTATTTTTATTTTCTATAAATTGAATAAGAATACACTATATGCACTGATTGGACTAGATAGCCCTAATGTACTCTGACATTTGAGAGCAGGATTTCTCAACATTGACACTATTGGCATTTGGGGCCAAGTGAGTCTTTGTTGTAGGGAGCTGTTGTGTGCACAGAGGATACTTTAACAGCATCACTGACCTCTACCTACCAGGCTGCAGCAATACCATCCTCCTAGTTGTGACAGCAAAGATGTCCCCAGACATTGTTAAATGACCCCTGGGGGACAAAGCTGACCCCAATTGAGAACCACTGATATTGATGACTCCCAAATTGGAATCTGTAATTCAGCCTTCAGATTCCAGTCTAGTGACCTATGAAGAGCTCTACAAGTAGGTTACACTCTAACCAAAATCCATCTTCACTTTCCTCACTACTCCAAAATCGATTTCTTTTTCAGCCTGTTGAAATTGTATTAAATGATACAGTTTCATTTCTCCAGTATCTCCCTTGTCACTGATTTTCAAATCCAAGTATGTACCAAGATCAACATCCTCCCTTTTTGCTTTAATTCATCTGCCACCATAGATCTTTATTCCCCATCTTATAATTAGATTTCACTTCCTTTTTTGTGTCCCAGTCTTCCCACTTCATTCCCTCATTTATTCTGTTTATCACTGTTGTATTTAACCTTCCTGGAAACTGTTTTGACTGTGTCACTTTCCTTCTCAGAACATTTCAAGGATTCCCACAGAGGGATAAGCTCCCAATCACAGAACAGAAAAAGGATTTTGTATACCAGCTTTCACCAGACATTTACTAATTAAAGGTTTGGGCTTCTGTTTCCAATTAGTGTCTTTGACAAGATTTTTGAATATCCTATTGTTTTCAGAATAATAGAACAATTTAAGTCAGGGATGCATTTGATTTGAGCAGCACAGTTAGTCTGTCCTTAGCAGTTGTAAATGCAGACATGGATTTCTCAAGTCTTTAAGAGAATCCTTTTTCCCCCTAAATAATACACCTAGAATGCAGGAGACCCTGGTTTGATTCTTGGATAGGGAAGATCCACTGGAGAAGGGATAGGCCACCCACTCCAGTATTTTGGGGCTTCCCTTGTGGCTCAGCTGGTAAAGAATCCACCTGCAATGTGAGAGACCTGGGTTCCATTCCTGGATTGGGAAGATCTCCTGGAGCAGGGAAAGGCTACCCACTCCAGTATTCTGGCCTGGAGAATTCCATGGACTGTATAGTCCACGGGGTTGCAAAGAGACGGACATGACCGAGCAACTTTCACTTTCACTTTTTTCCCGTAGCAGCTGTCTTATCAACACTTTTCCCTTGTTCCTCTTACTGGGACTGTAACCTGCCCCTTAAAGATCTCGTCTGATATGTTAAAGAAATCACTAGGTGTCTTTTCATCAACACTTCTCATTTCACCCTTATGTTTATTTTAAAGTGACTAAATAACTCCTACTTGTCTGTCTTACCCCAGGATTGTATTCTGGTTGTGTTTTAGACCTTCACAAAGACTTGACACTTTGAAGAGTGATAAGGCTTGGGGTTAGAGTTCTTAGTCTGAGGTTCAGTCTATGAGACGTTTCCTTGAATCACCCAGAGGACGTTCTTATTCATGGTGGGCTAAGGTCAAGGAGCACTACCACAGTCTTCTAGAATTCTGCCTGATGTTCTTACTGTGCTCAGAAGATGATGTGAAGTCATCCAAATTTCATTTTGTTGCCTAGACCAATTCTGAACTTTTATATTCTAGATTTCCCATTAAACTGCTTATTATTTTTCAAAGTTCAATAAATAGTTTTATATGTGTGTTAGTTTCCTTATGAGATAAGAAATCATTTAAAAGGAAAATCCATGTCTTGTTGTTCCTTTCTTCCCCTACCCCTGCATTTGCTTTGGATTTTGCTGCATTGGTTATTTTATCCTGCTAACCTAACCCCAACCCTCATTTCCTTCTTCTAAGCATTCAGTATGTTTCTGAATCACCAATTAAAAATTTTAAATCCTCACTTGAGATTGGGATTTTCTTTACCTTATTCATGTCTTTCTTTTCACAGCTGTCTTCCTCAGTAGCATTCTTTTCCTTCATAGAAGCTCTAACCCTAACACAGTACTTGGCACTTAGTGAATACTCAAGAAATGAAGCAAAGTGAAGTGAAAGTCGCTCAGTTGTGTCTGACTCTTCACGACCCCATGGACTATACAGTCCATGGTATTCTCCAGGCCAGAATACTGGAGTGGGTAGCTGCTCCTTTCTCCAGGGGATTTTCTGAATCCAGGGATCAAACCCAGGTCTCCCTCATTGCGGGCAGATTCTTTACCAGCTGAGCGTCCAAATACTCAAGAAGCAGCTATCAAATGACTGAGTAAATAAGCTATATATTTATAGTGCCTGGCTCTTTGAAAGTTATTCATAAATATTTGCTGAATCATTATTTATAATGCAATATAAAAACCAGTTTGTTCCACAGTTTGTTGTGATCCACACAAAGGCTTTTGCGTCATCAAGGAAACAAGTAGATTTTTTCTGGAATTCCCTTGTTTTCTCTATGATCCAACGAATGTTGGCAATTTGATCTCCGATTCCTCTGCCTTTTCTAAGCCCAGCTTGTATACCTGGAAGCTCTTGACTCAAGTATTGCTGAAGCCTAGCTTGAAGGATTTTGAGCATAACCTTACTAGGATGGGAAGTAAGCACAACTGACTGGTAGTTTGAACATTCTTTAGGACTTCCCTTTTTTGGAATTGGGATGAAAACTGACCTCTTCCAGAGGATGAGATCGTTGGATAGCATCACTGATTCAATGGACATGAACTTGGGTGAACTCCAGGAGATGGTAAGGGACAGGGAGGTCTGGCGTGCTGCAGTCCATGAGGTTGTAAAGTCAGACACGACTTAGCAACTGAACAACAACATAAAAACCAGAAGTCTTCCTAACTTCCTAAGATATAAGTAGTTTCTGTTACCTATTGCAACATTTCTTACTGTGCTGCTAAGTTGCTTCAGTCGTGTCCGACTCTGTGCAACCCCATAGACGGCAGCCCACTAGGCACCTCTGTCCCTGGGATTCTCCAGGCAAGAACACTGGAGTGGGTTTCCATTTCCTTCTCCAGTGCATGAAAGTGAAAAGTGAAAGTGAAGTCGCTCAGTCGTGCCTGACTCCCAACAACCCCATGGACTGCAGCCCACCAGGCTCCTCCATCCATGGGATTCTCCAGGCAAGAGTACTATAACCAAGCAATAAAAAGCCCACTGGATGGACTTAAGAGTCTGTCATAAACAGTGAAGTAAGTCAGAGAAAGGAAAACAATATTGTATATTAACATGTGTGCGTATGTGTGGAATCTAGAAAAATGGTATGGATGAACCTATTTGGAAGGCAGAGATAGAGACACAGACGTAGGGAATGGATGTGTGGACACAGGGGACGAGGTGGTGGGCTGAATTGGGAGACTGGGATTGACATATGTGTGCTGCCAAGTGTAAAACAGATAGCTATTGGGAAGCAGCTATATAGCACAGGGAGCTCTGCTCCATGCTCTGTGATGATGTAGAGGGGTGGGATGGCGGGTTGGGAGGGAGGTCCAATAGAGAGGGGATATGTGAATATTTTTAGCTGTTCCTTGAGAGTCCCTTGAACTGCAAGGAGATCAAACTAGTCAATCCTAAAGGAAATCAATCCTGAATATTCACTGGAGGGGCTGATGCTGAGGCTGAAGCTCCAATAATTTGGCCACCTGATGTGAAGAGCCAACTCATTAGAAAAGACTCTGATGCTGAGAGAGACTGAAGGCGGGAGGAGAAGGGGATGACAGAGGATGAGATGGTTGGATGGCATCACTGATTCAACGGACAGGAGTTTGACCAAACTCCAGGAAGCCTGGCATGCTGCTGTCCATGGGCTCGCAAAGAGTTGGACATGACTGAGCAACTGAACAACATAGCTGATTCACTTGGTTGTTCAGCAGAAACTAACACAACACTGTAAAGAAACTATCCCAAAGAAAAAAAGAGAAAAAAAGCCGACTGCAGGGTAAAATAGATGTATCTTGGGGTCTGCTTCCCAGGTCTGTCCTAGGTGTTTACCCTGGACGCAAAGCTGTCTGAAGGCATCTCTCTGCTGGAGCTGATCTTTTCATGCACACCATTGCATCAGGAACTTATGCGTTAAGGTCCGTTTGTTATGTTCAGTACCTTAATGTAGCCGCTCAGTTGGCTATATCCCGACCCAGGGATGGAACCCAGGTCTCCTGCATTGCAGGCAGATTCTTTACCGTCTGAACAGTCTCTTAATGCTTCACTTCAAAAACTTTGACTTCATCTCATCTCTCAGATCCTGTTAGACAATTAGATCCTTATGACCCTTTCTTACTCCTTTTTTGCTCCAACTGGAGCTAGACTGTATTTGTAACATAACTACTTGCACTCTGTCTCAGAATGAGTCCTTGGTCACCATTCTTCTCACTCGGAGGCTTGATCTCTAATTGCTGTCCTTTTCCTGAGATCTTGTTTACTCTTCTGTGATAGTCCTCTCAACCCTCCGGACTTTACTAACTCGTTAAAAATCTCCTTGACAATAAGCACAGCAGGTTATTTAAGTTTGCTTCTAGGAGCTAATGATTATCCAACAATTTCTTGGGGGCCTAATAAATGGCGGAGTGTGAACTAAAGTCATATTTTTGCACTACATTCCTATGCCCTCTCACAACCACCAATAAGTTTTCCTCTCCATGTCCTGCTGTGTGGAGTACATGGAAGAAACAGAAAGAGGTACATTCAGTTTAATTGGAGGAGTGCATTATGGGGGACTTTGTGTGGGGGCAGGGAGATGGGCCCACATTAGCAGCAAGCACTCCCTGCAGAGGAAATAAATATGTCTCACACGTATTTACTATTTTTTCAAATATATGTAGGTGCTTTTGTTAACACAATTTTATTATTTAAAAGCACTGCTACATTTATAGTAGTTTTAAACATTTTTTGTATTTCTTAGATATATCAGATAGCAAAAGGACTTCAGTGGCATCTGAGAGATCAGAAACTTTTTTGCTTGTTTAAAAAGAGGCTCCTCTAGTTGAAAAGATTAGAAACAAAAGTCTTAGGATACTCTTAGCATTCACTGGTGGAAGAGACTTCTCAACTGGAGAGTGAAATATAGGGGATTCTCATTTTAAATTAGAAATATATATATATATATATATATATGTAAATCTTTATTCACAATGTATACTTAGTTGCTCAGTCATGTCCTACTCTTTGCAGGCTCCTCTGTCCATGGGGATTCTCCAGGCAAGAACACTGGAGTGGTTTGCCGTGCTCTCCTCCAGGGGAACTTCCCAACCCAGGGATTGAGCCCATGTCTCCCACATTGCAGGTGGATTCTTTACCATCTGAGCCACCAGGGAAGCCCAGTGCCACCTGGGTAGCCCTGTTAATAGTTAAATATGCCAAATTTCTGTCTTCATTTCTCGCCTTAGGTTGCACACAGCCTTTCAAATGGTTTTCAGTGTTACTTTTGTATTTTTTGTGATCAGTGGATGAAAGTATCTTGAAAATATAATTTATCAAAATTGAAAAAAATAGTAAGCAGTAGTATGTTGGTGTAAAAAGAAAACAAAATATAAACTGTTTGTAAAGTAAATAAAACCATCTTCACATTGTAGGGTATGCCAGCAACTCTTCATACGAGTATATGAAAAAAGACTTTTATCTTTCATACACAATAATAATAATAAGAGCTACCACATCGTGAATATTTAGTTTATTTAAAGCACTCTCTTAAAATAATCGTTGAGCTGGTATTGTCTTTATTTTATTCAAGAGGTTTCAATGTACAGGCTATGCTTTTATCCACTATCTTGTAAGTTCTCTACAGAGAATGCAAAGGAAACTGACAGATTCAAATTAAGAGCCCCTGTAGATCAAATTTTCTTGGTTATGTGATGAAGGTACATGGTTTAAAAATATCAGACTCTTTGGAAGTGTCTGTAGATTAATTCAAAGTTTAATTGTATTTAATAGGTTATTATCTTTTTGATGAATAATTTATGAGAATTTTCCATCAAGTTTTTTTTTTTAACTTAAATGTTTCCAATCATAGGGTAATATAGGCATTGGTAGAATTCAACTGACAATGATTAAAACAAGATAGGACTATCAAAACCTGAGGTCTATGCCAGAAACAAAACAATGTAATAAAAAAGCATTTCCCTCATTTATGTGCCTGCCAAATGGCAATTTTGAAACTCAGGCTGGCCATCATGAAGATGGTATTTTTATAAAATGACAATGTACAATAAAAGTATAGGAGTACAATAAAAACGCTTGTGATGTATGGTTTGCTGTATGCCTCAAAGAAATGGTGGAATGGTTTTTCCAGTCTTTGTGTTAATTTGTGTAGAATGGGATGATTTCAGGTCTTCGTGAATTCAGTTAGGATGGTCTTCTGCTTCATTTCACATCAATTTAAGCCTTGAATAGAGCTTATCATCAATAGGTGATTTCCAATAATTTTTTAAAAAGTCAAACTACGATATGTCTAGCACTTTGGATGTTCTGAGAGAGGACACAGAAAAGTGATCAAAATAGTTTCTGCCTTCAAAGCAATAACAAACTCATTGGCATGATCATCTTGTATCATATATATATATATATATATATGTTAAAATTTTTAATCCTCTACTTAATATAGTTAGCAACCAGACGAAAGTCACAGTCTAGTAGATAGAAATTCTTTTCTGACTCAGTACATATGGATTGAATTGCTTCTAAAAGTTCAGAATTCTAACTAGGGCTCCAGACTTTCACTGAAGTATCTTGTGAAGCTTGAAAAGTTTTTCCATTTCTCAGTCTTAATAACATGTAACAAGTAAGGCATTAACCTTATTTACTTTTTACAATCTACCTAATAGATAATACTGAAGAACTGTTTGAGTTACTGGTAATTAAAATTTTTTTTTTTACAGTTGCATTGAACCACTGTAGATGATTTCCAGTTTCCAAAGCCCTAGCTTCTATTCACAGTGCTGAGAAATCTAAATACAAGAGACAGACTATGTTTTGTTAGTGATTGTTGAGGAATTGTGATGAACAGATAAATACTGGAAGGTTAGCTCTATGATGTTATATTTGATAGGATGGGAAAAAAAAGATGAATTATAAAAAGCAGAAACTAGTAATTTAGAGGTAAAATTTAACAGTTTTTTTTACCCATATACCTCAAATATTTGCCTTGATCATGTCCAGCTAAACAGTTATGGCCAATATGCTATATCAGATCATCGGGACTGAGTTATGAGGGGCTGGAATGATGAACTATATCTAACAAAATTAAAAACAATAGACTGAATGTCAAATTCTTCTTTTGGGCCTAGAAAACTCATTCTGCAAATCCATGGTATGAAATTCTTTTTGCTTTCCTTCATTCATTGGAATAGGCATTTTTCTTTTGTTGCTGAAGGGGATATGCCGTCTGCAGAATTCTAAATGGACATTCCTTTTTATTTTCCAATTCTTTAACATGTTCCCCTGTCTTCAAGCTTTGGTTATTTCTTGCCTACATTGTTTTTTTGTTCTCCTACTTGCTAAGTGTTGTTTTTCTCTAGCTCTTTCACAATTTTTTCCCACTGTCTTTGGTTTTTAGCAGTTTGAGAACAATATATAAATGCATGCTTTTGTTTGAGCTTTTCCTTTTGGTACTCAATAAGGTACTTAAATTTATAAATGTATGCCTTTCACTAAACTTTGTACATTTCTGGCAATTATTTCTTCAAATATTATTCTGCCTCAAACTCTTACTTCTGTCTTTGGAGTCCAGAAACAAATGTGACCTAATGTTAGATCTTTGAGTATTTTCCCACAGATCTTTAAAATTCTATTCTTCTTTTTCTAATCTTTTTTCTCCATGTTCTTTAAATTGGATAATTTCCCTTGATCTATATTCCAGTTTACTGACTCTCCCATTATCTCCATTCTTCTCTTGAGTGCAAGATTTTTAATTTTAGATATTTTATATTTAAGTCCTTAAATTTATACTGGTACTTTAAAAATGAAGCTTAGGGTTAGGGTTAGACCATTAATAGAACAATATCAATATAGCATTATATTAATTTTAGGGGTACAGCATAATGATTTGATTATGATGCCTAGTTTACACCCATGATCACACAGAGTTAAATATTTTTCTTATAATAGCAAAAACTTTTAAAATCTACTTTCCCCAGCTTTCAAATATACAATACAGTATTATTAACTATAGTCAGCATGCTGTACACTGTATCCTCAATGATTTATGTATTTTATAACTGATAGATTATACTTTATGATTCCCTTTATCCATTTTACCCCTTCCCTGACCTCTGGCAGTCATCAGTCTATTCTCTGTATCTATAAGCTTGGTTTCATGTTGGTCTAGATTCCGCATACAAATGAAATCTGGTGGTATTTTCTTTCTCTGCCTGACTTGTTTTGCTAAGCACGGTGCCCTTAAAGTCCATCCATGATGTCACCAAAGGCAAGATTTTCTTTTTATGGATGAATAATATTCCATTGTATGACTATACACTTTCTTTATTCATTCATCCATTGTGGAGACAAGCCTCCACATCTTGTCTACAGCCAATAATGCTGCAGTAAACATGGAGGTACACATATAATTTTGAATTAGCATTTTCATTTTCTTTGAATAAATATTCAGAAGTAAAATTGCTAGATCACATGGTAGTTTTATTTTCAATTTCTTCAGGAAACTTCATATTTTTTCATAAGGGCAAATAACATTTTACATTTCCACCAACAGTGGATGAGGGTCCACTTTTCTCCACATCTTTGCCAACACCTGTTATTTCTTGTCTTTTTTTTTTTTTATTATTATAGCCATTCTATTTGTGAAGTGATATCTCACCATGGTTTTGATTAGTATTTTCCTGATGATTAGTGATGTGCAATACCTTTTCAAGTACCTATTGGCCATCTGTATGTTTTCTTTGGGAAAATGTCTTTTCAGATCATCTGTCCAGTTTTTAATTTGCTTGTTTGGTTTTCTTGCTGAATTATATGAGGTCTCTGTATTTTAGATATTAGTCTTTTACTAGATATCTGATTTGTTAATCATGTATCTTACTCCCATTCAGGAAGCTGCCTTCTCATTTTGTTGATGATGGCTTTCTTTGATGTGTGGTAGCTTTGTAGATTGATATAGTCCCACTTGTTTATTTTTCCTTTTGTTGCCTTTATTTTTGGTATCAAATCCAAAAATCATCAATAAGATCAATGTCAGGGAGCCTTTTTCCAGTGGGCTTTTTTTTTTTTTTCCACCTAGGTGTTTTATGGTTTCAAGTCTTACATTCAAGTCCTTAATCCATTTTGACTTAAGATTTGTGTATGGAATAAGATGGGCTCCCCTGGTGGCTCAGGTAAAGAATCCACCTGCCAACGGAGGAGACTCAGGTTCGATCTGTGGGTTGGGAAGATTCCCTGGAGAAGGAAATGGCAATCCACTCCACTATTTTTTGCCTGCACAGAGAAGTCTGGCAGGCTACGGCCCATCAGATCAGATCAGATCAGATCAGTTGCTCAGTCGTGTCCAACTCTTTGCGACCCCATGAATCACAGCATGCCAGGCCTCCCTGTCCATCATCAACTTCCGGAGTTCACTCAGACTCACGTCCATCGAGTCAGTGATGCCATCCAGCCATCTCACCCTCTGTCGTCCTCTTCTCCTCCTGCCCCCAATCCCTCCCAGCATCAGAGTCTTTTCCAATGAGTCAAGTCTTCGCATGAGGTGGCCAAAGTACTGGAGTTTCAGCTTTAGCATCATTCCTTCCAAAGAAATCCCAGGGCTGATCTCCTTCAGAATGGACTGGTTGGATCTCCTTGCAGTCCAAGGGACTCTCAAGAGTTTTCTCCAACACCACAGTTCAAAAGCATCAATTCTTTGGCGCTCAGCCTTCTTCACAGTCCAACTCTCACATCCATACATGACTTCTGGAAAAACCATAGCCTTGACTAGACGGACCTTTGTTGGCAAAGTAATGTCTCTGCTTTTGAATATGCTATCTAGGTTGGTCAAAACTTTCCTTCCAAGGAGTAAGCATCTTTTAATTTCATGGCTGCAGTCACCATCTGCAGTGATTTTGGAGCCCAGAAAAATAAAGTCTGACACTGTTTCCACTGTTTCCCCATCTATTTCCCATGAAGTGGTGGGACCGGATGCCATGATCTTCGTTTTCTGAATGTTGAGCTTTAAGCCAACTTTTTCACTGTCCACTTTCACTTTCATCAAGAGGCTTTTGAGTTCCTCTTCTCTTTCTGCCATAAGGGTGGTGTCATCTGCATATCTGAGGTTATTGATATTTCTCCCAGCAATCTTGATTCCAGCTTGTGTTTCTTCCAGCCCAGCGTTTCTCATGATGTACTCTACATAGAAGTTAAATAAACAGGGTGACAATATACAGCCTTAACAAACTCCTTTTCCTATTTGGAACCAGTCTGTTGTTCCATGTCCAGTTCTAACTGTTGCTTCCTGACCTGCATACAAATTTCTCAAGAGGCAGGTCAGGTGGTCTGGTATTCCCATCTCTTTCAGAATTTTCCACAGTTTATTGTGATCCACACAGTCAAAGGCTTTGGCATAGTCAATAAAGCAGAAATAGATGCTTTTCTGGAACTCTCTTGCTTTTTCTATGATCCAGAGGATGTTGGCAATTTGATCTCTGGTTCCTCTGCCTTTTCTAAAACCAGCTAAGGCCCATGGGGTCACAAAAGAGACAGACACAATGTAGCAACTAAATAAAATCAACAAGTCTAAGATAGTGACCCAGTTCCTTTTTTTTTTTAAGCATGTAGCTGT
Organism: Bubalus kerabau; assembly: GCF_029407905.1. Lineage (NCBI taxonomy): Eukaryota > Metazoa > Chordata > Mammalia > Artiodactyla > Bovidae > Bubalus > Bubalus kerabau. The sequence continues at coordinate 30,491,918 of NC_073624.1, read as the reverse complement.
CCAGTTTTCCAAGCACCGTTTATTAAAGAGGCTGTTTCCCCCTATTGTATGTTTTAGGCTCATATGCCATAAATTTGTTCTTTCTCAAGACTGCTTTGGCTACTTGGGGTCTTTTATGGTTCCATACAAATTTTAATATTGTTTCTTCTGTTTCTTTGGAAAGGCCATTGGGATATTGATAGAAAACTGATTCAATATTGAGACGACCCAGAGAGATGATACAGGAAGGGAGGAGGGAGGGGGGTTCAGGATGGGGAACACGTGTATACCGGTGGCGGATTCATGTTGATGTATGGCAAAACCAATACAATATTGTAAAGTAATTAACCTCCAATTAAAATAAATAAATTTATATTAAAAAATATTGAGTGAATCTGTAGACCACTTTGGGTAGTATGGACATTTAATGTTAATTCTTCCAATTCATGAGTATGGAATATTTTCCATTTACTTTTAATTCTTCAAATTTATTTTGGTGTCTTATGACTTTTCTGTGTACAGGTCTTTCATGTCCTTGGTTAAATTTATTCCTAGATATTTAATTCTTTTAAATGCAGTTATACTTGGAATTGTTGTCTTAATTTCTCTTTCTGATTGCTCATTATTACTATAATACAGATGATTTATATATATATATATATATATACACATATACACATATGTATTTTCTGCTTTTTGGAAGTTGGCTTTATGCCATTTTGCTTTTAGGAAAAACCTACATTATCACCTATTTTTGCTAACTGAACAAAATCCAGAGAATTTTCGCTTTTACAAGGAAAGGTGAAAAGTGAAAACAACCTTCAGGGTTTTTTTGGGGCAACAATCTGTTAATAGCAGTGCTCTCATTGTTCAAGGTAGCATGAACCCTGAACAGTGAGACTGGTGCTACCAAGCTCATTCCCCAAGAACTACACTTAGAACTTCAGTATCAAGCTGCTATAGCTCTGAACTGTCTGTGAGCATGGGTGCTTTATCTTGATTTATTCTGTGAATTTGTTAGCAAGATGCAGCTGAAGGTAATCGCTTTTTCATTTTCACCATTTTGGCTTACTAAAGATTTCATAGGAATGCCCTATTTTTAGATAATGAGGGAAATGTAGTGATTTAATATCCTGCAATTTTACTGAATTTATTTATTAATTCTAATAACTGTTTGAGAAGTGGTCAGGGTTTTCTATATGTAATATCATGTCATCTATAAACAGGGACATTTTTACACCTTCCTTTCCAATTTGGATGCCTTTAATTTCTTTTTCTTACCTAACTGAATGAGAGTGGTGAGAGTGGGTATCCTTGTCTTGTTCTTGATTTTTGAGAAGAAGCTTTAAGATTTTTACCATTGAGTACAATGTTAGCTGCCCTCTTCCTACTCCTGCCCCCCACAGTCCCTTTCATGGATCACAGCCTTATCATGGTGAAGGGGCTTGTGTAACTCAATGAAGCTATGAGCCATGCCATGCAGAGCCACCAAAGATGAACAAGTCATAGTGAAGAATTCTGACAAAATGTGGTCCATTGGAGGAAGAAATGGCAAGCCACTCTAATATTCTTGCCACAAGAACCCTATGAACAATATGAAAAGGCAAAAAGATATGATGCTAAAAATTGAGGCCCCAGGGTGAAAGGTGTCCAGTATGCTACTGGGGAGGAATGGAGGGAAATTACTAATAGCTCTAGAAGGAATGAAGGCTGAGCTAAAGCAGAAACAAGGCCCAGTTGTGGATGTATCTGGTGGTGAAAGTAAAGTCCAATGATGTTAAGAACCATATTGCATAGAAATGTGGAATGTTAGGTCCATGAATCAAGGTAAATTGGATGTGGTCAAGTGGGAGATGGCAAGAGTGAATATTAACATCCTAGGAATCAGTGAACTTGTAGGAAAGGGAATGGGTGAATTTAATTCAGATGGCCCTTATATCTGCTACTGTGGGTAAGAATCCCTTAGAAGAAATGGAGTAGCCCTCAGTGTCAACAAAAGAGCCCAAAATGCAGTACTTGGGTACAATCTCAAAAACCACAGAATGATCTCAGTTCATTTCCAAGGCATACCATTCAAAATCACGGTAGTCCAAGTCTATGATCCAACCACTGATGCTGAAGAAGCTGAAGTTGAATGGTTCTATGAAGACCTAAAAGGCCTTCTAGAAGGAACACTCAAAAAGATGTCCTTTTCATCACAGGGCATTGGAATGCCAAAGTCAAGATATACCTGGAGTTATAAGCAAGTTTGGCTTTAGAGTACAAAATGAAGCAGGGCAAAGGCTAACAGTTTTGTAAAGAGAATACACTGGTCACAGCAAATTCCCTTTTCCAACAACACAATAGACAACTCTACAAATGGTCAATACTGAAATCAGATTGATTATATTCTTTGCAGCCAAAGATGGAGAGGTTCTATACAGTCAGCAAAAACAAGCCCTGGAGCTGACTGTGGCTCAGATCATCAGCTCTGTATTGCAAAATTTAGGCTTGAATTGAAGAAAGTAGAGAAAACTACTAGGCCATTCAGGTATGGCCTTAATTAAATTCCTTACAATTTTACATGGAGATGATGAATAGATTCAAGGAATTAGATTTGGTAGACAGAGTGCCTGAAGAACTATGGACAGAGGTTCATGATATTATACAGGAGGCAGTGACCAAAAGCATCCTAAAGAAAAAGTGATACAAAAAGGCAAAATGATTGCCCAAGGAGGGTTTATAAATAGCTGAGAAAAGAGAATCAAAAAGCAAGGGAGAAAGGGAAAGATATGTCCAACTGAATGCAGAGTTCCAGAGAATAGTAAGGAGAGATAAGAAGGCCTTCTTACATGAACAATGCAAAGAAATAAAGGAAAGCAATTTCTTCAAGAAAATTAGAGATACCAAGGGTACATTTCATGAAAAGATGGGCACAATAAACGACAGAAATGTTATGGGCCTAATAGAAGCAGAAGATGCTAAGAAGAAGTGGGAAGAATATACGAAAGAACTGTGCAAAAAAAATGTCTTAATGACCCAGATAACCACGATGGTGTGATCACTCACCTAAAGCCAGACATCCTGGAATGTGAAGTCAAGTGGGCCTTAGTATGCATTACTAAGAACAAAGCTAGTGGAGGTGATGGAATTCCAGTTGAGCTATTTCAAATCTTGAAAGATGATGCTGTGAAAGTGCTGGACTCAATATGCCAGCAAATTTGGAAAACTCAGCAGTGGCCACAGGACTGGAAAGGTAAGTTTTCATTCCAATCCCAAAGAAAGGCAATGCCAAAGAATGCTCAAACTACCACACAATTGCACTCATCTCACACGCTAGTAAAGTAATGCTCAAAATTCTCCTAGCCAGGCTTCAGCAATACGTGAACCATGAACCTCCAGATGTTCAAGCTGGTTTTAGAAAAGGCAGAGGAGCCAGAGATCAAATTGCCAACATCCACTGGGTCATCATAAAAGCAAGAGAATACCAGAAAAACATCTATTTCTGCTTTATTGACTATGCCAACACCTCTGACTGTGTAGATCACAACAAACTGTGGAAAATTCTTAGAGATCAGAATACCAGACCACCTTTCCTGTCTCCTGAGAAATCTGTATGCAGGTCAAGAAGTAATAGTTAGAACCAGACGTGGAACAACAGACTGATTACAAATTGGGAAAGGAGTATGTCAAGGCTGTGAATTGTTACCCTACTTGTTTAACGTCTATGCAGAGCACATCATGCAAAATGCCAGGCTGGATGAAGCACAAGCTGGAATCAAGATTGCTGGGAGAAATATCAATAACCTCAGATATGCAGATGATACCACCCTTTTGGCAGAAAACAAAGAAGAACTAAAGAGCCTCTTGATGAATGTGAAAGAGGAGAGTGAAAAAAAATGGCTTAAAACCCAACATTCAGAAAATGAAGATCATGGCATCTTGTCTCATCACTTCATGGCAAATAGATGGGGCAACAATGGAAACAGTGAGAGACTTCATTTTCTTGGACTCTAAGATCACTGCAGATGGTGACTGCAGCCATGAAATTAAAAGACACTTGCTCCTTGGAAGAAAAGCTATGACTAACCTAGAGAGCATATTAAAAAGCAGAGACATCACTTTGCCAACAAAGGTTTGTCTAGTTAAAGCTATGGTTTTTCCAGTAGTCGTGTATGGATATGAGAGTTGGGCTATAAAGAAAGCTGAGCACTGAAGAATTGATGCTTTTGAATTGTGGTGTGGAGAAGACTCTTAAGAGTCCCTTGGACTGCAAGGATATCAAACCAGTCAATCCTAAGGGAAATCAACCCTGAATATTCATTGGAAGGACTGATTGTGAAGCTGAAACTCCAGTACTTTGGCCGCCTGTTGCAAAGAGTTGGCCCGTTGAAAAAGACCCTGATGGCAGAAAAGATTGAGGACAAGAGGAGTAGTGGGCAACAGAAGATGAAATAGTTGGAAGCATCATCAACTCAATCAATGTGAGTTTGAGCAAACTCAGGGAGATAGTGAAGGACAGGGAAGCCTGGCCTGCTGCATCCATGAGGTTGCGAAGAGTTGGACAGGATTTAGCAACTGAACTACAACATAGTTTGTTTCCTTAAGAAACAATTGGTAATCTTTGAGGGTCAATTTTTTGGTTAAAAAGTCATGAAACAAAGTAAGTTATGTATATCTGGGCTGGGTACTCCTCACTGTTCATTGCTTTGCATCTCATTTATTCTTTGAAATGGGAAATGGATGTCATAATAGGCCAACTCTGGAAGAATAATTTTTATTCATGGAGTACAAGGCAAATATAATTGTTTGAATAATTATTATTAGAAAATTTCCCTTTAACAAGAAATTGTCATTCATTTAGATAAAGTGAATCTAAGATGAAGCAATGACAAATTTCTTTTAAAGATCTAGATTTTAAAAAATTGAAAAGAATTGAGACCAGGAGAGAAGAAAACAAGTCTAGAAATGCAAGAGTAGAGGAATCCATGAATCGCCTATAAAAGGCAGATGCAGAAATCCCAACCCATACTGACAGAGTCAATGTCATGGAAGTTGCATCCAGGAATGTGGATTTTAAAAACAAGACCCACCCCCCCCCCCGCCCCCGCCAGACTACAAATACATAGTAAAACTGTAAGAATTTTTTTAAATAAAACATAAGAAAATTTAATGTGTGTATTTAGTTCTTTTTGTTGTGTTTGACTACTTCTCTCTCTTCCATTGATTTCATACAGTAAGGATTTTCTGCCATTTTGTGTCTTAGGACAGGACTAAAGAGCACTCCGGCTGAGATATATCCGACTTTCCCGGTCATTACTTGCTCTTCATATGAAATGACTTATTATTCTGTTACAGACTAAGGAGACTCTCCTGGTGTGAGCATATTCCATATCAGAAGGGAGTTTGGCATCCCTACTGATGCCATTACTGATGCTAATCAGTAATCCTTACTGATTATTTTAAGAGGCTTCCGGAACGTGATCACTCAGGAGCAGGTAGAAGAAAACAGTCTAGAAATGACACAACACTAGGGGAATCCACAAGACCAGGAGACACACAGCAATGCAAAGAGAGATCGCAGAAACCAGTGGAAGGGAGCATTTTAATGTGGGCTACATGGGAAAACACTAGAAAGATTTAAAGACATATTTCAAATTAAATCATTTTTCTGTTTCTTGGTTATACAAACTGAACTTTATTTTTAAAAATCTTGGTCAGTTCTAAATAACTGCACTGTTTTGTCAGTCTCTGTTCACTAGGATAAATCATATTGTGTGGCTTTGAAAGGGGAAAAATTTTAGCAATTTTGTTTTAGGCTGTGAATTCACAGGAGGGAAGTAGTTCTGACAGCAAAGTTTCAAAGATTTAATATAAGATAAACAATTCTTTTCATCAAACTTACTATCAAATATAACAGAACTGCAGGCAGAATAATTCATTTTAATATTAAAATCAAGCACAACTTCTTTAGTCTGATTACTCAAGCATGTGAAAATACTGAAGGCGAAAAAAATAAATAACAATTAGTTACAACTTGAAATGAGCAAAGAAAATGTGTTGAGAATTTATAGATAGATTTTTCTGTCATTTGCATTATAATGTTATCTCAGTCTTCAGATAAGCCAAAGAAATAAAGTAGTCATTTAAAAGAAACTGTGAAAAATGCAAAGCGTGAGAACTTTGTTGTGATGATTTTGGAAAGGTGAGAGATTGTTGTCCACATTAGAAGTAACTTAACATTCTTTGATTTAACAAAGTATTCATTGAGCACCTGTGATATACTTGACCCTGCTTTAGCCCTGGGGTTATAACACTGGTACAGGGCAGTGGAGGAAGGAAGTTTGGAAGTGCCAAGCAACAGGGGTGGTTCTGCAATTTTATACATGGGAGTAGGAGAGGGCCTCATGGGAAAAGGTGAGAGTAAAAACAGCTGTTTAGGGTATGTGAGATTGAGCCATTGGGGAATTTGAACCACGGGCCTGGGGAAGAGCAGTCCAGGTATGCTGAGCAGCAGGTACAAATATCCTGCGGCAGAAACATGCTTCAGCATTCAAGGTATGGGAAGAAAACCATTGCAGCTGGAATGGAGTGATTTAGGGAGTCTGCCTGGGAAATCCTATGGAAAGAGGAGCCTGGCAGGCTACAGTCCACAGGGTTGTAAGAGTCTGACACGACTTTGGGACTGATTACAACAGCCGTGAGGTGAAGCTGGAGAGGTCAAGGGTGGTACTTGGCTATCATTGTAAGTAGAATGAGATTCTTTCTGCAGAGCAATATAGGATTTGACTTTTATTCTCAGAGGAATATTTTGGATGCTAGGTTAGAAAAAGACTAAAAAGATATAAAGCAGCAGTCCCTAACCTTTTTGGCACCAGTGTCTGGTTTCGTGAAGACAGTTTTTCCATGCATTAGGGGGTGGGGGGATGGTTTGGGAATAATTCAACAACAGTACCTTTATTGTGCACTTTATTTCTATTATTATTACATCAGCTCCACTGCAGATCATCAGGCATTAGATCCTGGAGGTTGGGAGCTCCTGATATAAAGGTAAAATCAGGGAAACCTATTGAGAGGCAACAGCAGTAATTCAAGAGAGAAAAGATGGCAGCTGGATCCAATGGTGGTAGTGGTGCTGGTAATCCTGGATTACCACAATGGAATCCTGGATTTATTTTGCAAGATGAAACTGAGAATTTGCTGATAAATTGGGATGTAGTTTTTGAGAGCAGTCAAAAGAACTCTAAAGATTTTAACCTGAGCAACTAGTAGGATGAGGTTGTTATTTAGAGGTGAGACAAGTTGCCAAAGAAGCAGGTTTAGGGGGACAATAATCAGAAGTTTGACTGGATGTATGTTAAGTTGTGATGCCTATTGAATTTCTACTAGAGTTGTTGAGTAATCAGTTGTACATGTAACTGGATTTTAGGGAGACTTTCAAGTTGTATTATAAATACAGAAGGAAAAGACATGTAAAGGGTATTTAAAGCTACAGGCCTGGCAATAAAAAGCAAAGAGGGACTGCCTTGGTGGTCCAGTGGTTAAGACTCTACTTCCAATGCAAGGGGCAAGGGTTTGAACCTGGGTTGAGGATCTAAGATCCCACATCTGTGAGGAGAGGCAAAGAAAATATTGTTAAAAGAGAGAAAGAGATGAGTTCCAGGGCAATGTTAAGAGATTAGGGGGCAGAGAACAACCAGGAGGAAACATGACTTCATTATTAACAACTTCCCTTTCAAGGGCATTGGCAACATACAGGCCCTAGTGGCCCTAACATGTTAGTCACTCAGTTGTGTCCCCATGGACTGTAGCCTGCCAGCCGCCTCTGTCCATAGAATTCTCCAGGCAAGAATACTGGAGTGGGTGGCGATGTCCTTCCATGGGATCTTCCCCACCCAGGGATTGAACCCCAGTATCCTGTGTTGCAGGCACATTGCTTACTGTCTCAGCCACTGGGGAATTCCAAGCAGTTTTCAAATTTTTAAAGGATTCACTTTCTCATTTTCCATTTACTTATAACTTGATCCAAATCTTAAACTCTTACTCTTACTCACTCCCCTCCTTTATGGTTTCATCACACTCATTTTGAATATACTTATTGGTAGTACAACTTAATCAGAGTGTAAAATGCATTTTTGAAAACTGTCAAAAGTAATTTGGGGATTTCGCTGATGAATAAAATGAGTGATCAGGTTGGTTAATACTGTTTTTGATGAAACATTAGGCATGACTGTTGAATAATATCAACAAGCTTATTGTGTGGTTTATCTGCAGATCTAAAAGCAATGTCCACAGGCATGTTCTAAAATGTCTTCAGCAATGACATTACTGAAATATATATATAGTTTCCAAGAGGACTATTTTCAATTGCCCATTATATGTCATATATATATAAATTCTGTTAAATTGATTAACACTATTTCTTAAATACTATTTCTTTATCATGTGTATTTATCAGATCAGATCAGATCAGTCGCTCAGTCGTGTCCCACTCTTTGTGTATTTATATAGATTCTTAAAGTCCATGAACACACATATTGCTATAAATAATATCTAACTTAATCTTCATTTCCCAGCCTAAGACTGTCTTAAACAACTGCTATTCTCAGTTAAGCTGATTAACTTACTCAGTTCAGTTCAGTTCAGTCACTCAGACGTGTCCGACTCTTTGCAACCCCATGAATCGCAGCATGCCAGGCCTCCCTGTCCATCACCAACTCCCGGAGTTCACTCAGACTCACATCCATTGAGTCAGTGATGCCATCCAGCCATCTCATCCTCTGTCGTCCCCTTCTCCTCCTGCCCCCAATCCCTCGCAGCATCAGAGTCTTTTCCAATGAGTCAAGTCTTCGCATGAGGTGGCCAAAGTACTGGAGTTTCAGCTTTAGCATCATTCCTTCCAAAGAACACCCAGGACTGATCTCCTTCAGAATGGACTGGTTGGATCTCCTTGAAGTCCAAGGAACTCTCAAGAGTCTTCTCCAACACCACAGTTCAAAAGCATCAATTCTTTGGCCCTCAGCTTTCTTCACAGTCCAACTCTCACATCCGTACATGACCACTGGAAAACCATAGCCTTGACTAGATGGACCTTTGTTGGCAAAGTAATGTCTCTGCTTTTGAATATGCTATCTAGGTTGGTCAAAACTTTCCTTCCAAGGAGTAAGCATCCTTTAATTTCATGGCTACAATCACCGTCTTCAGTGATTTTGGAGCCCCCCAAAATAAAAAGTCTGACACTGTTTTCACTGTTTCCCCATCTATTTGCCATGAAGTGATGGGACCAGATGCCATGATCTTTGTTTTCTGAATGTTGAGCTTTAAGCCAACTTTTTCACTCTCCTCTTTCACTTTCATCAAGGGGCTTTTTAGTTCCTCTTCACTTTCTGCCATAAGGGTGGTGTCATCTGCATATCTGAGGTTATTGATATTTGTCCCGGCAATCTTGATTCCAGCTTGTGCTTCTTCCAGCCCGGTGTTTCTCATGATGCCCTCTGCATATAAGTTAAATAAGCTAAAGCAATTGAAAATAATTATTTTTAATGAATAAAAGTTCTACAAAGCACATTTAATAATATTTGCCTAGTTCTTATAAAAATTGCTGATTGCAAACAACACAGATTTACAGACAGGCATCTTTGGATGTCTGGCTAATACTAAATTTATAAAGGATGTATTCCCTGAAAATTATGCCAAATATTTTTCAGTGAACAAATATTTATCAAGTGCTAGTATGTTCCAGATGCACATCATGTTGAGAAGAGTTTGCTCCTTTAACTCCTTCCAAGTGCATCCTTAGAGATTTATATGCATAAAGGAGAGAGCAGAAGTCGTGCTTCTGACTTGCCACATCAGTGGATTTTCTGGGGAGTTTTGCCATGTGAAGGACCCATTTTGCTAGGCTAGTGGAAGACCAGAGAAGCTAGTGAGGCTTAGTGTTACCCTTGCCACTTACTGCATCCAGATTCAGACGTTTAACCAATTAAAGGTGACTCAGATATTCAAGCTGGATTTAGAAAAGTCAGAGGAACCAGAGATCAAATTGTCAACATCTTGTTGGATCATAGAAAAAGCAAGAGAGTTCGAGAAAAACATCTACTTCTGCTTCATTGACTATGCTAAAGTTTTTGATTGTGTGGATCACAACAAACTGTGGAAAATTTTTAGAGATGGGAATACCAGACCACCTGACCTGCCTCCTGAGAAACCTGTAGGCAGGTCAAGAAGCAACAGTTAGAACTGGACATGAAACAATGGATTGGTTCCAAATTGGGAAAGGAGTACATCAAAGTTGTATATTGTCACCCTGCTTATTTAACTTCTATGAAGACTACATCATGAAAGAAACTTTATGGAAAGTTTTGACCAACCTAGATAGCATATTCAAAAGCAGAGACATTACTTTGCCAACAAAGGTCCATCTAGTCAAGGCTATGGTTTTCCAGTGGTCATGTATGGATATGAGAGTTGGACTGTGAAGAAAGCTGAGGGCCAAAGAATTGATGCTTTTGAACTGTGGTGTTGGAGAAGACTCTTGAGAGTTCCTTGGACTGCAAGGAGATCCAACCAGTCCATTCTGAAGGAGATCAGTCCTGGGTGTTCTTTGGAAGGAATGATGCTAAAGCTGAAACTCCAGTACTTTGGCCACCTCATGCGAAGACTTGACTCATTGGAAAAGACTCTGATGCTGCGAGGGATTGGGGGCAGGAGGAGAAGGGGATGACAGAGGATGAGATGGCTGGATGGCATCACTGACTTGATGGATGTGAGTTTGAGCAAGCTCTGGGAGTTGGTGATGGACAGGGAAGCCTGGTGTGCTGCACTCCATAGGGTTGCAAAGAGTCGGGCACGACTGAGAGACTAACTGTGACACAGAAAGCTCCCTCTCTTAATGACATGATCCATTTGCCATCCTTGGAGAAGGAAATGGAAACCCACTCCAGTATTCTTGCCTGGAGAATCCTGTGGACAGAGGAGCCTGGTGGGTTGCCGTCCATGGGGTTGTATGGTTGGATAGGACTGAAGCGATTTAGCAGCAGCAATTGCCATCCTGGTCTCTCTGACTTGACCCATCTTCAGGGAGTAATGGGGTATAATAGAGCAGTTTTTGGTTTTCCTTAGAGGCTAACTACCATTCTTGGTTCTGGGGATGCAAAGATGGGGGGGTCCCTGTTATTGGAAAAATTATTACTTTTTGAGGGGACAAAAACATCTTTGAGCAATTATATCAGAATATGGTAAGTGTTCAAAGCACTAAATGGGAATCTGTGAGAAAATTTCTTCTCTGGCTTCACAGAGAAGGTGTTAGCACTGTTCAAAGAGATGAATCAGCCTTCCATGAAGCTTAGCTTGATGAGACAGATGTAAAATGTTGGGACGTAGGTTTTTTTTTTTTTCTTTTCCTTCTTTTGGTTCTCAATATTCCAGCTATGCTGGACTTGACTTGTTCTGACAGTTCACTTTGAAAAAAGTCTGACTTTCATTTTAGAACTTTACCTGTGAAATATGTTATAGCCTTTCCAGCAAGGATCACCATTATACTGTACAGTGAACATACTGAACACGGTAATTGGCTCATTGTTCCTCACTGATACTAGGTGGCTGGCCCCATTCCTCTCACAAGTGTTGACATTAATTACTTAAAGGAAGAAAGTTATTTCTAAATGTAGGTTTACATGTTCCTTATTAGATAAGAGAAACTCACGATGTTTTTCATGTGCTTCACAAGTATGGTCAGCTTCGCGTCTTTGTAGGATATGACTAACTGCACTTTAGGCTTCTTGTCAGCAGACTTCTCACCTGATGAAAGAATAGAATTTCAGTGAGTTAAATTGGAAGTGGCTGATCATGGGATGGGGGCTTCCCAGGTGGCTCAGTGGTAACGAATCCACCTGCTTATGCAGGAGACGCGGGTTTGATCCCTGGGTGGGGAAGATCCCCTGGAAGAGGAAATGGGAACCCACTCCAGTATTCTTGCCTGGGAAATCTCATGTACAGAGGAGCCTGGTGATCTACAGTCCATGGGGCTGCAAAGAGTTGGATGTGACTGAGCATGACCACATGATACACTGAACATTCAAAGACTAAAACTAAAATATACTCCATATATTTACCTCATCTCTTCCTTTCCAGTTCCACGGCACCTAGTTCAGATGCATATGGATCTTTTGCCTAAATTGCTAGAACACTCTCTTTCCCATCCCCAGAACCCAAATGTAACCCATATTGTACACAATTACCAGTATAATCTTCCTAGGGCAATTTTTATAAAATTACCCTTTCAATCAAAGTACTGTTCATAGCTTTCCATTGCTTATGAGAAAAATTCTGAATTTCTCGGCTTCATATTGTTGCTTCTTATTGAATCCATGTTTGTTTTATTTCCCATTAATATTATTTCATACTGCAGTCCATATGCTCAGTTCTACAGACATGCTCTGCTATTTGCTTCCGGACATCGCTCATATTATTCCCTTTATTTGAAATGATCTCTTTCCACTATTTCTGGCTGTTGAATTTTTACCTCTCCACAAAGCCGAATTAAAATGCAAAATAGTTTCTGTGGTCACCTCCCTCTGAATTTCACTAGCACAGCCCTTATTACTTATTATTTATATCTTAATTATTATCTTACCTGTCTTAATTTGCTTAGTAGATTACAATCTCCCTTAAGGCTTACTTTTTTCCCTCTTTCCCCAAAGGATATGTAAATCAGCGTTGGCTCCATAATGTTGCACTAAATGTCTATTTAACGACAAAAGTAAACCTCAATTTTCTTTTCAAGTTATATAATAGCATTCCAACATTTAAATGAAGGCTTTAGTTTTTTAATTAAAAATTTCCAGTTTATACCCCAAGGATTAAATATAATTCACAGTTTTCTAATATTTCCCTTGGTAATCACTGGTTGTATGTTCTCTGAGGGAATTCAGAGAGAAGAAATTTATTAATAATAAGAAATTTGGCAATGTCTTGTTGTGGGCTTATTGGGGTCTAGGTTGTTTTCTGATAGTCAGTCTTAGCTCTCTGGCCCTAACGTTTGAATATTAAAGCTGAGTGGTATGTTTCCTCTCCCAAAGTCTTTTATATGTTTATTAGAATTGCGTACACATTGTAAACAGGTGTACTAATTATTAATAGTTTTCATGTTAATGTGGATTATTGACATTGAAATAATTAAAATTGACATCGAGTGTTTGTTACCACTAAAATGACAATTATGTAGATAAATAAAGAATTCTTCCTAAGAATATCTTGATTACAGTGATAGAGTGATACTGTGAGTCTGAGATACTATGAGGTAATTGTGACTGTATTACATGGGTAAATTGCATTTCATAATTAAAAAATGTAGCTGAAGTTTTGGCATGAGTATGCTAAAAAATGCTGATACTTTCTGATTAACAGTGAACATTATTTTTGAATTAAAGAGTGAAAGGATTATTAGACACATTAATTAGAAACTTAATGTGTTGAATTAGAGGAGCATTAATTCAAAGATAGGAGATTAGTATAAATTTATGGATGAGATTAGTATAAATTTATGGATGAGTTTCTAAATGATAGCCATACAACTGTTACTTGAATTGACAAGAGGATCAGTTCAGTTCAGTTCAGTTGCTCAGTCGTGTCCGACTTTGCGACCCCATGGACTGCAGCACGCCAGATTTCCCTGTCCATCACCAACTCCCGGAATGTACTCAAATTTATGTCCATCGAGTTGGTGATGCCATCCAACCATCTCATGCAAGATTAGTAACCAGAGTATCCATCGAAACATGTCAGAGTTTAGAACCCACTGGAAATGCCAGCCATTAGGAAGTCACCAACTCAATGGACGTGAGTTTGAGCAAACCCAAGAAGATAGTGAAGGACGGGGAAGCCTGGTGTGCAGTAGTCCGTGGGGTTGCAAAGAGTCAGATACGACTAAGCAACTAAACAACTGCAACACAGGAAGTTTTTGTAGTCAATGTAATAATAGTAGAGGTGCTTAGTATTCCTAGAATTCTTATCGTATGCCAATGTTGGGCTCAGAGTTTCACGTACATAACTCACTAAATCCTCACAGCAAATCTATAAAGTTTATGTTTACTTCCATTTTACACCTGAGGAAATTGAAGTGTTTGGTCCAAGCTTATGCAGACAATTAATGATATCTGGTCAAATGATCTCTACAGCCTGTGTGGGTTTTTTTTTTTTTTTTTTTTTGGTGTGATTATATGTACATAAAATAAAATAGAATTACAGCCTGTTTTTGAATATCATGCGGTAAAGGGTAGATGAAGAGTCTGTAAACTAAGGGGAAAGACTTTAAATGAACAGCCCAGAGAGGGAGTTTTTTTTTTTTTTTTTTTTGACTACAGGGCATACAAGATCTTGGTCCCCCTACCAGGGATCGAACCTGCACCCCTGGCATTGGAAGCTCAGAGTCCTAACCACTGGACCATCAGGAATCCTGAGAGAGATTTGAGACTAGCTTCAGATGGACAAGAAGATGCTAGAATATTTTGATTTTTCTGTTTCAAGTTATTCTGGGGGAATCTCATCATGCTTAATCTAACCATTTATAGTAACCCCAAGAACTGTTAAAATAATGTTGATCCAAAGAATGACCATGTTGAAATGCTTGAATGCATGCCATATAGTAGATAATACAGGGCTTATTATGCATAATGTGTCCATTCATGTTAAAAATGGCATTTCAGAGTGAAGTAAGCCAGAAAGAAAAACACCAATACAGTATACTAACGCATATATATGGAATTTAGAAAGATGGTAACAATAACCCTGTGTACGAGACAGCAAAAGAGACACTGATGTATAGAACAGTCTTATGGACTCTGTGGGAGAGGGAGAGGGTGGGAAGATTTGGGAGAATGGCATTGAAACATGTAAAATATCATGTATGAAATGAGTTGCCAGTCCAGGTTCGATGCATGATACTGGATGCTTGGGGCTGGTGCACTGAGACGACCCAGAGGGATGGAATGGGGAGGGAGGAGGGAGGAGGGTTCAGGATGGGGAACACATGTATACCTGTGGCGGATTCATTTTGATATTTGGCAAAACTAATACAGTTATGTAAAGTTTAAAAATAAAATAAAATTAAAAAAAAAATAAATAAAATAAAAATGGCATTTCAAAATTTAACTTCCTTTCAGCTGATAATAAATTCATATGATTCAAAAGTGAAAATGCATTTTCAAAGTACACAGTAAAAAGTCTTTCTCTCATTCCTAATACCTATCCAGCCAGTTCTCCAATTATTATTTTATTAGTTTTGCAAGTATTCCTCCAGAGGGACACATATTCTTCTAGAATTTCTTCATTTAAGTAAATATGAATAAGTATTTTTATTCTTCCCCCTTTTCCTCAAAAAGAATAGCATATTTACTCTTCTGCACAACCATCTTGGAGATACTTTCATATCAATAATACAAAGCTTCTTTATTTTTAAATATACTTTCAGAATATTCCATCATGAGGAAATACCATAATTTATTTAACAATTTACCCACTGATGGGCAAGTCGGTTGTTTCCAATGCTTTCCAGCTGTTACAAACCATGCTGCATTAAATAGCTTTGTATGTGTATTATTTTGTACCCCTGTACAAGTGTTATAGAATAAATTTCAACAGCAGAATTTTGGGGTCAATGGGTATTGGTCTTTGTAATTCTGGTAAATTCACCAAACTGCCTTCCATGAAGGTTGTACCAATTTGCATTACCACCAACAGTGTATGAGTACTTGCTGATTCATAACCAAGCTTGTTAATTAAGTTTTTGAATTTTTGCTGATCTGATGAGTTAAAACAGGGTCAGTGTATCTGTAATTTGCATTTTTCTTATGAGTGACATTGAGGATTCTTTCATTTCATTAAGAGCCACTTGCATTCTGTTTTTGTTTTCTGAAGGTTTGGATTTATTTATTTATTTATTATTGCATTCTTTACACTGTTTTATATTTGGTCATTTTTAAAAACCAATTCATAGGAGATGGTAACATGTTAAATACTTGTAAATATGTCACTTATCTTCACTATTTTGAACTGTGCTACAGTGTCTTATATCATGCAGAATTGTTATGGCTTCTGAATTTATCATTGTCGTTCAGTTGCTCAGTTGTGTCTGACTCTTTTTGACCTCATGGACTGCAGCACGCTAGGCTTCCTGTCCTGTAGCATCTTCCGAAGCTTGCTCAAATCATGTCCATTGAGTTGGTGATGCCATCCAACCATCTCGTCCTCTATCATCCCCTTCTCCTCCTGCCTTCAATCTTTCCTCACATCAGGGTCTTTTCCAATGAGTCGGCTCTTTGTATCAGGTGGCCAAAGTAATGGAGCTTCAGCTTCAGCATCAGTCCTTCCAATGAATATTCAGGATTGATTTCCTTCAGGATTGTCTGGTTTGATCTCCATGCAGTCCAAGGGACTCTTACGAGTCTTCTCCAACACCACAGTTCTAAAGCATCAATTCATTGGCACTCAGCTGTCGCAGCTATAGCAGCTCATCCCAAGAGTAAAAAGAATTTTTTCCATGTTTTCTTTGTCATATATATGATTTCATTATTTACATTTAAAGTCTTTCATTCACTTGGTATTTATCCTGGCATATGGTATGAAGTATACTATGCCAACATTCTTTGTTTTCTCTTACTGGTTTGGGCATCCATTAAATTCCTGAATATATTTGACTCTATTTATGGACATTCTATTATGTTTTACTTGCTCCTCTACTTATGCACTGACATCACACCATTTTAATTACTGAGACTTTGTAATGTGTTTTTATATCAGATAAGGCAACCTCACCTCTTTGTTTTGCTAAGTTTTCCTGATTTTTCTTTGTTTATTTTTGTTTATAAACTGTAGAATTAGCTCATGTTGTTAAAAATAAATCTTCTGGAGATCAATCAAGATGGTGGGGTAAGGGGATGTAGAGCTTACCTCCCCTCAAGAACATATCAGAAAATACATCTAAATGTGGGACAAATTTCACTAGAAATTGGCAGAAGGACTCCTATACAATCAAACTATAAGAAAGATATACATGTAATCAGGTAGGAAGGAAAGAAAAGAGATTGAGTTGGGATCTTTGCTCCTGGGAGAGACTCAGAGGAAAAGGGAGAATTCATTGGCAGACACCTGGGGACTGACCAGTGAGAGCTGTGGGTTGGGCACCCCAGTTCTGTAAGAAGCACCCCCTTGGCTGGCTGGGGGACCACTGGAACTAGTAGGGGAGCTGTGAGAAGCCTGGATTCTGCTCCTGAGGAGCACATGCACACTGGCTTGCCCCCAGGACGGGCAGAAGGAGGTGGTCAAGTGGCCGCTCGGTTTCCCACAACCACCTTGGTGCATGTCCCAGGCCCAGTCGAGTGAATATTCCAGCCCCATTCACTCTTCATATCACGGTGTGGTGTTGGATCTAGGGCAGCTATTACTGAGGAGAAGACATAACTTAGGGATCCAGAGACTACCGAGACCCAGGGCAAGTCTGGTGGGGTGGCAGTGGCCATGGTTGGTGCTTACTCAAGCTGTGCATCAGAAGCAGCCCAGAGCTCTGAGAGCAGCCCTTCCACCCCAGCTCATGCCCCAGTACGTGCTGAGTGCCCATGTGGGGCCCTGCCTGCCCTGTGGTGTGGCTCCACAGTGGAAAGGAGAGTGGTGGAGGCTGGAGGCAGTGACTGACTGTGAAGGATGAAGAATACTTGGACCTCAGGCTGCAACTGAGCTAAGGGACACACTTGCAGGTGCTTGCACAGGCAGTGTGGCACAGAAAGCTTGGACCTCTGCTATGGCTGACACAAGCTGATAGCTTGCATTGGCCCCCTTGCTTCAACACTCCCCAGCTCTGGGGCATAGGTTCCGGTGTGGGGATAGGGGAAAACCCACACTTAAAGGCACCTGTGGGTTTTCCTTGGTGGCTAAATGGTAAAGAATCTGCCTGCTAATGCAGCAGACATGGGTTTGATCTCTGATCCAGGAAGATCCCACATGCCTCAGAGCAACTAAGCCCATGCGCCACAGCTACTGAGCCTGTGTGCTGCAACTACTGAGGCCCTTGCACCCTGAAACCTGTGCTCCAGAAGAGAAGCCACTGCAAAGAGAAGCCTGCATAGCGCAACAAGAGAGTAACCCTGCTTGCTGTGACTAGAGAAAAGCCCGAGCAACATGGAAGACCCAGCAAAGCCAAAAATAAATAAACAAGTAAAACTATTTTAAAAAGGAACTTGCCATTTTTTAGCACTTGACTGCAGCTCCAGCCCTTCCATTTCCAGTTTCACTCCCTACCAAGCGGGTAGCTGTCATCACACCCTGACTACGGATGTGATTTCATGTCAAGTCCAGCTCTCCCATTAAAGCCCTGAGTGTGTGCAGTCTAAGTAGGGATGTTCCCACATAAGAACACCCCTTCAAGACTGCAACAGGCAACGGTTTCACACTAAATTCATGGAGTCAGAGAAAGTTAAGCAAAATGAAAAGACAGAGGAAATGCTCTCAGTTGAAAGAGCAAGAGAAAACCCTTGAAAAAGCAGATAATGAAACAGAAATAAAGAATTCAAAGCACTGGCAGTCAAAATGTTAACTGAATTAGGGTAAAGAATAGATGAACACAGTGGAAAATTTACAAAGAACTAGAAAATATAAAAAAGACTCAATCAGAAATGAAGAATTCAATAGCCTAAATAAAAAAAATACTAGAAGGAATGAATAGTAGATTGATACAGAAGAAAGCATGAGTGATCAATGAAACCAGGAGTTAGTTTTTTGAAAAGATAAAATTGATAAACATTTATCCAGGCTCACCAAGAAGAAAAGAAAGAGGATCCAAATAAAATAAGAACTGAAAGAGAAGATACCATAGAGATACATACTGATACCATAGAGATACATACTGATACCATAGAGATACAACAACAACAAAAAAAATCATAAAATACTACCATGAGTCAGATGCCAATTAATTGGATAACCTAAAAGAAATGGACAAATTTCTAGAAACATACAGCATGTCAAGATTGAGTCAAGAAAAATAGATAATTTGAACAAACCAATCACCAGTGGTGAAACTGCATTTGTAATTTAAAAACTCCCAGCAAACAAAAGTCCAAGACTGAATGACTACACGGGGGAATTTTACAAAACATATAAAGAAGGACTAATGCCTATCTTTCTCAAACTATTCCAAAAAATTGAAGAGGACAGAAATTCCCAAGTTTATTTTACTAGGCCACCCTGATACCAAAACCGGACAAAGACACTACAATAAAAGAAAATTACAGGCTAATTTCTATGATGACTATATATGTAAAAATCCTTAATAACAGAAAATTGGATTTAACAATATATAAAAAGGATCATACACCATGATCAAGCTGGTTGTATTCCAGGGACATAAAGATGGTTCAATACTGACAAATCCATCGATGTGAAATACCATATTAGCAAAAGGAAGGATAATAATTACATGAGCATCTTAATAGATGCAGAAAAAAACATTTCACAAAATGCAACATTTGTTCATGATAAAAACTCTCATAAAAGTGAATACACAGGGAACATATTTCAATATATCTTCTTTCTCAGTTGTGTCTGACTCTTTGCGACCTCACAGACTGTAGCCTGCCAGGCTCCTCTGTCCATGGGATTTTCCAGACAAGAATACTGGAGTAGATTGCCATTTCCTCTTCCAGGGGATCTTCCCAACCCAGGAATTGAACCCTCTCTTGCAAGTCCTGCATTGGCAGATGGATTCTTTACCAAATGCACCACCTGGAAAGCCCACATATCTTCTTGGACATAATAAAATTCATTTAGGACATGCTGACAACTAATATCATATTCAATGGTGAAAAGCTTTGTTCTAACTCATATATTTACTTTTACCTTTATCCATTTTTTTTCTTTTTGTCTTCCTTTGGTTTGTTTTTTTGGCTTTTATTCTAATTATTCCAATTTCCCTCTGAGAACTGCTTTATCTTTCTCTTGCAGTTTTCTGAGATGTGGTTTTTCATTATTGCTATTCTTTGTAAGTTTTGTAATTTTGATTTGTAAGTCCTTTGACCCAAAAGTTGTTCAAGAGAACTTAATTTTTTAAACCTTCAAACTTAAGTATTTTTTAGCTTTATGAATTTTTCCATGGGTGTCTCACTGTATTGTCTCATGATCAGGGAATATATCTTAGGTGATTTCTACTTTTGAGGATTTATTGAAATTAATTTCCTTTGTGACTTAATATATAATCTATTTTCATGAATATTCCATGGGCTCTTGAAAAGAAGATATATTCTCTATTTTCAGAATAAGAGTTTGATATAAATTAGTTTACCTCATTAATGTTACTTTAGTTTTTCTGTGTATAGCTTATTTTTTTCTACTCAATCTTTCAAAAATCAAGAGAAACAAATTAGAATATCCTATTACTGGTTTGTTTTTGTGTGTTTCTCCTGGTATGTTTCATAATTTCCATAATTTTATACATGTTGCAGCAGTCTTATATCTTTATTGAGAACTGTACTTGTTATAGTCTAAAGTTCTGTTCCTGTTTAATTCAAGTCTTCTGGGACTAAATTGCATTTGTTTTTATATATGCTTGTGACTTTTGATTTCCATGTTCTTGCATTGCCTAATATGTGTGTGCTCAGTTGCTCAGTCGTGTCCAATTCTTTGGTGACTCCATGGACTACAGCCCACCAGGCTCCTCAGTCCGTGGAATTTTCCAGGCAAAGACTGGAGTGGGTTGACATTTCCTACTCAGGGAATCTTCCTCGCCCAGGGATTGAACCATGTTTACTTCGTCTCCTGTAGTGGCAGGAGGCTTCTTTACCATTGAGCCACCTAGGAAGCCCCATTGCCTAATATACCTATGCCTATATTTTAATTTTCTGGAGAAGGCAATGGCACCCCACTCCGGTACTCTTGCCTGGAAAATCCCAGGGGCGGAGGAGCCTGGTAGGCGCAGTCCATGTGGACACGACGGAGCGACTTCACTTTCACTTTTCACTTTCATGCATTGGAGAAGGCAATGGCAACCCACTCCAGTGTTCTTGCCTGGAGAATCCCAGGGACGGGGGAGCCTGCTGGGCTGCCGTCTATGGGGTCGCACAGAGTCGGACACGACTGAAGCGACTTAGCAGCAGCAGCAGCATATTTTAATTTTCAGTCTTCTAAAATCATTTTGCTTTAGGTGTATTTTTACATTAAATATAGTTAGGATTTTCCCTTTCACTCCTATAGGAATTTTCTTAATAGAGTTATATTTATTGATATATAGTTTTTCTCTTCATTCTTATTTTTATTGATATAATATATCTTCTCTTTGTTCTTATTAAATTATTAAAGAAATAGCCCGCGCCGCCGCACTCACTGGCTCGCCCAGTGTGGGCGCTGGGCTCCCGCCGCACAAGAGGACCACTAGGGCCAATGCCACCAATTTAGCCCTGCCCCAGCCCCGGCCAGAGCCCCCTGCTCTGTCGGGCGATGAATTGTCACCACGAAGCGCTGCGGGTGCAGCGCCACGCCAGCGAGGAGGAGCTCAAGAAGGCCTATCGGAAGCTGGCCCACAAATGGCACCCGGATAAAAATCTGGATAATGCTGCAGAAGCAGCCGAACAATTTAAACTAATCCAAGCAGCGTATAATGTGTTGAGCGACCCTCAGGAAAGAGCGTGGTGCAATAATCATAGAGAAGCTCTGGTGAAAGGTGGACGTGATGCAGAATATCAAGATGACAGCTTAGATTTGCTTCAGTATTTCACTGTGACCTGCTACCCTGGTTATGGCGATGATGAAAAGGGCTTTTACACGGTGCACCGTAATGACTTTGAAATGATTGCAAAGGAAGAACTAGAATCTGCTTTAGAAGAGGACATGGAAGATTTCCCAACTGTTGGAGACTCCCCGAGTGACTATGATATGGTAGTCCACCATTCTATGCTTACCGGCAGAGTTTCTGCACTCAGAACTTTGCTTGGAAAGAAGAATATGATACACAGCAGGCTTCAAACGGCTGGGAGAAACGAGCCATGGAAAAAGAAAACAAACGAAAAAGTGAGGAAAAGCGAGGAAAGGGGAGGAAGGAGAATGAACTTGTCCATCAGCAGGTCGCTTTCATCCGTAAAAAGGACAGAAGAGTGCAGGCTCATCGAAAGCTTGTGGAAGAACAAAATGCAGAGAAGGTGAGGAAGACCGAGGCGATGAGGCGGCAGCAGAAGCTAAAACAGGCCAAGCTGGCAGAGCAGTACAGAGAGCAGAGCTGGATGTCAGTGGCTGACTTGGAGAAGGAGCTCAGGGAGATGGAGGCGCAATATGAAAAGCAGTTTGGAGATGGATCAAGTGAAGATGAAGCGGAAGAACTGGAGCTCAGAGATGGACAGGATGGTAAAGACAGTGATAAGGCTGAGGATGCACAACTTTATGATGGCCTTTACTGCCCCACGTGTGATAAGTCTTTCAAGACCGAAAAGGCTGTGAGGAATCATGAAAAATCAAAGAAGCATCGGGAAATGGCTGCCTTGTTAAAACAACAGTTGGAGGAGGAGGAAGCAAATTTTTCAGGACCTCAAACTGGTAAAAACAGTCTGAATGTCAATTCCGAGGAAGAAATGGAGGAGGCACCAAAACAAAAGCTTTCTAAAAAACAGAAGAAAAAGAAACAGAAACCAGCACAGAACTGTGATGATAATTTCAATGAAAATGGAACTGGAGAAGCAGTAAAGGTTGACCTGGAAGATACCAACCTAAATGAAAACAGTGCCAAAGAATTGGAAGATAGTCTCCAAGAAAATGTTGGGGTCACAGAGACTGTGGAACTGTGCAATGACCCAAAAACTGAGGCTAAAAGGGTTTCTAAACCCAAAGGAAAGAAAGCCGAAGATACTAAAAAGTCCGTCAGAGTACCTGCTGAACCACAGACAATGAGTGATGTGCTTATCAGCTGTACAACCTGCCACAGTGAATTTCCATCCCAGAATAAACTTTTTGATCATCTAAAGGCCACCGGTCATGCAAGAGCACCTTCATCCTTAACATCTTTAAACAGTGTAACAAATAGTTGAAACAAAAAAGAGAAACTTAAAAATAGAAATTCTGCCAATGCTTTTTCCTTTCAATTGTCTCTAGATTTTGAAACCAAAAACTGAAGTGAAATTATCTAAAGAGTTAAAATTTCAGTGATCTGCAAGATCTGCAAGAAGTGATCTGCAAGAATAATCTTGTGGAAGATTATTTTTTATCTTGTAAAAACATTTTTTAAAATATATATATATTTTAAACATGTCATTAGTGACTGAATTCTACTTTTGCCATCTGAAATTGACTTGAATATCTCAAAACAGGTAAATATTGTAAAGTATGCATTCTTGACTTTTGTTGGCTCATGTGGACAGAAATGTACAGGAGAATTAAATTAACACATAAAAAAAGAAATGCAACTTTTAACAATGATTTTTAAAGAAAGTCTTTCACAAAATAATTTGCTTTATGTACTTATGATATTTATAGAAGTTTTAATTTTTGTTCTAGTGGTTATTTTATTTAATATTCTTAGACTTTTATTTCTTTTGACAATATTTCTTTCCTAATAGAAGCAAAGATAAAATTAGTGTGATGATCTTTCTCATCTACTTTGATCTACCACCCAATTACATTCAATGTTGTGATCTTTCTCAGTGTTTTTCTATCACTAATATTACATATGCTAAAAATTTTTATTGCTTGATTTGCTACACTTTAAGTGATATTTTTTGACAGAGCTATTAGACATGAGGTAATTAGAGAAAGTTTTTTCTTATCTTTGTTTCATCTTTTCCTTCCTATATCAGCCACAGCAACAGTCTAAAATAATCTAATTACATGAGATTATATGAGATGCTATAGCAAAGTGTATATTTTAAAGCTTTCCAACCCCATGGACTGTAGGTGGCCAAGCTCCTCTGTACATGGGATTCTCCAGGCAAGAATACTGAAGTGGGTTGGCATTCCCTTTTGCAGGGGATCAAACCCAGGTCCCATACTGTAGGTAGATTCTTGACTGAACCACCTTCCCACTAGGGAAGCCTAATTTAAAATAATTTTCTAATTAAAAACATGAGATCATATGATATATTGTAGCAAAACGTATATTTTAAAGCTTTCAGTGGAAAATTTCAAAAACAATACAAGTATTTATTTACAAACAGTCCTAACTAACCCTTCATCTCTTGTCCTTCCATATCAGTAAAATTTAAATTCAAAACCTGGGTAACTAACCTAACTAATCCTAACTAACCCTTCATCTCTTGTCCTTCCATATCAGTAAAATTTAAATTCAAAACCTGAGTAACATGGACTTCCCCAGTGGCTCAGTGGTAAAGAAGCCACCTGCCAATGGTGTAGACTTGGGTTTGATCTCTGGGTTAAGATCTCCTGGAATAGGAAATGGCAAACCACTCTAGTATTCTTGCCTGGGAAATCCCACAGACTGAGGAGACTGGCGGCTACAGTCCAGAGAGGTCACAAAAAGTCAGCCATGACTGAGCGACTGAGCACACTTGCATGAGTAACATACTTCAACCTATGGATAATTGGTCTGGGCTTTGCCAGAACAAGCAGCTAGAACATTAACCAGAGAGACCTTGTCATAGAGACTGTGTGGCTTCCTTTTAAATTAACATCTCAAAGGGAAAGTAGTGATGTAAGGTAATGATTGAAAGTTCCTCTTTGTAATCACTTATAATTATCAATGGCATCTAAACATGCTCATTAATTCATCCTCTTAACTCTGGCAACTGTTGTCTTTGATCATGTTCTAGTCCATTACCTACATTATTATTTCTGTATTGTGACAAAAATCTATCTTCTGTGTATCAGAGCTGTGTACTGGTGGAAGGTGGATAATTTTTATTTTTGTAGAAGTATTATTTGGCATGGTGGCTGTATTAATTTGTGGGGAGTACAGAGAGTCTGTCCTTAGAGAATTAAAGAATACACAAGATAAAATTCAGCAACTTTCTGGTTAGTGCCTTGGTTGAGTCTGGTGTCTATAATATTAAACATGATAATTTACAGATTTTTTTTTTTTACCCCCTGGAGATACTTCAGGAGAATTCTAGTGGTTGGGAAGCTTTGAATTCCTTGTGCTGGGATTTTTCCACATAAAATGGTGAGTGTGAGAGAAGGAGCTTAAATTTGGATTTTGGTTTCTTCTCTCTTGTCCTTTTAATGTCAGTTATTTATTCAGGAATTCTTTATGGAGTATAGAGGAGACAAGGCACATTGCTCAGCACTGGGTTTACAATGGTAAGCCAGATACACATGGCTTGTGTCTTCATGGATTTTTAGTCTACAGAGAAGCACATAGCATAGTTATCATTGCAATATATGTTTTGAGGAAAAAAAAAACATTATATAGGACTATATAGTAAAGGCAATTGAGATGAGATCTGAAGGATGCAGATAATGATGGGGAAGGTGGAACAGGAATCAAGAAATCTAGGCAGAGAAAATTGATCTGTGAGGTACTGAGGGTCTTGTCTTAGTTGAAGAATTGGAAAAAGACAAGAGTCAAGATTGGAAAGGACCTGATATTTGACTGGAAAGGGAAATTGGTGGGTACCAGATTCTGCTGAGATACAGCTGGAGAATTCTCATCTTTTTCCAAATTGCTGGGCCAGCCGCATACATAATTTGTGGGAGTCATTGAAATAAAAATGCAAGATGAAAATTCACAGTTCTTTTCCACAAAAAACTTTTTATTAAGAATTTCAAGTTAGTGACAACAGAATATTAAACCAAGTATAGGATTGTTCTAAGTACTGTACTTTGTACGACTGCGTAGGTTACAAGCCCAGGAAGTTGGCTCTGCCTAAAGGCAATACGAAGCCAAGGAAAAGGGATAAGTAGAGGAGAGAGTATACTTGGTTGGCACTTCCTGTTGTTCTACCAAGGCATGTTTAGTTAGTGAGTAACTGGAGAAGGCGATGGCACCCCACTCCAGTACTCTTGCCTGGAGAATCCCATGGATAGAGGAGCCTGGTAGGCTGCAGTCCATGGGGTCTCGAAGAGTCAGACACGACTGAGCGACTTCACTTTCACTTTTCACTTTCATACATTGGAGAAGGAAATGGCAACCCACTCCAGTGTTCTTGCCTGGAGAATCCCAGGGATGGGGGAGCCTGGTGGGCTGCTGTCTCTGGGGTCGTGCAGAGTCGGACACGACTGAAGCGACTTAGCAGCAGCAACAACGGCAGAGGTGGGACTACAAATGATTACTAATATGATCTTTGCAAGTCTTGTGCCTAGGTACATAGGTGTCCGGATGTGCTGTGCTAAGTCACTTCAATCCACTCTCAATTCGTTAGTAGGGGTACTAAAATGGTACAGTCTGGGATTTTTGCTTCAGGTCATCCTATTTAATGATTACTTTAACACACTGAATAAATTTATCCTCTAATTATTTAACAATTCAAAGTTTCAAATGACTGACAAGAAGTGTCCTTAATAGTGTGCTTCTTTTTTGGAATCAACTGATATTCTGTGACAAAAGTATTCAGAATTCAGAATAAGAAAGAGGAAATAATTTAAAGAATACAAAAAGGAACAACTTCCTGCTAATCCTTCTTTGTTTCAGTGATTTGCATATCCTGCTTAGAATATGCAGTCCTGCTGTTGTAACATAATAGGCAGCTTGTCTTCAAAAATATTGAGAACCAAAACTTTTGTCCATTATCACTGACAAAAAAGTCTTAAGTATTATATGATGTAGTAAGAAGTAAGCAAAACAAACAAACAAAAAAAGAATTCTGAAACAACCATTTTAGTTTTTATAATAAGAACCCTACTTTTTTTGTATGCATGTACTTTAAAACACTTTATAGACAAAAAATAATCACCAAAATAAAAAACTTGATAGTGACCCATAGTTTATGTTTTGAAACACAAAGAAAGAATTTTCTTTAAGGGCTTTAATGACAAAATAGAGGCCAACCTAGTAGCTTTTTTTTTTAACTTCTCTGGAAATTGGCTACTTTCTTATTATTGGTTTTTTTAATCTGGTTAACTCAAGTTTACAAATAATGATTGTTAAAAATCTATCCAATTAATACTGTTTTTTAGAGAATATTTATAAATTATGACAATCAGTTCATTTCAGTCACTCAGTCCTGTCTGACTCTTTGCCACCCCATGACTGCAGCACGCCAGGCCTCGCAGTCCATCACCAACTCCTGGAGTTTATTCAAACTCATGTCCACTGAGTTGGTGATACCATCCAACCATCTCATCCTCTGTCGTCCCCTTCTCCTCCTGCCTTCAGTCTTTCCCAGCATCAAGGTCTTTTCCAGTGTGTAAGCTCTTCACATCAGGTGGCCAAAGTATTGAAGTTTCAGATTCAACATCAGTCATTTCAATGAACACTCAGGACTGATCTCCTTTAGGATGGACTGGTTGGATCACCTTGCAGTCCAAGGGACTCTCAAGAGTCTTCTTCAACACCATAGTTCAAAAGCATCAATTCTTCGGTGATCAGCTTTCTTTATAGTCCAACTATCACATCCATACATGACTACTGGGAAAACCATAGCCTTGACTAGACGGACCTTTGTTGGCAAAGTAATGTCTCTGCTTTTTAATCTGCTGTCTAGGTTGGTCATAACTTTCCTTCCAAGGAGTGAGTGTCTTTTAATTTCATGGTTGCAGTCACCATCTACAGTGACTTTGCAGCCCCCCAAAATCAAGTCTGTCAGTGCTTCCCCATCTATTTGCCATGAAGTGATGGGACCAGATGCCATGATCTTAGTTTTCTGAACATTGAGCTTTAAGCCAGCTTTTTCACTCTCCTCTTTCACTTTCATCAAGAGGCTCTTTAGTTCTTCTTCACTTTCTGCCGTGAGGGTGGTGTCATCTGCATATCTGACGTTATTGATATTTGTCCTGGTAATCTTGATTCTAGCTTGTGGTTCATTCAGCCCAGCATGTCTAATGATGTTTTCTGCATAGAAGGTAAATAAGCAGGGTGAAAATATACAGCCTTGATGTACTCCTTTCCCTATTTGGAGCCAGTCTGTTGTTCCATGTCGAGTTCTAACTATTGCTTCCATACCTGCATACAGGTTTCTCAAGAGGCAGGTCAGGTGGTCTGATATTCCCATCTCTTTAAGAATTTTCCACAGTTTATTGTGATCCACACAGTCAGAGGCTTTGGCATAGTCAATAAAATAGAAGTAGGTGTTTTTCTGGAACTCTCTTGCTTTTTCCATCATCCAGTGGATGTTGGTAATTTGATCTCTGGTTCCTCTGCCTTTTCTAAAACCAGCTTGAACATCTGGAAGTTCATGGTTCACATATTGTTGAAGCCTGGCTTAGAGAATTTTGAGCATTACTTTACTAGCGTGTGAGATGAATGCAATTGTGTGGTAGTTTGAGCATTCTTTGGCATTGCCTTTCTTTGAGATTGGAATGAAAACTGATATTTTCCAATCCTGTGGCTACTGCTGCATTTTCCAAATTTGCTGGCATATTTAGTGCAGCATTTTCACAGCTTCATTTTTTAGGATTTGAAATAGTTCAACTGGAGTTCTATCACCTCCACTAGCTTTGTTCATAGTGATGTTTCCTAAGGCCCACTTGACTTCACATTCCAGGATGTCTGGCTCTAGTTGAGTGATTACACCATCATGATTGTCTGGGTCGTGAAGATCTTTTGTACAGTTCTTCTGTGTATTCTTATGATCTTTTCTTAGTATCGTTGGCTTCGGTTAGATTCGTACCATTTCTGTCCTTTATTGAGCCCGTCTTTGCATGAAATGTTCCCTTGGTATCTCTAATTTTCTTGAAGAGATCTCTAGTCTTTTGCATTCTATTGTTTTCCTCTATTTCTTTGCACTGATCACTGAGGAAGGCTTTCTTATCTCTCCTTGCTGTTCTTTGAAACTCTGCATTCAAATGGGTATATCTTTCCTTTTCTCCTTTGTTTTTCACTTCCCTTCTTTTCAAAGCTATTTGTAAGGCCTCCTCAGACAACCATTTTGCTGTTTTGCATTTCTTTTTCTTGTGGATGGTCTTGATCCCTGTCTCCTGTACAATGTCACGAACCTCTGTTGATAGTTCATCAGGCACTCTGTCTATCAGATCTAGTCCCTTAAATCTATTTATCACTTCCACTGTATAATCATAAGGGATTTGATTTAAATCATACCTGAATGGTCTAGTGATTTCCCCTACTTTCTTCAGTTTCAGTCTGAATTTGGCAATAAGGAGTTCATGATCTGAGCCACAGCCAGCTCCCAGTCTTGTTTTTGCTGACTGCATAGAGCTTCTCCATCTTTGGCTGCAAAGAATATAATCAATCTGATTTCAGTGTTAACCATCTGGTGATGTCTATGTGTAGAGTCTTCTCTTGTCTTATTGGAAGAGGTTGTTTGCTATGACCAGTGTGTTCTCTTGGCAAAACTCTATTACTTTGTCCTGCTTCATTCTGTACTCCATGGCCAAATTTGCCTGTTACTCCAGGTGTTTTTGACTTCCTAGTTATGCATTTCAGTCCCCTATAATGAAAAGGACATCTCTTTTGGGTATTAATTCTAGAAGGTCTTGTAGGTCTTCATAGAACCATTCAACTTCAGCTTCTTCAGCATTACTGGTCGGGGCATAGACTTGGATTACTGTGCTATTGAATGGTTTGCCTTGGAAACAAACAGAGATTATTCTGTCCTTTTTGAGACTGCATCCAAGTACTGCATTTCAGACTCTTTTGTTGACTCGTTTCCTTCTAAGGGATTCTTGCCCACAGTAGCAGATATAATGGTCATCTGAGATAAATTCACCCATTCCAGTCCATTTTAGTTCGCTGATTCCTAAAATGTCGATGTTCACTCCTGCCGTCCCCTGTTTGACCACTTCCAATT
This sequence comes from Bubalus kerabau, assembly GCF_029407905.1. Classification (NCBI taxonomy): domain Eukaryota; kingdom Metazoa; phylum Chordata; class Mammalia; order Artiodactyla; family Bovidae; genus Bubalus; species Bubalus kerabau. Next base: position 30,462,078 of record NC_073624.1, on the reverse strand, counting down.
TGCCTTGACTCATGTACCTAACATTCCAGGTTCTTATGCAATATTGCTCTTTACGGCATTGGACCTTGCTTCTATCACCAGTCACATCCACAACTGGGTGTTGTTTTTGCTTTGGCTCTGTCTCTTCATTCTTTCTGGAGTTATTTCTCTACTTATCTCCAGTAGCATATTGGGCACCTATTCACCTGGGGAGTTCATCTTTCAGTGTCCTATCTTTTCGCCTTTTCATACTGTTCATGGGGTTCTCAAGGCAAGAATACTGAAGGGGTTTGCCATTCCCTTCTCCAGTGGATCACATTTTGTCAGAACTCTCCACCATGACCTCTCTGTCTTGGGTGGCCCTACAGGACATGGCTCATAGTTTCATTGAGTAAGACAAGGCTGTGGTCTATGGGATTAGAATGGTTAGCCTTCTGTGATTGTGGTTTTCAGTCTGTCTGCTATCTGATGGAGAAGGATAAGAGGCTTATGGAAGCTTCCTGATGGGAGAGACTGACTGTGGGGAAAACTGGGTCTTGTTTTGATGGGCGGGGCTATGCTCAATAAATCTTTAATCCAATTTTCTGTTGATGGCTGGAGCTGTGTTCCCTCCCTGCTGTTTACCTGTGGCCAAACTATGGTGGAGGTAATGAAGATAATGATGACCTCCTTCAAAAGATCCCATGCATGTACTGCTACACTCAGTGCTCCTACCCTGCAGCAGGCTACCACCAAGCCATGCCTCTGCTAGACACTCCTGGATGCTCACATGCAAATCTGGGTCAGTCTCTTGTGGGGTCACTGCTCCTTTCTCCTGGGTCCTAGTGGACAAGCTTCAGTTTGTGCCCTCCAAGAGTCTATTTCTCAGTCCTGTGTAAGTTTTGGCAGCTCTGTGGTGGTGTTAATGGCGACTTCTCCAAGAGGGCTCATGTCATACCCAAGTCTGCAGCACCCAGAGCCCCTGTCCCAGTGGCAGTCCACTGCTGACCCGCACCTCCACAGGAGACGTTCAAACACAGTTCTGTCTCAGTCTCTAAAAATATTTTATTTTGTGGACATCATTCTTCTTTAGATACATGCTATGAAATGTAAGAAATTTCCTTACTCAATACTGTTTATGGTTTAACTATAAAAGCAAAGCATCTTAGAGGGTAACATTACTTACATGAATAAAATATAGGGGCAATAAAAGTGATTTAATTATCATATATTAATTTAGAATTTGTTAGTATAGAGCAGTGCATAATGGAGAAGTGAGTGCTTGACTGAAAGTTATTTTCAGTCTAACAAGAGAAACAAGGCAGACACAAAAATAAATATGTAACAGTAAACAATCACACTATAAGACTTGATCTGGCTATAGAGAACTGTACTCATAAGGGGTAAGTAACTAGGATATCAGGTACAGAGAGAGGTGATGAGCAGATGGGCCTAATCTTAAAGGTAGAGAATATGAAGGTGGATGTGGACAAAAGGAAGACTGGGAGTTGCAAAGGGAAGTTTGGGGTGGTGGGGGTGAGGCCTAGCCAATTATGAGTTTGCAAATTTTTTGTGAGATAAAAACCAGTATCAGTATTAGATGGCCACTGGCAATGGATTTACATTAAAGAATGCTTTAGATTGATAGGATATTTAAAAAGTCTTTGCCAATCTAGGTGAGATGATAGAAAAATTAATTAGAATTAACACACATTTGGCAGAGAATAGGGTAGATAATTTTGCTGGGCTCATTTAGGATCCTGATAATAAAATAAGACTTCATGAAGGAGGTGGAATAATTATTGAGCTTTAAAAAACAAGTATGAAACTGCTAGATAATTCATGGTCATTATTATTGCCCAATATTTATTTTTGTTATTTTCTAAGATGTTGAGTAAACTGTAAGATTTACATGCAGGGGAAACCAGGACCTCTCTCTCTGAAATGCAATTCCACCTCAAAGCACAATTAACTGAAATAAGTTAATAGTGGGATAGCATGGAATTATTATAATTAGACAAACAGACCTGGGTTTAATTTAACTTGATAAACATATTCTAAGGGGTTAAAAAGCTTTGAAAATGGTTTGAAAAGACCTTGAAAGCCTTATTGTTAAAAATATTTTAATTTGAAAATTAAAAAAATATAGTTCTGATTTTTTATACAATTGAAACTCAATAATTGTACATACATGCTCAGTTGTGTCTGACTCTGTGACCCCATGGACTGTAGCCCACCAGGCTCCTCTGTCCACAGGGATTCTCCAGGCAAAAATACTGAAGTGGGTTGCCATTTCCTCCTCCAGGGGATCTTCCCAATCCAGGAATTGAACCTGGGTCTCCTACACTGGCAGGCAGATTCTTTACCACTGAGCCACTGGGGAAGCCTCACAATTATATTGAAACTCAATAATTGTACATGGTAATAATGATAAAATTACTTGCCTAGGTCCACAGCTGATGATTCTTTCACTGCTTGGTCCACAGGCTCAGAGAGGAAAAAGTTAAGTACACAATCGCTCTGAAAAATAAGACAAAATATATTTTTTCATTTCATACATTTATTTATCATTCCTGTTCCTTAGTCTCTGAAAACACTGACCTAAACATAGAATATTTATAGATACATGTTTTATTTATAGATATATCTATATTTATAGATTCCATAAATAGGCAGAATATACTAGGAAGTTTATTAAGTCGATGGTATAATTTTTCACTAAATTAAGCTAATCTCTCACGAGATTAGAATCTGGCTGTTTTATATTTCTTTAAGAGGCTCAGGTGTACACTGCTTTTAGAGCTCACCACAATGTTTACATTCTTGAACTTTACAATTAAGCATCAATCTCACATGTCCTTTTTCTAGAAAATGTGTACTGTTGGACAAAGCTTTTGGAGAAGAATTACTCTCAGTAGGACACAGACACTCAGTGAAAAACCATTGCTCTTCAGGGTTCAGTTCTAGAAATGCTCACTAAGCTCTAAGCATTATGGAATGTTAGGGTATATTTAGAAAGAGAAGGATGCAAAAGGTGACCTCTGTATTAGAACACAATCTGATCAGTGGAGGAAACAGACTGTATTGAATGCTTCAGCAGAAACTCTAGTTCTGTGTAATTTTACTACAAAGAAGTGAGTGTACTTCCCTTTTAAACTGAGATAATCACAAACAAACTGACATTTAACCTGGACTCCAAATAAACGGGCTAACTGATGAATCAGAATGACTTGTCCTTAGTGACACTGACAGGCATTCTGTTTTAAGCCATTATATTGACACGCATTTTGTTTTAAGCAAAGTAGCCTTTCCTATATTTTTTTATCTGAAGGGCACCACTACATAACTGATTACTGCTTTTGACTATCATAAGCTGATGCCATGTTAGCTGCAAAGCCGCCTGACATTCTCCATCCTCCCCAGCTAGCTTTGTTCTGTGCAATGGCTCTTTCAACCTTTTCCAGAAACTTAAGCTTCCAACTCTGACTCCTTTCCTGATGATTTTGTCTCCACTCTAGAGAAAAACAAAAGGCAGATGGAGATTTCTGAATTTCCTGCTGAAAAATCTACAGATGCACAAAGTCATGATTTCTCTTTTCTTCCTTCTCCAAGGGAAGATCTGTCTCTCTTCCCATCTATTCTAAATTGAATTGTACCCTCCCCCAAAATGTTGAAATCCTAACCCACAGTAGCTCAGAATGAGAACTTCTTTGGAAATAGGGTAACTATAGATATAATTAGTTAAGTTAGGATGAGGTCATATGGTGGAGGGTGGACCTCTCATCCGATATGACTAGTGTCTTTATAAAAAGGCGAAATTTAGACATATTTCATGCTGCAAAGATGGTGTGGAGAGACAGGGAGGAGATGTCCATCTATCATCTACAATCCATGGTGAGAGCCTGGGATAGATTCTTCCTTCACACCTGTCAGAAGAAATCAACCCTGTGACACCTTGATTTCAGGTGTTCATTCACAGCTTCGAGAACCGTGGTGCAATGCATTTCTGTTGTTTTAAGTCACCCAGTGTATGGTACTTTGTTATGGCAACCCTTGAAAACTAAAACACCATTGAATGCTGCTCATGTCCTTCAGTGTCCCAGATTCTATACCTTTCTCCTCAAGAACCTTGCAGAATATCCCAGTCTATAGTCTTTTTCTTCCTTCCTCCTTTCCCTCCCTCCTTCCCTCTCATTCTTGCTTGCTTCCTTCTTTTCTCTTCCTTTCTTCCCTCTTTCTTTCTCTTTCTCAAGAATCAAGTATGGCCATTTCCCTTCACTTTACAACCATATTTCTCTTTTTATGATGTTTACATTTCTGTCCATTTTATTAATAGCATCTTATTTAAAAGTAGGGCTTCCCTTGTGGCTTAGAGGTTAAGCCTCTGCCTGCAATGTGGGAGACCTGGGTTCGATCCCTGGGTCAGGAAGATCCCCTGGAGAAGGAAATGGCAACCCACTCCAGTATTCTTGCCTGGAGAATCCCATGGACGGAGGAGCTTGGTGGGCTACAGTCCACGGGGTCGCAAAGAGTCGGACACGACTGAGAGACTTCACTTTATTTAAAAGTAACTGCAAGGGTGGCCACAGTATACATAAAGCACAAAAAGACTATAGCCCTAACAGTTATTCCTAGAGAAAATTTTCCCTCACCATTTCCATTCTTTCCAAGTTTTATTCCAGAAAGAGAGAGAAGGACGATTAATATGTCCATAAGGAGTAATCGCCATCACAATATTAACTTGGACAAAAACAATAAGAACCCAATTTAGCTGGTACCATCTTATTTTTCCTGGGATTCCCTTGTGGTTCAGCTGGAAAAGAATCCACCTGCAATGTGGGAGACCTGGGTTCAATCCCTGGTTTGGGAAGATCCCCTGGAGAAGGGAAAGGCTACCCATTCCAGTATTCTGGCCTGGAGAATTCCATGGACTGTACAGTCCATGGGGTAGCAAAGAGTCAGACACGACTGAGTGACTTTCAGTTTCAGTTTTCAGTATCCTATTTTCCCACTAGACAAGTTTAAGAAAAAGTCAAAGTTTTCTCAGTGTGGAAGAGTAGGACAGCTTTTACACTGACATGGTACCCCAGATGAGTTATAAAATTTCTCAAACCACGCAAAGTATACTCATACAAAAACAATTTCTTGTCATTAATGTCCCTTTCAAGTCCTGTTATTTTTCTCCTCTTTGACACAAACTTACGGGAAGAGCTGTCGGTACTCACACTGATTCCACTTCTTCAACTTCCTCTCACTTTATGATCTACCACACTCAGGTTTCTGTCATTAATCGAACTTTGAAAATGCTCTTACCATCATTTCTCTTGTTTAAGGTCTTTCCCCCTCCTAAATCCAATGGAGATTTTCTTGGCCCTTTATATATATATAGCTACTCCATTTTTAGTGAAAAAATTCTTTCACTTGCTTTCTTGTTCTTCCAGTTTTTCTTCCATTTGTCCTGCCATCTCTTCTTACACTTTTTTTCAGGCTCATTTTCATTTTGCTTATAACTTCAGATCTAGTGTCCTTCACTTCTAGGCTCATTTCTCTCATTGTTCTAACATGTTCTTTCTGGGTAATATTATCCCCTTTGGTGGCTTCTATATTCCCTGGTGGTCTAAGGGTAAGACTCTGAACTCCCAATGCAGGGAACCCAGGTTTGATAACTGGTCAAGGAACTGGATCCCACATGGTGCAGCTGAGAGTTCACACACCACAACTAAGACCCGGCGTAGCCAAATAAATAATGAATAAATACATAAATATTTTTAAAAAATAGACATTATAATGATTCACAAATCTACAGTTTTATCTCCATTCTATCTCTTGAACCTCAGCCCTCTACTTCACTACATCAAAATATCTTTTTATTGGCTTCCTTGACTGTTCTAAAGATAATTAAAACCCCCAAAGTACACAACTAAATGCATTTTCTTTTCCCTTGATTTGCTACTTCTTCCTGTGCATGCATGCTCAGTCACTAAGTAGTGTCTGACTCTTTGCAACGCTATGGACTGTAGCCCACTGGGCTCCTTTGTCCATGGGATTTTTCAGGCAAGAATACCAGAGTGGGTTGCCATTTCCTCCTCCAGGGGATCTTCCTGACCCAGGGATCAAGCCCACGTCTCCCATATCTCCTGCACTGCAGGCAGATGCTTTACCACTGTGCCACCGCTATGCTGCTGCTGCTGCTAAGTCGCTTCAGTCGTGTCCGACTCTGTGCGACCCCATAGACGGCAGCCCACTAGGCTCCCCCGTCCCCGCAATTCTCCAGGCAAGAACACTGGAGTGGGTTGCCATTTCCTTCTCCAATGCATGAAAGTGAAAAGTGAAAGTGAAGTCGCTCAGTCGTGTCCGACTCTTCCTGATCCCATGGACTGCAGCCCAACAGGCTCCTCTATCCATGGGAGTTTCCAGGCAAGAGTAGTGCAACCACTATACTGAACTGTATTTCCTCATGCTCTCTCACCTCTGCTTTTCTATATGTTCCTTTCTCCATCCTTTCCACCTCTGTCCACCCACTTGCCCAAGCTCTACTCATTTAGTCTAGTCAGTGTGATATCAAGAGCAGAGATCATTTATTCACTCATATCTAGTAGAGTAGTTTTACTCAATGAATATTTATTAATAAAAACATCTGATTTCAGATATAGAATACATTGATCTTCTAATGGAAATATTTTTATCTGTGTAGCAGTTTTATGCATCATTATAAACTAGTTGATTAGCAATTTTGATCTCTACATGTTGTTCTCTTGTGAACTTGTTTAATAATGTATCTTCAAGAAATATATCCATATTCAAAGAGCTGACCAAATCAAGTTTTTTAGTTTGAGAGTCTGAAGTCAAATTTCAGGCCGTGCAGAATTTGTGGAAAGAAATCTGACCTTCATTGGTTTTTGCCAACTAGTCAGTTATTCTTCTCATTTTGGCAACATTTTGACCTCACCTCCTAATGGTTATTAAACTTCAGTAGTAGGCAAAACATCTCCCCAATTAGTGTCTGAAATGTCACCACTAGCTAATTATTCCCTTGTGTTTACACTGTCATATCCTTGAAACCCTCATTTGTAATTCCAGGTGTGGGTGACATGCTTAACGCTAATTTCTTCTTGTGGCAAGATGGTTTTAACTCGATGAGAAACATGATCCAGTGTCAATGGAAGGGGAAAAAAAATCAATAAAAATGATGATAGGATAGGAAAGTTAATATTGCTGGATTTCAAAATAATTAATTAATTTTTTTCTCACATTTGACTTTACTTGTGCACATGTATCCCACAGCTTTTTAGCACATTGCACTACTGGAGAGTTTGGAGAATTATCGAAATGTTACTGCTACGATTGCTTTCACTGAAACTCTGAACCAGTGTTTTCAGTTGAGTTTGTACTGACCACCAGGCAGTGTGGCTGTCTTTAGTCGTGTAGACTGAGCAACTCTATGCGTGCCTTCTTTACATTGACTATAGATATACTCCTAGTCTTCAGGGCTCTCCAAATGTAGAGCTGCCAGATATAATAAATAAAAAACAGATGATGCTTGGGACTTCCTTGGTGGTCCAGTGGCTAAGGCTCTGCTCCCAATGTAGGGGAGCTGGATTCTATCCCTGGTCAAGGAACTAGATCCCACATGCTGCAATTAAAAAATTGCTGCATGCCACAATGAAAATTGAAGATCCTGCATGCTGCAACTAGGACCTGGCACAGCCAGATAAATCAATCAATATTTTTTTTAATATGGTCACAAAGAGTCGGACACGACTGAGCAACTGATCTGATCTGATCTGATATGTTTTTAAAAAAGATGATGTCCATGCAGTATTTGAAGTGTGAAAACTGAAAGTGTTAGTCACTCAGCTATGTCCAACTCTTTGCAATCCCCTGGATTGTAGCCGGCCATACTCCTCTATCCATGGGATTCTCCAGGCAAGAACACTGGAGTGGGTTGCCATGCCCTTTCCCAAGGGATCTTCCTGACCCAGGGACAGAACCTGGGTCTCCCACATTGCAGGCAGATTCTTTACCATCTGAGCCAGAAATTTATTTATCTCATATTTAGATTTAACTGGGCTGCCTGCATTTTATCTAGCTATCCTACAGTGTAAGATGCTTAAAGATGTATGGGCACACTTTTGGTTGTCTCAATGACTAGCGAGTACAATTGGCAATTAATGAATAAGGCTACTTATTCTAAATATCCTGACATACCTACAATATTCTCCCATCATAAAGAATGTTACTTTTCTGTTTAATTCTTCAAATGGTAATAGTTTCCCAGAGGAAAAACTCTACTTCATTCTAGAAATGAGAAAACTGAATATCAGAACTCATAAGGGGTTGACTGATTGAAATTAGTATAAAAAAGAATGTAGAGTATAATTGGTATGCCCAGGCTCAACTGTGTTACCACTGCCAATGACCTATAGACATGAAAAATACCTAGGGGGACAGGTGTGCCTACAGAGAGTTTTGCAGGAATCCTAGGGCACTCTAGTCTTCTGCACAAGCGTAAAGCAACTGGGACATATTGATGAGTTATAAACAGAAAAGTATGATATTATTTTCAGAAAAATAATTTTATACTTATATACTATATATTCTGGAGAAGGGAATGGCAACCCACTCTAGTATTTCTGTCTGGAAAATTCCATGGACAGAGAAGCCTGGCGAGCTACAGTCAACGGGGTTGCAAAGAGTCGGACATGACTGAGCAACTAACACACACAATATATTTATATGCCTAAGATATTTCTTAGAAAGTTTACAGTGCAGCATTGTGGAGGAAAGGAAAAATGGAAGCCAGACTTAGAGAATGTCATCAGCAAAATCCCTTGTAAGCTCAACATATTCTATTCTCCAAGTATTCCACTCTGCTTTCCTTGTAAGTTTCTGAAATGATGGTAGTGCTGTCTCACATTTCCCTTTATAACCCTAGTCCTGGTGATGGGGCAGGTCTCCTCCTTGTATCTCCTTTCTCTTCTAATCTCCACACTTGCTTCCTATCTAAGAATGCCTTGCTTTGAATATCCATGTCTACTACACAGCCCTCTCCCTCTTGTTTCACTTGTCTACTGACCTCTAGGTCACTGGCCTTTACTCCAAGAACATTTAAAATCTTGGAACATTTTCATTTTCTCCTATAGTACCAGTCACAATTCACACTTATGTTTTTCTCTTTTTTTCTTTCTTTCTTTCCAATTACTTTACAATATTGTAGTGGTTTTTGCCATACATTGACATGAATCAGTCATATACTTTAATATTGACACAAAACATCCTTTTAAAAAAACATTCATTTCATCCAGTAATCTTATTCTGCATCTCACTCCATTGCTCACTTTTGTTCTATTGATCTTATCTTGATCAATGACTGAAGCTCTTCCATTGTCTTGATTTCTAGCCTCTAAGGCTACAAGCACCCGCTCCCTCCTTTTCAGCTCACTTCCTCTAGTTATATAACTTGAACAATCTGTTGACCTTTACACTGAACTTAACCCCTCTCATATTCTCATATCCTTCCTTAGCCAATGTGGATCTCATGGTTGATACTTATAATAACTCTCTTGCATACTCCTTTCAACTCCTTTGACCCTTTCTCCCTTTAAGTTATCATTCACTTCCAAAAAATGAAAACAAAATAACTCTGGTTACTCTCTGCCAACTCTGCAACTGTAACAGGCTTGAAGAATGTTGCTAAAGAAAATCACTCATTCATGCTTACTGATCTTACTGTCACCTCATGCCCACTACCATGAGGTGGACATGCCAATCTTGAATTGGCATTCAAGAGTTTCTAGCAGTTTTAAACATATCACTATCCCATTTAGTGTTCCATTCACCTATAGGACTATTTAATGTCTTAACTTCACTCCTCAAAATGCGAACATGCTTTCTCCCTCTTTCAATCTTCTTGTTGATAGAAAAAACAGCCGCAGAGAAGAATTTTTATAAGCTCCCAACATCTGTCATCTTACCATACCTCTGCCATTTTGTCTGCTATGTAGGTGGACTGCCTGTGCTCTAATTTGAGACTGATTTGGGCACCAGATTAGCATGCCTTCTTCTCTACTTTACGTCATCACTCTGATATCTGGTTAAGTGCATCACCAATTTTTGATTCTTTAGTGGATTTTCTTACTAGCTTATACATCATTCATTTCAATAAAAAAAATTCTTGACTTACATTTCCCTGCACACTATTTCCCCCCCTCCTCCTTTGCCTCCCCTCCCCATTCATCCTTAGAGCAAAGATTCTGCAAGGATTGTTTTCTTCTTTCTACCCCAAATTTCTCTCTTCACATTCTCCTTTGAGCCCATTTTAATCAGATTTTTGTTCCCAACACTCTCATCAAACTGACTTGGTAAATTCACCAAAGATATCCATTTTGTTAATCCAGTGGTCAGTTCTCAATTTTTGACCCATCAGTAGCATCTGAAACAGCATGTCATCATCCCTTCTTCTTTGAAACATTTCCTTCTCTTGGACTCCAGGCACCAGATTCTTTCAGTTTCCAACAGATTGCTTTTTCTAAGTCTCTTAGATTGATTCTCTTCCATCAGCTCAAATTTCAAAATTGGTGTGCTACATGGTCTCATCCACAGACCTCTTCTCTTTAATATTTACATTTTAACCCTAAGTAATATCCAGTCTTATGGCAAGAAAAACCAATTATTAGCTGAAACTCCAATATTTATATTTCCAGTCTCTCTTTTCCCCTCAACTGAAAACAGTCAATTTTCTACTTGACATCTCTACTTAGAAGCCTCATAAGCAACTCAGTATATTTTGATCAAACTCCTGAAAACCCTCACTCCCCACTGCTCCTCCTGTAGTTTTAACCATCACAACATTCAACCAATACAAGCTTGTATGGCCATAAAGGTGGGTTGTTGGCCTGCATTTATCCTGATTAATCAGTTCGTGTGCCCTAACAGTTGTTAATATATGGAACATCCTTCCTATGTAAAACATTATATACTTGGTGAATAAATTAATGCATGGTTGGTATTCATCTTCAGTTCAGTTGAGTTCAGTCATTCAGTTCTGTCCCACTCTTTGTGACCCCATGAATGGCAACACACCAGGCCTCCCTGTCCATCACCAGCTCCCAGAGTTTACCCAAACTCATGTCCATTGAGTCAGTGATGCCATCCAGCCATCTCATCCTCTGTCGTCCCCTTCTCCTCCTGCCCCCAATCCTTCCCAGCATCAGAGTCTTTTCCAATGAGTCAACTCTTTGCATGAGATGGCCAAAGTATTGGAGTTTCAGCTTTAGCATCATTCCTTCCAAAGAACACCCAGGACTGATCTTCAGAATGGACTGGTTGGATCTCCTTGCAGTCCAAGGGACTCTCAAGAGTCTTCTCCAACACCACAGTTCAAAAGCATCAATTCTTTGGCGCTCAGTTTACTTCACAGTCCAACTCTCACATCCATACATGACCAATGGAAAAACCACAGCCTTGACTACATGGATATTTGTTGGCAAAGTAATGTCTCTGCTTTTGAATATGCTACCTAGGTTGGTCATAACTTTCCTTCCAAGGAGTAAGCATCTTTTAATTTCATGGCTGCAATCAGCATCTGCAGTGATTTTGGAGCCCCCCCAAAAATAAAATCTGATACTGTTTCCACTGTTTCCCCATCTATTTCCCATGAAATGATGGGACCAGATGCCATGATCTTCATTTTCTGAATGTTGAGCCGACTTTCTCACTCTCCGTTTTCACTTTCCTCAAGAGGCTTTTTAGTTTCTCTTCACTTTCTGCCATAAGGGTGGTGTCATCTGCATATCTGAGGTTACTGATATTTCTCCCAGAAATCTTGATTCCAGCTTGTTCTTCTTCCAGCCCAGCATTTCTCATGATGTACTCTGCATATAAGTTAAATAAGCAGGGAGACAATATATAACCTTGACGTACTCCTTTTCCTATTTGGAGCCAGTCTGTTGTTCCATGTCCAGTTCTAACTGTTGCTTCCTGACCTGCATATAGGTTTCACAAGAGGCAGATCAGGTGGTCTGGTATTCCCATCTCTTTCAGAATTTTCCACAGTTTATTGTGATCCACACAGTCAAAGGCTTTGGCATAGTCAATAAAGCAGAAATAGATGTTTTTCTGGAATTCTCTTGCTTTTTTGATGAGCCAGCAAATGTTGGCAATTTGATCTCAGGTTCCTCTGCCTTTTCTAAAACCAGCTTGAACATCTGGAAGTTCACGGTTCATGTATTTCTGAAGCCTGGCTTGGAGAATTTTGAGCATTACTTGACTAGCGTGTGAGATGAGTGCAATTGTGCGGTAGTTTGAGCATTTTTTGGCATTGCCTTTCTTTGGGATTGGAATGAAAACTGATCTTTTCCAGTCCTGTGGCCACTGCTGCGTTTCCCAAATTTGCTGACATATTGAGTGCAGCACTTTCATAGCATCATCTTTCAGGATTTGAAATAGCTCAACTTGAATTCCATCACCTCCACTAGCTTTGTTTGTAGTGATGCTTTCTAAGGCCCACTTGACTTCACATTCCAGGATGTCTGGTTGTAGGTGAGTGATCATACCATCATGATTATCTGGGTCATGAAGATCTTTTTTGTACAGTTCTTCTGTGTATTCTTGCCACCTCTTAACATCTTCTGCTTCTGTAAGGTCCATATCATTTCTGTCCTTTATCAAGCCCATCTTTGCATGAAATGTTCCTTTAGTATCTCTAATTTTCTTGAAGAGATCCCTAGTCTTTCCCATTCTGTTGTTTTCCTCTATTTCTTTGCATTGATTGCTGAGGAAGGCTTTCTTATCTCTCCTTGCTATTCTTTGGAACTCTGCATTCAGATGCTTATATCTTTCCTTTTCTCCTTTGCTTTTTGCTTCTCTTCTTTTCACAGCTATTTGTAAGGCCTCCTCAGATAGCCATTTTGCTTTTTTGCCTTTCTTTTCCATGGGGATGGTCTTGATCCCTGTCTCTTGTACAATGTCATGAACTTCTGTCCATAGTTCATCAGGCACTCTATCAGATCTAGTCCCTTAAATCTATTTCTCACTTCCACTGTATAATCATAAATGTATTTATCTTAAATGATTCTAAAGTTATTGAGCTTTGATATCAGTGACCCAGGTAAATGCACTAAGCTATACTAAATACTCTGTGAGGTTATACATATTTTTTCTTTGCTAAAGTCGATCTTTATTTAACTAATATAGGATTCTTAATGTCTAATAATGTGTTTTTAAATTAGAAATTCAGTCAGCAAAAAGTAATTCTAAAAGCCAACTGAGCAATTTTAAACCAAAATCTCCCTCAGCTTATATTTCAAACTCAGAGTTCATATTAATAGTTTGTTTACCAATTATATTATTAAGTCATTTGTAATTTAAAATAATTGATTTTTGAGAGAGTTGATCAATTCAAAGTCACCCAAAACCTAAGTGTTTTTCTAATATCATATGAATATATTCTTGTTCTCAAAGACGACAGAGAGTTAAATCCTTGCAAAGATCAGAAGTAATGTAATATGACACTGAGATCAATTTTTTCTTTCTTTAAAATAACACATTAAGAATTCCCATTTATTAACTGGCCAGCCAACATCTAGAACTGACTGCAAGATTTAGTTTCAGCAAGTTAAAACAATAAGCTAAATCTATCTCTCTCAAACACCATGAAGCACTATAAAAATGTGAATTTAAAAATGAATTCCTTTAAGAGTTTTAAATCAAAGTTGAACAGTAATTATATTTTATTGCTTTTTTCATAGAGCAGCTTGTCAGAATGTCCAGTCTTTAATGTAGTTCAACCCACTATATTTGTATTGGAGTTACGTGGAAGAATGGCACTGTGAAAAATAGTGAACTTCTAAGGAATCTTTTATAATCCTGGCTCTAAAATGTCATCAGCATTTTTCCAGAGTCTGAAAAATAATCTTAGTTTTACTGATGATACACATATGACATTTATCCTGCCTGCATCATAAGCTCAGCCAGCTTCAAATAGGAAAAGAGCAATATAGTGACAAATGCAGTAATTAACATCTGGGTTTAGCAAGCAGAGAACAAGAAACATATGTTCACTATTAAGACAGGATTTACCCGTTTGGATTTATTTTGACATTTGATTTCTGCTTAAAAAAATAATATTGCTTATGCTGAAAGTGATAGCATTCCTTATTTTAAGGGACTACTAGAAATAAGCAATAAGACTGAGAAGAGCTAAAAAATACAGTGAATATGGTTTTTAAAAGTTTTCAGACAACAGCTGTTGGATTATCTCAGCTAAACCCAATGTGGGAACACATTTGTTTAGGTACTGCAATCATTTGCTGTAACTTTTATTACATGTTTATATTGCCCTTTATAAAGATCTTACTTAGTTTACAACATAATTTAACCAAAACAGAGCAAAATTTAAAGAAACAAAAGGAATTCCTGTTATGACGACTATCGTTTACTTGTGGAAGGAAATTGCACATATTGAAAGAACAAAAGAAGTTTCAATCAGTTTGAGGAACGGGAGTCAAGCTAAATAAACAAACAAAAACCAAGTAGATAGAGGGCTAGGATGTCTAAATTGGTGCTTACAGCCTCATTAGAAGAAAGTGAAATAGTGTGTAACTGCAGTCCTCATTTATGTCTGTTTTATCAGCCATTTTATGTGTGGAGGAGGGGAGTGGAGAGAAGAGAGAGAAGGAGAGGGGAGAACGATGGTCTCAGGGATTCATAGTCATCCCTCTCTTTGAGTTGCTGGCCTAGAGGAGCTATTCCACGTTCAAGGTCAGAAGGGGCGGCAGTGAGGAGATAGCCCTTGTCCAAGGTAAGGAGCAGTGGCTGCGCTTTGCTGGAGCAGCTGTGAAGAGATACCCCACGTCCAAGGTAAGAGAAACCCAAGTAAGACAGTAGATGTTGCAAGAGGGCATCAGAGGGCAGACACACTGAAACCATACTCAGAGAAAAATAGTCAATCTAATCACACTAGAACCATAGCCTTGTCTAACTCAAAGAAACTAAGCCATGCCTTGTGGGGCCACCCAAGATGGGCAGGTCATGGTGGAGAGGTCTGACAGAATGTGGTCCACTGGAGAAGGGAATGGCAAATCACTTCAGTATTCTTTCCTTGAGAACCCCATGAACAGTATGAAAAGGCAAAATGATAGGATACTGAAAGAGGAACTCCCCAGGTCAGTAGGTGCCCAATACACTACTGGAGATCAGTGGAGAAATAACTCCAGAAAGAATGAAGGGTTGGAGCCAAAGCAAAAACAATACCCAGCTGTGGATGAGACTGGTGATAGAAGCAAGGTCTGATGCTGTAAAGAGCAATATTGCATAGGAACCTGGAATGTCGGGTCCATGAATCAAGGCAAATTGGAAGTGGTCAAACAAGAGATGGCAAGAGTGAACGTCGACATTCTAGGAATCATCGAACTAAAATGGACTGGAATGGGTGAATTTAACTCAGATGACCACTATATTTACTACTGCGGGCAGGAATCCCTCAGAAGAAATGGAGTAGACATCATGGCCAACAAAACAGTTTGAAATGCAGTACTTGGATGCAATCTCAAAAACGACAGAATGATCTCTGTTTGTTTCCAAGGCAAACCATTCAATATCACAGTAACCCAAGTCTATGCCCCAAACAGTAACACTGAAGAAGCTGAAGTTGAGCCGTTCTATGAAGATCTACAAGACCTTTTAGAACTAACACCCAAAAAAGATGTCCTTTTCATTATAGGGGACTGGAATGCAAAAGTAAGAAGTCAAGAAACACCTACAATAACAGGCAAATTTGGCCTTGGAATATGGAATGAAGTAGGGCAAAGGACTAATAGAGTTTTTCCAAGAAAATGCACTGGTCATAGTAAACACCCTCTTCCAACAACATAAGAGAAGACTCTACACATGGACATCACCAGATGGTCAACACCAAAATCAGATTGATTATATTCTTTGCAGCCAAAGATGGAGAAGCTCTATACAGTCAGCAAAAACAAGACTGGGAGCTGACTGTTACTCAGATCATGAACTCCTTACTGCCAAATTCAGACTTAAATTGAAGAAAGTAGGGAAAACCACTAGACCATTCAGGTATGACCTAAATCAAATCCCTTATGATTATACAATAGAAGTGAGAAATAGATTTAAGGGACTAGATCTGATAGATACAGTGCCTGATGAACTATGGATGGAGGTTCGTGATATTGTACAGGAGACAGGGATCAAGACCATCCCTATGGAAAAGAAATGCAAAAAAGCAAATGGCTGTCTAAGGAGGCCTTACAAATAGCTGTGAAAAAAAGAGAAGCAAAAAGCAAAGGAGAAAAGGAAAGATATAAGCATCTGAATGCAGAGTTACAAAGAATAGCAAGAAGAGATAAGAAAGCCTTCCTCAGCAATCAATGCAAAGAAATAGAGGAAAACAAAAGAATGGGAAAGACTAGGGATCTCTTCAAGAAAATTAGAGATACCAAGGGAACATTTCATGCAAAGATGGGCTCGAGAAAGGACAGAAAGGGTATGGACCTAACAGAAGCAGAAGATATTAAGAAGAGGTGGAAATAATACACAGAAGAACTATACACAAAAAATCTTTATGACCCAGATAATCATGATGGTGTGATCACTGACCTAGAGCCATACATCCTGGAATGTGAAGTCAAGTGGGCCTTAGAAAGCATCACTACAAACAAAGCTAGTGGAGGTGATGGAATTCAAGTTGAGCTAGTTCAAATCCTGAAAGATGATGCAGTGAAAGTGCTTCACTCAATATGCCAGCAAATTTGGAAAACGCAGCAGTGGCCACAGGACTGGAAAAGGTCAGTTTTCATTCCAATCCCAAAGAAAGGCAATGCCAAAGAATGCTCAAATTACGGCATAATTGCACTCATCTCACACACTAGCAAAATAATTCTCAAAATTCTCCAAGCCAGGCTTCAGAAATACATGAACCGTGAACTTCCAGATGTTCAAGCTGGTTTTAGAAAAGGCAGAGGAACCAGAGATCAAATTGCCAACATCTGCTGGATCATGGAAAAAGCAAGAGAGTTCCAGAAAAACATCTATTTCTGCTTTATTGACTATGCCAAAGCCTTTGACTGTGTGGATCACAATAAACTGTGGAAAATTCTGGAAGAGATGGGAATACCAGACCACCTGACCTGCCTCTTGAGAAATTTGTATACAGGTCAGGAAGCAACAGTTAGAACTGGACATGGAACAACAGACTGGTTCCAAATAGGAAAAGGAGTACGTCAAGGCTGTATATTGTCACCCTGCTTATTTAACTTCTATGCAGAGTACATCATGAGAAACACTGGGCTGGAAGAAGCACAAGCTGGAATCAAGTTTGCTGAGAGAAATATCAATAACCTCAGATATGCAGATGATACCACCCTTATGGCAGAAAGTGAAGAGGAACTAAAAAGCCTCTTGATGAAAGTGAGAAAGGAGATTGAGAAAGTCGGCTTAAAACTCAACATTCAGAAAATGAAGATCATGGCATCTGGTCCCATCATTTCATGGGAAATAGATGGGGAAACAGTGGAAACAGTGTCAGACTTTATTTCTTTTGGCTCCAAAACCACTGCAGATGGTGACTGCAGCCATGAAATTAAAAGACGCTTACTCCTTGGAAGGAAAGTTATGATCAATCTAGATAGCATATTGAAAAGCAGAGACATTACTTTGCCAACAAAGGTCCATCTAGTCAAGGCTATGTTTTTTCCAGTGGTCATGTATGGATGTGAGAGTTGGATGTGAAGAAAGCTGAGCGCCGAAGAACTGATGCTTTTGAACTGTGGTGTTGGAGAAGACTCTTGAGAGTCCCTTGGACTGCAAGGAGATCCAAGCAGTCCATTCTGAAGGAGATCAGCCCTGGGATTTCTTTGGAGGGAATGATGCTAAAGCTGAAACTGCAGTACTTTGGCCACCTCATGCGAAGAGTTGACTCATTGGAAAAGACTCTGATGCTGGGAGGGATTGGGGGCAGGAGGAGAAGGGGACGACAGAGGATGAGATGGCTGGATGGCATCACTGAGTTGATGGACGTGAGTCTGAGTGAACTCTGGGAGTTGGTGATGGACAGGGAGGCCTGGCGTGCTGCGATTCATGGGGTCACAAAGAGTCAGACACGACTGAGGGACTGAAGTGAACTGAACTGGTTTTACTGATGATACATATATGTGTATCATTGGTAATTGAAACACATATGATACACATATACCTTGGGTTCAGATTAAACCTCCAGAGACATCTCTCACATCTAACTTAACTCTGATACTTGAGACTGGACTTCAAAGCAGCTTTTTCATCTCATTTCCCTGACAAGAAAACAAGACTGCTCACAACTGAGTATGCCCCTGAAAGGGTATATAATACTTTATTTTAAAAAGGTAATGTTGTCCAATTTCATTTTCAAGATGCACCTACTACTTTCTTTTCTCCTCCTTTTCCACTCACTGCCATTTATTATTTATATTTAATGTCTGTATTTATCACCATATTATAAACTCATTGAGAGTAAAGAATATATTGCATTATTTTAATCTTTCCAATTTGTTCTCTACAACCAATTTAAAGTTTTTAATCTAGAGTGTTATACATAGTAAGTGATCAGTAAAAATTAAAAGCCTTTACAGAGTTATGTACAGTGATATAAAATATTTTTAAATAGTTACAAATACATGCTTCACATAACTAAAAAAGACTGCAATGTTTAATGTATAGACATAATAGAATTGTTTGTCTTTCCTACATTGCCAAATGATAAGCGGCTACGGAAGAAGAAAAGTATTTTTATGAGGATTTTTCCAGGGTCAGAAATGAGGATAATCCTATCACAGGAGTATTCAGCAGAGAAATATCTGCTGAAATAAAATAAAATAAAATATCTGCTAAAATAAAATAAATTTATTTTATAAATATTATAAATTAACTGTCTTTTTAGAAGAGGAAAAATATGTGTATGTAAACAAGTCCTCTAAGTTGTCCATATCACTTAAAATAATTACAATATTTATGTTATATCCCTGACTTTATAGATTTTAGTGTTTATGCAGATAGCTCTTTTAAAACATATGAGAGAAGGGAAGAACTGCATCAGTAATACAAAGTTTTTTAAAAATTTCAAAATAACATGATTTACTTTGGAGTTATTTATGTGATTTTTTAGGCCAATAATGTTTATTTAGCTGCTCTTAAAATAAGTTTTCATTCCTTGTATATAAACAAATGGAATCAGGGAAGCATACACCAGCATATGGAGACACTTAAGCTTTCACTGTGGATAATCTATTTGAAGATAATTGAAAATTGATATTATACATCACGGAGAATCTGGGTGGTCAGTCAGGTCACACTGCTTATTAAGGCTAGTCAGCATCTGCTGATGTCCCTGTCAAATTATTAGTGTTCTATCACTGTATAATATGTATAACGAGTAATGGATCAGATGCATAAAGTTCGTTGCTGTTTAGTTGGTAAGTCATGTCTGATTCTTTGTGACCCTGTGGACTGCGGCCTACCCAGCTCCTCTGTCCATGGGATTTTCAGGCAAGAATACTGGAGTGGGTTGCCATTTCCTTCTCCAGGGTAATCTTCCCAACCCAGGGATTGAACCTGCCTCTCTTGCATTGCAGGTTGGTTCACTGAGCCACCAGGAAAACCCCCATAAAGTTCCTTAGCAATAAAGGAAAGAAACGCCCATGTGTGAAATTATGAGTCTTTATGAAGCTCTGGAACATAATCGACATACACAGAATATGGACAAGGATTGTAATTTTCTTAGAGCAGTGTACATATCTGATTCAGCTTTTGAATTTCTAGAGCTGTTCCCAAACCTGGTGGTGTCAGAAACGTGTGTGTGTGCTCGTCACTTCAGTCGTGTCTGCCTCTTGGTGACCCTATGGACTTATGGCCCGCCAGACTCCTCTGTCCATGGGATTCTCTAGACAAGAATATTGGAGTGTGTTGCAATGCCCTCTTCCAGGGGATCTTCCCAACCCAGGAATTAAACCCACGTCTCTTATGTCTCCTGCATTGGTAGGCAGGTTCTTTACCGCTAGCATCACCTGGGAAGCCCATGTCAGAAAAAGGTTCTTAAAAAAACCACACCAATACCTAGCTAGATACATCCATACCTTGGAGATATTGCAGGTTCAGTTTCAGAACACCATAATAAAGTGAATATAGCAATAAAGTGAGTCACACAAACTTTTTGGTTTCCTGGTGCATATAAAAGTGATGTTTATAATATACTGTAGTGTATTAAGTGAGCAATAGCAATATGTCTTTAAAAAGCATACATAACTTGTTTAAAAATACTTTATTGCTAAAAGAATGCTGACTATCATCTGAGCCTTCAGCAAATTGTAATCTTTTCAATGGTGGAGGGTCTTACCCTGCTGTTGATGGTTGCTGACTAATCAGGCTGAAGGTTGGGGTGGTTGCAGCAACTTCTTCAAATAAGATGACATGCTGCCTCTTTGACAAATGATTTCTCTGTAGCAGGCAATGCTGTTTGATAGCATTTATCCACAGTAGAATGTTTTTTAAAATTGCAATCAATCTGCTCAAGCTGTGCTGTTGTTTCATCAACTAAGTTATGTAATATTTAAAAGTTTTTGCTGTCATTTCAGCAATCTTAATGGCATCTTTACCAAGAGTAGATTCCACCTCAAAAAACAAGTTGATTTGCTTAACCATAAGAAGCAACTCCTCTTCATCTGTTAAAGCTTCATCATAAGATTATAGCAATTCAGTCCCATCTTCAGGCTCCACTTCCAACTCTAACTCTCTTGCTATTTATATCATATGCAGGTCAGGAAGCAACAGTTAGAACTGGACATGGAGAAACAGACTGGTTCCAAATAGGAAAAGGAGTTCATCAAGGCTGTATATTGTCACCCTGCTTATTTAACTTATATGCAAAGTACATCATGAAAAATGCTGGACTGGAAGAAACACAAGCTGGAATCAAGATTGCTGGGAGAAATATCAATAACCTCAGATATGCAGATGACACCACCCTTATGGCAGAAAGTGAAGAGGAACTCAAAAGCCTCTTGATGAAAGTGAAAGTGGAGAGTGAAAAAGTTGGCTTAAAGCTCAACATTCAGAAAACGAAGATCATGGCATCCGGTCCCATCACTTCATGGGAAATAGATGGGGAAACAGTGGAAACAGTGTCAGACTTTATTTTTCTGGGCTCCAAAATCACTACAGATGGTGACCGCAGCCATGAAATTAAAAGACGCTTACTCCTTGGAAGGAAAGTTATGACCAACCTAGATAGCATATTCAAAAGCAGAGATATTACTTTGCCAACAAAGGTCCCTCTAGTCAAGGCTATGCTTTTTCCTGTGGTCATGTATGGATGTGAGAGTTGGACTGTGAAGAAGGCTGAGCGCCGAAGAACTGATGCTTTTGAACTGTGGTGTTGGAGAAGACTCTTGAGAGTCCCTTGGACTGCAAGGAGATCCAAGCAGTCCATTCTGAAGGAGATCAGCCCTGGGATTTCTTTGGAGGGAATGATGCTAAAGCTGAAACTGCAGTACTTTGGCCACCTCATGCGAAGAGTTGACTCATTGGAAAAGACTCTGATGCTGGGAGGGATTGGGGGCAGGAGGAGAAGGGGATGACAGAGGATGAGATGGCTGGATGGCATCACTGACTCAATGGACATGAGTCTGAGTGGACTCCGGGAGTTGGTGATGGATAGGGAGGCCTGGTGTGCTGCGATTCATGGGGTCACAAAGAGTCGGACATGACTGACTGACTGATCTCTCTCTCTCTCTCTCTCTGTAGTTACTTCCCCCACTGAAGTCTTGAACCTCTCAAAGTCATCCATGAGGGCTAGAATCAACTTCTTCTAAACTGTGAATGTTGATATCTTGGCCTCTTCCCAGGAGCCATGAAATGATTTTAATGGCATCTAGAATGGTGAATCCTTTCCAGGAGAGCATCAATTGACTTTGCCCAGATCATCAGAGGCATCACTATCTATGGCAACTTTAGCCTTAAAAAATGTTTTTTCTTAAATATTAATGTTGGTGTAAACGTAATTGCAGTTTTTGCATTGTGGATATTTGCCATTTGATATTGGAATGCATTCTTAATAAATGCAGTCATGTTATACATCATTTTAATGTGCATTTCTTGGTTTATATATTTTTGCTAATGACTTATTACTTGCTGTATATTTGATATTTACCTTAGACTATCAAAATGATTTTAAGACAAAAAGCAAATCTGAGCAATTTTCTTCTTTGAATTCAAAATGGATCGTAAAGCAGTGGAGACAACTTGCAACATCAACACATTTGGCCCAGGAACTGTTCATGAATATACAGTGTAGTGATGGTTCAAGAAGTTTTCCAAAGGAGATGAGAGCCTTGAAGACGAGGAGCACAGTGGCCAGCCATCGGAAGGTGACAGTGACCAATTGAGAGCATCATTGGAGCTGATCCTCTTAAAACTACATGAGAAGTTGCCAAAGAACTCAGCGTCGACCATTCTATGGTGGTTCAGCATTTGAAGCAAGTGGGAAAGGGGGAAAAGCTCGATAACTGGGTGCCTCATGAGCTGACTGAAAATTAAAAAATGGTCGTCTTTAAGTGTTGTCTTCTCTTATTCTACACAACAACAATGAACCATTTTTCAGTTGGATTGTGATGTGCGATGAAAAGTGGATTTTATAAGACAACCAGCAGTGACCAGCTCAGTGGCTAGACTGAGAAGAAGCTCCAAAGAATTTCCCATAGCCAAACTTGTACCAATAAAAGGTCATGGTCACTGTTTGGTGATATGCTGCCAGTCTGATCCACTACAGTTTTCTGAATTCTGGCAAAATCATTACATCTGAGAGGTATGCTCAGCAAATCAATGAGATGCATGGAAAACCACAACATCTACAGTTAGCATTTGTCAACAGAAAGGGCCCAGTTCTTCTCAACAACACCCAACTGCACGTCACACAACCAATGCTTCAAAAATTGAATGAATTGGGCTACGAAGCTTTGCCTCATCCACCATATTCACCTGAGCTCTTGCCAACCAACTACCACTTCTTCAAGCATCTTGACAACTTTTTGCAGAGAAAATGCTCCCACAACCAGCAGGAGGCAGAAAATGCTTTCCAAGAATTCATCAAATCCTGAAGCACAGATTTTTATGCTAAATGAATAAGCAAACTTCTCGTTGTCAAAAACATGTTACTGGTAATGGTTCCTATTTTGATTAATAAAGATGTGTTCATGGTCTGAAACCACAATTACTTTTGCATCAACCTAATAATAAGACTTGAAAGTCAAAATTGCTCCTTGATCCATGGGCTGCACAATGGATGTTGTATCAGCAGGCATGAACAATATTAATCTCATTGTCCGTATCCATTTAGTGCACTGTGAGTGAACAGTAATATTTTATAAAGAGTCTTTTTTTTTTCCCCCTCAGCAATAGCTCTTCAACAATGGGCTTAAAATATCCAGTAAACCATGTTGTAAACAGATGTGTAAACAGATGTCATCCAGGCTTTGTTGTTTCATTTACAGACCAGAGGGCACAGTAGATTTAGCATACTGTTTGAGGGCCCTAGGTTTTTTGGAATTGCAAATGAACACTGGCTTCAACTTAAACACCAGCTGTATTAGTGTAATTACTCTCCCTTGACAAGAGAGTCAGCTTGAGCTTTGAAATTCTAAAGCCATGCATTGACTTCTATCTGTGAAAGTCCTGCACAGCATCTTCATCCAAAGGAAGGGTGTTTTGTTTAAACCAAAAATCTGTTGTTTAATATAGCCACCTTCATCAATTATCCTAGCTAGATCCTTTGGATAACTTGCTGGGGCTTCTGTATCAGCATTTGGTGCTTCACCTTGCACTTTGAGGTTATAGAGACAACTTCTTTCCTTAAACCTCATGAACCAACCTCTGTGAGCTTCAGACTTTTCTTCTGCAGCTTCCTCACCTCTTTCAACCTTCATATAACTGAGGAGAGTTAAAGTCTTGCTCTTTGTTTTAAGGGAATGTGTGGCTGGTTTGATTTTCTCTCCAGACCACAAAAACTTTCTCTTATCAGCAGTAAGGCTGTTTTTATTTCTTGTGATTCGTGTGTTCACTGGACTAGTACTTTTAATTTCCCTCGAGAACTTTTGCTTTGCATTCACAGCTTGACTGAGTATTTGGTGCAAGAGGCCCAGCTTTCAGACCATCTCATCTTTCAGTATACCTTTCTCACTAAGCTTGATCATTTCTAGCTTTTGATTTAAAGTGTGAGATGTGCAACTCTTCTTTCCACTTGAACATTTAGAGGCCATTGTAGGGTTACTCATTGGCCTAATTTCAATATTTTTGTGTCTCAGAGAATATATGGAGGCCCAAGGATGGTGGTGGCAAGAGAGAGAGAGAGAGATGAAGGCAAGGCTAATCAGCAATATGGACCAGTCAGAACACACAAAGGCTCAAAGTCTTATATGGGTCCAGTTCGTGGCACCCTCCCAAAACAATTACAGTAGTAATATTAAAGATCACTTGTCTCAGATCACCAAAACAAATATAATAATAGAAAGATTGAAACATTTTGAGAATTACCACAATGTGACACAAAGGCACAAACTGAGCATATTCTGTTGGGAAAATGGCACCAATAGATTTGTTTAAAGTAGGATTGCCACAAGCTTCAATTTGTTAAAAAAAAAAAACAACATAATTCCTGTGCATGGCAAATAAAGTGAAGTGCAATAAAACGGAGTATACCTATATCTCCCTTTGCCTGTATGACCAGCATCTCTAAAGACTGGCCTTAGAACATACTTTTTAAAACCTCCCCATGAAACACTTGATCAGTAGGTACTATTTTGGTTTCTTGGTCAGAAAGTATACAATGTAGGCAAGCAATAAACGTTTGCTGAGTGACAGAGACAGTAGATTTTGAAAGTATTAATAGTCTTTATTATTCCAGTCCTCAGATTTAATTTTTATTGATTTTATCTTTGTTAATCTAGCACTATTTTATTTTGTTATATAGAAAGGACAACTAAGAAGCAGATGTAGGATTTGCATCTTAGGAAGGTATTTTCTTGTACTTCAAATACTCATTTTACAAAATTCAATTAAACTATTAGCAGGGTGTTACTTTGTGAGAATCACACCCATCATATTAGTTTCCTTTTGCTTGATACTATTATGGCAGAAAATAGGATTGCTCTCTTTGGAAGTCCAAGGTTAGAAAGTGGTTGACATAGCCTTACTGGGAGCATTTCTGGGATCTGTGATTTCACAGTAGTATCTATCTCATGTTTGATGGTATAAATGTATTTTCTATTTTCTTCTCCTCCTTTTTTTTTCCCATTCAAATCCTAGATCTTAATTCATCCGAAGCAAAAATAATGTGGTGCTTGAAATTTCTTAAGCCTTGTTTTCCCTTAATGTTTGCCAATGGAATTTAAGAATAGCACAAAACAAAATAAAAACATCTCTTCTTGAGGCCTCTTCAGTAGCACTTTAATTTAGCACAGTAGTAAATGTGAATGTGATGAAAACTGAGGTCCTCTGGTAGTTCTGTTCAGCTGTTTCAGTGCAGCTGTGATCATGATGAACTGTAACACTATTCATTAAAACTTGTGGTGATAAACTTCACTTTTCAAGTATTCTCTACCTGTATATGTCTGACTCCTTTACTTTTCCCCTCTCATGACAGTCCTCTGCTAACAGTTCTCTGTGAACCCATCCTCTAGGCAGATATACTTAGGAAATCTCTGTTGTTGCCATACCAAGACAGATCTCAATATTTACCCTATTCACACCAGGACCAGAAATCAGAAGCCTCTTCACTTTGCACTCACTTGCCTCTGCTTAAATAGGCCAAAGCCTGACATTTTCAATGGTTACTAGATATTTTGTCAATTACCCTGAAAAGTCTTTAAAACAGTCTTTAAAACTATCTAATCTGTAAGGCAGCCCTCAGCCTGAAAGATGACAATCCCATTCACGGTCCTCTCAGCATGATCCCTTACAGACAGTTGTCATAGCCATGTGTCATTCACTATGACAAAGTGAATGGACATGACCTTCAGAGAATGTCAGAGTTAGTCAGAACATTAAGAGTTCAACACACTACATTCTTGAATATGCAAAAAGCATTTGAAGTCCAATGACATAAATTCAGTTGCCTTGATCCTATAGAACAGAAGTTCTATCTCTTATCACTTATTTCCCATTACTCACTGATTTGAGACCTAAATACTAAATATATTCAAAAGATATAATATATAGTTTATATTGAGTATGCTAGTATAATATTGGGTTGGCCAAAAACATTCTTTCAGTTTTTCTATAAGATTTACAAAGAAGTCCTAATGAATGTTTTGGCCATCTCAAACAGTTAAATTCATGCACATGCAAGATATCTACGTATATCATTTAGTATAGTGTAGCTTTTCTATTGTCTAGTGCTGTCTCAACAATCATTTTACATCTTTATTTTCAGTTAGATTATTATGTGGTTCTGTTCCCATGATGAACAGATACTGTTCACTTCTTTCTCTTTGTTCATAGCAGATATGTTACAGATGTGCTCTGAGTGATCTTTCTGAAGGGTAAAATTATGACCCAGTGCACCAGTAATGCTCATCATTTACAGCATGGCCAAGCAGTGTTTCTGGCTTTAGCAGTAGGTAACCAAGTAACTTGTCCTCAAGCTGGCAGCTAGCAAGATTCTCCAGACCATTGTTTACCAAGCCAGAGGTGTCTGGTCACAGGGTTCATGTGGGGTTATACAGTGGGGTGAGAAAAAAATCAAAATTGCATTCATATTTATTTTATAATATCATCCAAAATTTCCCCCAAATTTTGCATTATTTTCTATAAATTTTAAAGCCTTTATTGCTTACTAGCATCGTAGTTTATATATTAAAAATAAATTATATATTTTGGGAGCATGCATTAAATTAAAATAAAACTGGTAAGAATAAGTTAGGAGACTGCTAGTACTCTTCAGATGCAAAGTTTCAGTCCCTTAGGTTTTACAAAACAACATAAATTCTATAGGTTAATATATGCTAATAATTCTGTTATTTTTCATTTAAAGTATTTGTTAAATATTGATGAGATTATAAGTGTGCTATCCATGAATAAAAATTAAGTGAATATAGTCATTGATTTCTTTAAGCTTCCAAACAAGAGAAAAACATGTAACCATAATGGATACTTTGTCCTTGCAATTCCCCTTGTCTAGCGCAACTTTTTCCCAGTTGCTATTTACTAACTTGTATTATGTTTGCCCTTTAACAACAACCTGAATGCCATACTCCCTGGGCTGCCTTCTTTACCTCACTGGGAACTGGGTTAAGTATACCTCCTTAAGTGCTCAGGCATTTGTCCTTTGATACAAAACAGCATCTCCAGCTGAGCTACCAGCCTGTAAACAATATTGCAGCACAATGTTCTTGAGTCCAGATTTGCTAAAAATCAATAATATAGTAGGGTACCTTAATATCTACTACATTGGAAACCAAATATCTGACCATGTCCAAACTGGAAAAAAAAGAGGAAAGATGACTAGACTATGAAATATGGTTCTCAAATATGTCCTGGGAATTTCCCTTGTGATGCAGTGCATAAAAAAAAAAAAAAATCTGTCTACTAATGTAGGGGACATAGGTTCAATCCCAGGTCCAGGAAGATTTCACATGAGACAGAACAACTAAGCCCATGCATTTCAACTACTGAGCCTGAGCTCCAGAGCCTGTAAGTGGCAACAATTGAGTCCACTGTCACACTTACTGAACCCTTAGTGGCTAGAACCTGTGCTTGACAACAAGATAAGCCACCTCAATGAGAAGCCCTCATGCCCCTGCTCACCACAACTAGAGAAAGTCAGAGCAAAGCAATGAAGACCCAGCAGAGCCAACAGCAACAACACTATCATGGATCAGAACACCCTGGAAGGCTTATTAAAACACATTATTGTACCTCATCCCCAAAGTTTCTGATTTAGATTCTTATTGAGGATCAGGCTGATATTTTGCAGTCTTATGGCAAAACCAATACAATATTGTAAAGTAATTAGCCTCTAATTAAAATAAATAAATTTAAATAAAAAAAATTTTTTTTCAGTTGATGTCCCAAGCATAGTCCAGAAACTGAGCTTTGAGAACCACTAGTCTTAGGGACTGGTAATAGGGATTTAAAATTTTCTCTTCTTGATCCTGACTACATGCAATCTAATACAATCATTATTGACAACATTTTTTTTTTTCTAATAGATTTAGGATTCTTATAATCTGAACTGTGGGATTTTTTTAAAGTGGGTCTATTCATCAGCAGACCACAATATTACCCAACTAGGAGGTCTAGCAATAAGCCAACATCCTGAATCAGCTAACCTACAGTTAAGAACAATTTTGAACATGTTCATTAATATATTTTATTTTTAAATTTCAGTAAGGTTACATTGATATATACTTACTTAATCTGCTATATAACATGTAACTAAAACAATTCACACTCTGACTGGAAAGTAATCTCATCTAATGTCTTTCCCAAGCTCCACATGGAGAAGAAAAGTTGTTGAATTCACAGCTGAGAGAAATAGGATTCTTTGGCGCTTTATTAAGTCCCAGTTATGGGGTCAGTTGTGGGAAGATTCCCTGGAGAAGAGAACAGCTACCCGTTCCAGTATTCTTGCCTGGAGAATTCCATGGACAGAGGAGCCTGGCAGGCTACAGTCCATGGGGTCACAAAGAGTCAGACACAACTCAGCGACTTTCACTTTTATAGGGTTAGTTGTAGTCCTCTTGTTACAATACCTTTAACTTACTGAAGTTCAAAGTCTGCATTTTGTATGTTTCTTAGATCAAAGTATACCAAAGTGCTGCTAGGATTTAGAATCAGACATGACTGAAGTGACTTAGCAGCAGCAGCCGCAGAAAAATTATCAAATCACTATGCTGTACACCTGAAACTAATATAACATTGCAAGTCAACTATACTTCAAATAAAAGGAAAAGAGACTAGAATCCAGGAGTGGTCTGTTAATGTCCTAATTGGATGGCATCACCGACTCACTGGACAGGAGTTTGAGTAAGCTTTGGGAGTTGGCGATGGACAGGGAAGCCTGGCTTGCTGCAGTCCATGGGGTCGCAAAGAGTCAGACACAACTGAGCGACTGAACTGAACTGAAAGGCTTCACCATCAGGATGCCTGGATAGAGGAGAAGGAAATAGGAGGTTCTCATTGTTTTAATCAAGAAATTCATACTAGAAGCAGTCAGTATAAGTGCTTCTTTTATATACTCACAACTCAATCAACAATAGAGAGTTTACAAATGCTAATTACTGATGTAATTAAAAGCATTCTAAAATTTGGGGGAGAGGATGAAGAAGAAGAGGTAGAGCTATTATATGCTCATCTTATGACATTTATAAATTTAAAAATTGCTTTTTTCTCTTCTTTTTATTGTATCTGTAGGAGATGATAGATGTTAACTAAACCTATTGTAACCATTTCAAAATAGATGTAACTCAAGCCATCATGCTGAAAACCTTGAAAAAATGGACATTATTAATTAGCACACTGAATATCAAAGATGAGATTTTGTTCATAAAAGTGGTAGCTTGTTGACTAGCATGATTAATATTAGAAATGGTCTCTTATTGGGACACTAAAGTTATTCCAGATATGTGGGTTAGCTAAAGATATTCCATAAGTAGTCTCCATTCTTTCATCAAAAGGGAAAAAGCTTAATAGACCTTGTACCTTTTACACTTGGGCTTCACTGGTCGTTCAGCAGTAAAGAATTTGCCTAATGCAGGAGATGTGGGTTTGATCCCTGGGTTGGGAAGATCCCTTAGAGAAGGAAATGGCTACTCACTCCTGGGAAATCTTGAATTTTCAAATCCTACTACTTGCCTGGGAAATCTCAAGGATAAAACTGGTTGGCTACAGTCTGTGGGATCACAAAGAATTGGACACAGCTTAGCAACTAAGCAGCAACAACAGTAACCTTTTACCCTTAGGGATGATGTTCTAGATAAATCCCTAAAAGGTCCCATGTCTAGCCAATAACCCCAGAGGATTCTATTAGCTTGGTACTTGCCTCTGTAACTTACATTTATCTCATAGGAACTTTTCATGCAAGATGATGATAAGGATTTAATAGTAAAGGGAGCAAGTACTCCCTTGAATCCTCAGAAGGACCTGTATCTTCTGTGTGCATGTGTATGTTGTATGTATGTGGATTAGGGAGGGATCTTAAGAGTCCTTTTTTTTTTTTTTTGATGCATATGACAGAAGGGAGCAAAACTGGGAAGTGGCATATCTTTTCAATTTTCGAGCCTACTCAGAATCACTGGTGAGTAGTACCAAAATCTCACCAAGAAATTCTTAAATACATTTTCATATGGGAAGTGACCACAACCTTAGATCCTCTGAAACAGTTCCCTATGGGAGACAAGGTTTGTTAGAACGTAGGATGGAGGTGAGGAAGTAGAATGGCAGATATCTCTGGAAGGGAAGGGATTGAGTGGGTGATGACTGCGGCTCTAACTCCCAGTTTTAGTGACAGTATATTCATTCATTTGCTCTAGACCTCCTAGTGAGAATAACTTGTATAATTAGACAATTTGTTTTCAAACTGCTTGAAAGCCTCAGATAGCTAACAAGATAGTGAGGAATTACCAGACTAAAATCTGGGGCAAGACAATTTTGGGGATGTGAACTTGGGTTTTGGCACAATTTTCTGTTGTAGGTGTGTGTTGATGTAGATTGCAGCAGTGGAAGACTGAGACATAGAATAGCACTTTTGATCACATGGCAGAGTTAAGAGGAAAGGGAATAGAATCCAGAACTGCCACATAATTTTTTGGTGAGTCTGTCTCAACTTGGGTTTATATCCAAAGTGACTGCACCTAAGGAATAGGGTGAACCAGTAATAGTCCTGCACAAGAGCTACCATTCAGTTTCAAATACTCTGAACCCCTGCAGCTGAATTTCTGCAACCCCAAATTGTTAATGTACTCACATATACCAGGCTTCCCTGGTGGCTCAGAGGGTAAAGCGTCTGTCTACAATGCGGGAGACGTGGGTTCGATCTCTGGGTCAGGAAGATCCCCTGGAGAAGGAAATGGCAACCCACTCCAGTACTCTTGCCTGGAAAATTCCATAGACTGAGGAGACTGGTAGGCTACAGTCCATGGGGGTTGCAAAGAGTTGGATAGGACTGAGTGACTTCACTTTCACTTTTCACTTTCACATATTGTAATTCTCTAGATTAGAATGATAGTAATATAGGTGTCCAATTTATACAAGGGATGTTACAGTAAAATATGTGGTCACTATAAAAGGAAAAAGAAACAGGATCACAACAGAACAAGACTACATGATTTAAAACTAGCAGAAACTTTAGAACATAGAAATATACATGCAGTGGGTCCCAATATTGGGGTTTTTAAGAAAGATTTTAAATGACTATGCTTACCATTCTCAAACAAATAGTAAAAGGGACAGATTTTTAGCAAAGAACTAGGAGCTGGAAAAAAATTCTAAATCTGAAGAATATAATAATTGAAATGAAGAACTCAAAGAATGGACTCCACAGTATGTTGAACACAGGTCAGTAGATAAGTTAGAAGAAACTATTCGAAACTAAGTCGCAGAGGACAAAGAATAAAACATACAGGAGTACAGGCATGAGACATAGAGGGTACAGTGAGAAGGATTAACATATATGTGATTGAAGTCCCAGAAAAGGAGGAGAGAGGAAATGGCTTGAACAACACGTGAAGTGATCATGACAGGACTTCACCAAGAAGATGAAAGACATCATGGAACAAATTCAAAAAGTGCTGAAGCTCAAGCATCATCAGTAGAAACAAAGTCGTATCTGAGCAAATGAAAATAAAACTGCAGAAAACCAACAGTAAAAAGAACAATATTATAAAGAATAAAAACAACTTTTCAAAGAAACAACAATTATAACAGATGAATTCTCAATAGAATCAATGAAAGCTAAAGGACAATGATATGATAGCTTTAAAGTTTTTTAGAATAAAAATCACTGCTATCCAAATACCATAGTCAGCAAAAATATCCTTCAAGAATGTAGGTAAAATAAAAACTTTTCAGACAGAGTTTTTTTTTTTTTTTTTTTCAGCAGCAACTTCATATTCAATAGAATAGTAGACAAAGTTCTTCAGGTAGAGGGGAAAAAAATTCCAAGATGGAAATCCAGAGTTTACAGGAAGCAATGGAAATGATATATCTGAGTAATATTAAAGATATATTGATTGCATAAAACAACAATAATAAGTATTCATTAAGTTTACGGATATAGTATATTTTTGGTACAGCACATAAAACTCAAGTGGGTTAAAGAGACTTAATCCATGGGTCTAGGAAAATTCACAGTGAAAATTTTATAAATAGTTTGGAAGAATGATAAAATATAATACTAAATATAAAAACTTATGGGGTGCTATTAAAACTTGATTAGAAGAAATGATTTAGAATTTTAAATGGGTAAGTGAAGATAGGTTGAAAATAATTAGCTATGTGAGGATGTTATTAATAGAAAGGAGGCAAAGGAAGAAAATAATAAAGATAAAAAATAAATGAAATAGTGAAATAATACAATAGAGAGTGTTAATAAATTCCAAGTTTCATTTTTTGCAAAGACTGGTAAAATTCATAATTCTCAGAAGTACTGATCAGGAAATGGTATGTGTGAGAAATCAAAGAGTGAATATCTGTTCAGATCCTATAAATGTTTAAAAGATTATAATATGATATTATGAATAACTTTATACCAATAGATTAGCACAAACTCCTAGAGAAACGTAACTTAACAAATGGAACCAAGAAGAAATAGAAAATATGAAATGATTTACAACTCGAAGAAATTGAATCTCCAGACCTACATGACTTTACACATTGAAGAAATAAAACCAATTTTATACAAACTCTTCCAGTGTGTGTGGGGGGAGGGGGGGGGGAAAGCTATAACTCTTTGCAACTAATATTATGAGGTCAGCATGTTCTTGATTCTGAAATCTGGTAATGACTTTGTAAGAAGGCAAAACTTCAGGACAGGCTCTATCATAAACAAAGATGTAAACAAATAGTAAAGAAAAAAGTGTTAAATAAAATCCAATAATACATAAAAAGGGTAATACATACAACCATGTGAAGTTTATTTTAGTAAAGCGAACTCGTTTAAAATTAGAAAGTTCAGTAGTGTAATTCACCACATTAACACAATAAAGGAGAAAACCAGGATTATTGGATGATCATTGATTAGCCCAATAGATTCAGTAAAAAAATTTGATAAATTCAAGCTTCACTGTAAAAACTATTACAATCTAAGAATAAAAGAAAACAAAATAATAAAGGGTACCTATAAAAACGTACATACTGGAAAGTGAAAGTCTCTGAGTTGTGTCCGACTTTTGCAACCCCATGGACTATACAGTCCATGGAATTCTCCAGGCCAGAATACTGGAGTGGGTTGCCTTTTCCTTCTCCAGGGGATCTTCCCAACTCAGGGATCGAACCCAGGTCTCCCGCATTGCGGGTGGATTCTTTACCAGCTCAGCCACAAGGGAAACCCAAGAATACTGGAGTGAGTAGTCCATCCCTTCTCCAGTGGATCTTCCTGACCCAGGAATCCAAACGGGGTCTCCTGCATTGCAGGCAGATTCTTTATCAATGGAAATATCAGGGAAGCCCATAAAAACTTACATACTTAATGAGGAAATATTAGATGCTTCTTCCCTGGATTCAGGAATAACATAAGTATATCCACCATTACTAGTTCAATTCAGTACATACTAGAAGCCCTAAAGAGTATGAAATAGCAAGGAAAAGAAATGCACAAATAAATTTTGGAACCTGGTGGCTCAGATGGTAAAGAATCTGCCTGCAGTGCGGGAGGCCCAGGTTTGATCCTTGGATCGGGAAGATCTCCTGGAGAAGGAAATGGCAACCCACTCCAGTAATCTTGCCTGGAGAATTCCATGGAGAGAGGAGCCTGGCGGGATACAGCCCATGGGGACAAAAAGTGTTGGATACGACTGAGCAACTAACACTTTTAACTTGTTCCATTAATATATAAATAAAAAACCTCTTGTTATCTGCAGATGATATGATCATAAATTGAAAATTCAGAAATAACATGGATGATTACACAGATAATTGTTAGAAATAAAAGTGAAGTTAGTAAGACTGTTGGGTAAGACATCAAAATATAAAATCAATTCCATCTATATACTGGTGAAAAAGATTTTTAAAAGTACCATATCTGGTATAACAAAATATTTTTAAGACCTCTATGCATAGAACAGTAAACTATTATTGAAAGAACATTCTAAAAATACTTAAATGGGTGTATGACAATGGATTGAAACATATTAAGATGCAATTTCAACTAAAACCCTGGTTGGTTTTTGCATGGAATTGACAAGATAACTTTAATTTGCACATGTGTTGAGTAAATGTAGGACTAAAGATGGTATAAGGTATTTAAAAGTATTCCCAGTAATGATCTATAAAACAGTCCATATGTTAAGTAAAAATATAAAAAGTAAATTGTAACATACGTTTGCAACTTCATACGATCCATTTAATATCTGTTCCACGTAATGATTTAGATCTCTGAACCTTTTGTGATCTGAATTTGTAAAAGGTAAGTGCCACCAATGAGGAAACCTGTTTTAAAAGAAAAAAGTATATTTCATTAGTTTGAAAATTGGTGTCTGTATCTTAGAATTGTTCATGGAGTTTTAGCTGCATCAGATGGAAGAGCCAATGAAAACATTTTTTTATAAAACCACAGAATACATGATTAATTCTGAGAATTTTATTAACATGGCTGTGGACATGTGCTATTTTAACTGTTATTAATATTAACACTAATTTAATTTAATTTAGCACACTAAACTAATATATATTTTCCCTCTTACTGTGTTTATGGCAGACCACACATTTTGTCTTTTAATACATGTGGGGGTTAATAAATACTTTCTGAAATTTAATGATTCATAATTTTCCCAAAAAGTCAGATGGTATTGTTGCTTCTGGGTTCACTAGAGACACTGCTAACACTAGCTAAATTAAACATTTCACCAAGTGACATATGCTTCCATCTGGTCTTAGTCTTTTGGAACAAAGTATCACTTTCCTCAGAGGTCTGACTTGCAGAATTTCCTCTTTGCTATCTGATGATTCATCTTGATGGGCTGGACATTGATTACGACCAATTACTGGGTGGCATGACCTGTTAAAGGCAATAGGTTTTGCTGCTTAAGGGCTTCCCTGGTAGCTCAGATGGCAAGGAATCTCCTTGCAATGCAGGAGACTCAGGTTTGCTTCTTGGGTCGGGAAGACCCCTGGAGAAGGGAATAGCTACCCACTCCAGTATTCTTGCCTGGAGAATTCCATGGACAGAGGAGCCTTGGCAGACTACAGTCCATGGGTCACAAAGGGTTGGACACAACTGAGCGACTAACACTTTAAATTTTCTGGTTAAATGCATCGTTTTAGGTACTATCTAGCAGCTGCCTCTGACTGCAGTCTTGCTGTTGCCTCCTTCATCTTCTGCTGCTTTGGTCTAGACCTTCCCCTGGGCAAAGGAGCACGGGGGATGGTAAAGGGTTGTCAGCAAACACACCAAAGTATGTGACAACCACAGGACATCCTATCCATTGCTTCTTGTCGGAAACATCAGGGAAATACAAAATAATATGTCTGTGTCTTTAAATAATTGATATTTTACTTTTTAACTTTTGTGGTTCTAAGGCTTAAAGTGTTAAAAGTTTTCATCCAGATTTAGTTATCATAAAATTTAGTATCATATATAATTAATCAAAGCACAGAAATACATTTGGTAAGTAGATAGATTTTGCTGGTTTTAAATATTAATTTGTTTATTTGTGGATGAATTTTCTTTATTGCTAGAATAAAATGGAGTTCAACATTAGTTCTATTCCATTTTTATAGATGGACGTACTAAAAAATATTGCATGTAAATAAATATATGAGAATTAAGGAATTCAGCTCCAGTAATATCCTTCAATTGTTTGAAGTGCTTTTGAGTTATATGTCAAATATAACATAGTAATTGTTCTTGAAAATGACTTTTTAGGATATTTTATCTGATGGTGCTGACAAGTCCTCTCTCAGGTCTGTTCACACCACAGATTAAGAAAAACCTGACCTGCAAACAGATTTGATATTCAGTTATTAGAATAATTCATTTTCTCAGTACCAATACCGAAATTTTGGTTTGCCCTTTATTTGAGCCTCAGAGACTTTGTACTCCCTGGGACAGTGTATCAACATAAAATCCTGGATGGCTGGGAGAAGAGCGATGGTGAAAGTAAGCCAGGAAAAGGAAATCAACCTTTCCCAAGTAGATGAGTTTTAATTCTATTTTATAATTTTATTCATTTATTTTTTGCTGCGCTGGGTCTTGGTTGCTTCATGGGTTTTTCCTCTAGTTGTTGTGAGTGGGGGCTCCTCTCTAGCTGCAGTGCGAGGGCTTCTCATTGCGGTGGCTCCTCTTACTGCAGAGCACAGGCTCTAGGGTGTGCGTGCTTGAGTTGTTGCTGCTCCCAGGCTCCAGAGTGCAGGCTAAATACTTGTGGTGCATAGGCTTAGTTGCTCTGCGGCCTGTAGGATCTTGCTCGACCAGGGATCAAACCTGTGCCTCCTGCATCGGCAAGTGGATTCTTTACTGTTGAGCCACCAGGGAAGCCCTCATGCAGATGACTTTAAAGATGATTCATTTCAAGGAAGATTCCTATGTCTGTGTATTCTCAGAAGGTACCAAGAAGTATAAACAACCTGATTTGAAGACCACTGTTTTACAATATGTCTAATTTGAACTTTCTGATCATACTTTCTAGATTGGATTTACATAATTTGCATAAAGCTTCTTTTAGTAAATTTAGGAGTCAGAGGAAATCTTGCCCTCATCCTTCATCTATATGCATTGCTATAAGCTTGAGCTCCTTTGGGACTGTCAGCATACAAATATGTTCAGGGCACAAAGGACTAAATATTCCTCCCTTCCACATGTTGCTTGAATGGTTTTAAAATTAATTTAGGTCCCATTACCTGGCAGGAGTTGTTGAGCAAAGCAGAATCCTAACTAAAGCTGAAAATCGAGACGAGGCACATGGAAAGAGATTACTGACACTTTAAAGTTTTACAGGTTATACTAATATGTATTGAGGAGAGAAATGAGTAGAAGAGAGACATTTCTGAAACCTAAAGGAACAACCATTTACAGAAATGAACGAACATAATTTCTAAATCATTAATAAGTCCGATACAATGGAAACCACTAATGTTGAATTCAGTATTTGTAGTTGGACTTTAAATTTTTTGGCCAGTATTTTCTTTTCTTCAGTTATCATATTAGATGTTTTTCAATAATTCTTAAAGCTGATGTTGTCTTTAAGTTTTCACAATGACATTCCTTCCCTGTCAGTCTCTTACTCTGATGACTTTCTGATTTTTAAAGCATTTGTATTTCCAAATTTCTGAGATATCTGCAAGTATAGAGTTTCATGAATGTAAACTACTCAGTCTTCAATAATGCCCACTATCTTTCCATCCACTGGTGATGTTGCTTAGATTTATACTTTGGTAAGTGACTAAACTCTGAAAGTCTAATGAAAATCCACATGTACCAAGTATGTCAGGTCAGGTATGAACATTCCTATTGTTAAAGGACCATTTACTCAAGAAAAATCCTGGTACATTTGGCTCTCCCTATCTGCAGGTTCGACATCTGCATATTCAATCAACTGTAGATTGAACTATTAGGAAAAAATAATCCAGAAAGTTCCAAAATGCAAAATTTAAATTTGCTGCATGCCAGAAAACATTTACATAGCATTTACATTGTATTTACAACTATTTACATAGCATTTATATTGTATTAGATATTATAAGAAATCTAGAGGTGATTTAAAGTAAGAGGAGACTTTAAAGTAAGAGGGTAGGTTATATGTAAATACTATGTCATCTTATGTGTAGGACTTGAGCATGCAAGGCTTTTGGTGTCCACAGGAGGGGGTTCCTAGAACCA
Organism: Bubalus kerabau; assembly: GCF_029407905.1. Lineage (NCBI taxonomy): Eukaryota > Metazoa > Chordata > Mammalia > Artiodactyla > Bovidae > Bubalus > Bubalus kerabau. The sequence goes on along the minus strand of NC_073624.1, from coordinate 30,424,049 downwards.
ATCCCTTGTGGATACCAAGAAACTACTCTATAGGTAACATTTGATATGCCTAAGTGCAAATATCATAATTTCTAAGAAGTTCCTTTTTTAAAAGTCAAGATTTCCACATACTCAAGTCTATAATCTAAATTTGGCTAGTTCTAAATGATAAATTTTAGAAGATTTATTTAATCAGAAGTTATTTTGAATTATACTCTTTGTTTATGCTTAATATGTTTTTGCTATAACATGAACTGAAGCAATGGTTCTCAAGACTGCAAAATGAAGGTAATAACAAGTTAAACTTAGATAACCCAAGTTCAAGTTAATGTGTGTGCTCTGTGCTTAGTTGTGTCCAACTCTTGCGACCCCATAGACTGTAGCCTGCCAGGCTCCTCTGTCCATGGGATTTTCCAGGCAAGAATACTGGAGTGGGTTGCCATTTCCTTCTCCAGGGGATCAAGTTAATAATTAACAACAAAAATGAATTGATGTGTGCCGGGGTCCAGCCCCAGCTGATCCAGGGTATTTGAAGGAGAGACGGCATAGGCGAGCGTCAGGAAACAATTGCTTAATTACACTTTAATTAAGGATACAAAGAGTAATAGAATAAGGATAGCTCAGTGAGGAAATTCAGTGGAGAAAAGCGGCTGAAATAAGGATAGCTCAGTAGGAAAATTCAGTGGCGAAAAGAGGCTGAGTAGCTTGGTTTACGCGGGAGACCAATAAAACTTCAAGACAAGAAGTTTGCACCATTTACGTAGGCCGCAGGCGTCCTTCCGTTCTCCCGAAGGAGAGGAGACACTGAGGCCTCCCTGGTCGGATCTTAGAAGCCCAGGCATAATTAGCAAGCATGGTGGGTTCCGCGCTCCAGATGGAGACTCAGCCAGAATTTGGGAGAGAGAGTGACATGGGGAGACCAAGTTTCAGTGAACAAGGCCTGCACTTTATTTTCCAAAGTAGTTTTTATATCTTAAGTTATGCATAGAGGATAATGGGGGAAGGGGTGGAGTCATGCAAGGACAGCAGTTCCTGGTTCTAATCGAAGCCAGGCTTTCAAACTTATCATATGCAAAAGTTCAGGTGATTGACATCATCTTCTGGCCAGGAGGCCTGTTAACATTTTAAGAAACTTATTTTTCTCTAAAGGTGATTATTCCAAAGTCAGGCACCAGCCTCCAAAAAAGCATTGGACAAAGCTGCATTTTACATTTCTATACACCCATTATATCAATCAATACACTGCCAAGGACACAGTAGGTAAGGAGTATGGAGACTTAGCAGCAAACATTGGCCCAACAAGTGAAAAACCCTTCACCAATACAATTTCTAATCAAGCTTTTAACTACTCAAAAGAATCTGTGTTTAGGCAGTTTAGAACATCTCCTGCCTCTCACAGTTGGGAAGCTCTGAACAATCACATGTGGCCAGAAAAACCTATTCAGGCAGGCTAGAGGATTTCCAAAGGAGTTTTTAGGTTGAAACACTGTCACACCCAGGAATTATTAACTGGAGCTGTAAGCTAACTCTTTTTTCAGAGAGAGGTAGTGGGGGACAGCCCCCCCCGTAAAGTCAGAGGTGTGGGTCAAAGCACAAAGCAGGAAGTAGGCAGACTGGTTTGGGGGTAGATGCTCGAGAATTTCCAGGGGGACTCCTGAGGCTCGATCCCGCCTTTGCGTATGCCGAGCCTCCTTCCTCATGACCTTTGTCATGGGCGGAGTTCCTCATGCTGGCTCCCGGCAGTGATAGAATTCCAGTTGAGCTATTACAGATCCTCACTCAATACGCAATATGCTGGCTCCCGGCAGATGTGAATAAATTTTACTTGTATACTAATTGATATTGATAAATTTTTCTTGTACAGCAAATAAATATATCAGAGCTTTTTGTCACCATTATTTGCTGAAAGAGAAGATATATCCAATTTCATTCTGCATTTTCAATTTTATTTTAACAGAAAATTCTAGAAAAAGATTAAATTTAAAAAACAGGCAAAGAAAACAATTTTACTGATAATTGATGAAAAATGAAATTGGTTCTGATTTTTTTGTCTACAACACCAATGCCTGAAAGCAGACAAAATTAAAAACTTTTTTCTGTTTTATGAGACAAAAGGTTCTTTATTCTGAGAGCAATAGAGACTGCTTGGATAGGTTCAGTGGAACTAGAAACAGAATGCTGTACTGTTCACAAATAGAAAACCCCATAACCATAATTTCTCCTTATGTTCAAGGGCAGGTACTGAACGCAAAACCCTAGGGACAACAATCCTTACTCTGGGAGGGTCAGTGATGCAAACTGCTTTTGAAGTTGGCTGTGAAGTTTTGCAAACTGGTCAAATGACTTTTCTGTCAGGCTTGTTTCGTTGTTACTGTGAGTCACCTGGATTAGATACAGCTGCAGAAAATAAATAGACAAAATCAAAAGACGGCAGTATCAACCTTCAATACATTCTAAAATCTGGCTCTGTGTAAACTAAACAAAGCAATAATTTCTGCAAAAAAAAAAAAAATCATCACAAAATATAAGAGGTGCATTTTGTAAAGGCAAAATTACCTATAAACACACGGTATAGAAAGATACCATAATCTTAGGTGCTGGGAACAGACTGCCTAATTTCTGTTCTTCTTTCCTTGTGGACATTTTAATTAGTTCTTGATTTATAGTCTACTACAGGGCAGGAACTGTTCTCTTTGAGATTCTCTACTAACAGCTGTGGTTGTTATGATTTCTCCTTGGAACATCCTCCTTAATGGCACACTTAAATGATTTTTCATATGCATAGTAAAAAAAAAATAAGCAAGGTATCAGGAAGAATGTGTATGGTGAAGCACAGTGGGAGACGTAGTCAAATGATATTCAAGTTAAGATGACAGTCTTGAAACTTACATGGCTGGTTTTCTTGCTGAACCCTAAGACTGTTGCTCTTTGGATTGACCTGCTTGCACCTGGCATACAGGATTCCTGGGAAACCGTCTGTGAAGTCGATTTGGCAGGGCTTATGGCTGTCATTTGTGCAAGTGTGTGGATCAAGTTATTCAATTTCACAGGGAAGCACTCCAGACTTTCCTTTATTTTCCTAGAGAAATGAAAAAAAGATAAGATAGTGAGTGATGTTCCCCCTGAGTTGACCCATTTCACTTGAGTCATTTCCTTGTGTTAGATGTGGATGGGAAAGTCAAGGACCATGCCTGTTGATTTGGAGTACACTATTAATAGTAAACATTATTTTTACCAACTTCAAATTCACATCTTGAGCTGTTAGCAAATATAAGAGAAACTTCTGTGGTGAAATATAAAACTAATTGTAATATTTCTATCTTGACTTCTTTAAATTTTTCAAAAATAGAAATTCTTTAAATTTCTATTTTTGTTGTTATTCAGTACTATGTCATGTCCAACTCTTTGCAACCCCATGGACTGTAGCACACTAGGCTCCTCTGCTGCTGCTGCTAAGTCTCTTCAGTTGTGTCCGACTCTGTGCAACTCCATAGATGGCAGCCCACCAGGCTCCCCCATCCCTGGGATTCTCCAGGCAAGAATACTGGAGTGGGTTGCCATTTCCTTCTCCAATGCATGAAAGTGAAAAGTCAAAGTAAAGTCGCTCAGTCGTGTCCGACTCTTAGTGACCCCATGGTCTTCAGCCTACCAGGCTCCTCCGTCCATGGGATTTTCCAGGCAAGAGTACTGGAGTGGGGTGCTGTTACCAGTCTCTTCTATCCTCTGCTAACTCTTGGAGTTTGTTCAAACTCATGTCCATTGAGTCTGTGATGTCATCCAACCATCTCACCCTTTGTTGTCCCCTTCTCCTCCTGCCTTCAATCTTTCCCAGCAACAGGGTCTTTTCCAATGAATCAGCTCTTCCCATCAGGTGGCCAAAGTGGAGCTTCAGCTTCACCATCAGTCCTTCCAATGAATGTTCAGGGTTATTTCCTTTAGGATTGACTGGCTTGATCTCCTTGCAGTCTAAGGGACTCAAGAGTCTTCTTCAACACCACAGTTTAAAAGCATCGATACTTCAGTACTCAGCCTTCTTTATGGTCCAACTCTTACAAGCATACATGACTACTGGGAAAACTGTAACTTTGACTAGGCAGACCTTTGTCAGCTAAGTGATGTCTCTGCTTTTTAATACACTAAGATTGTCATACCTTTTCTTCCAAGAAGCAAGCATCTTCTAATTTCATGCCTGCAGTTACCATCTGCAGTGATTTTAGAGCCCAAGAAAATAAAGTCTGTCACTGTTTCCATTTGTTCCCCCTTCTATTTGCCATGAAGTGAAGGGACTAGATGCCATGATCTTAGTTTTTTGAATGTTGAGTTTTAAACCAGCTTTTTCACTCTCCTCTTTCACTGTCATCAAGAGACTCTTTAATTCCTCTTTACTTTCAGCCATTAGAATGGTATCATTGCATATCTGAGGTTGTTGATATTTTCCCCAACAATCTTGATTCCAGCTTGTGCTTTTCACATGATGTACTCTGCATATAAGTTAAATAAGCGGGGTGACAATACACAGCCTTGATGTACTCCTTTCCTAATTTTGATCCAGTTCTCTGTTCCATGTGCAGTTCTAATTCTTGCTTTTTGATCTGCATACAGGTTTCTCAGGAGACAGGTAATGCAGTCTCGGATTTTTGTATTCTATTTTTTAGGAATAATTTAAAACATCATTTTGTTTTAAATACTTAATCAATTCCAGAAGTTATATTTATCAAAACAGTGTATATTCCAAGAAGCCCAACATCTATCCCTGAACTCTCTATACTATTCCCTTCTTCCCCCTATATTTAAACATTAAAAAAAATTATGATTTAACTTTCATTGTTTTCTTTTCAAATATATTTGATTTCCTCTGTCAACTATTTTCTAAGAAGTTGTATACAATAATACTATATTTAATATACACATATTTTACATGGAATGTTTTCACTCTGTCTCTATTTTATTTTATTTTTTGGTTTGGTTTTGGATCATCTCTGCTCTAGTATTATGATTATTTATATTTAAGAAGGTTTGCAATTGTGTCCTAATGGTATAATAAATATCTTCAGATAATACCCTTTATCCCCTGTGCCCTTTTTCTCCAGTATCTGATTGCAGTGCTATCCTTTTTATCCTGAGTTCATATAATAAAGCAATCTTTATGCCTACTTCACTTTTCATATGTGCTTCCTATTTCACTCCCATTTTTTACAGAGCTATTCTATCTGCATCATATGGTATCTATACTATACATATTACACATTCCCTCTTCTGACTATCATTAAATATGATATGCTCTACCAGTCCTATGTCACATCCCTCTGTCATTTTGACTACCTGATGCTCATTTTCTGGCAAATTCCACCAGAAGTGCTCAAGGAAGTAAGTTTCTGAGTTCTGGGTGTTGATAACAGTTTTTCTGTGACCTTTATGCATGAAAGTCAATTTTACTGGCTACAATATCCGTGGCTCACATTTTCCTTTTTGGGGGGGTCATAAAAATATTATTTAATTTTCTTCTGGAATAAAGGATTATGACCCAAAATTCTTATGACAGTCTGAAATTCTTTCCCTTACAAATGAATTGATCTTTTTGCCTAGATGCTTAAAGCAAGCTTTTTTTCCCCCCTCAAATCCAATACTTTCTCCAAAAATATGTTTCAGGTTGGTTATTCTGGGTAACTTTCTCAATACGCAAAGTGTCTTTTTCATATGTAATTTCAAGTCTTTTCATTTTTCTGAAAACTTCTTGAATTATGATGTCAATATTCATCAAAATACTAAATACACAATTTAGTTTTGATATTGTTTTGATATATTACTTTATTTTTCTTCTTCAGGGACTTTATTAAAGTACGTTTTATTTTCTAATTTTTGGGAGGTTCATTTTTGAGTTTTCTCTATTATAATTTACATTGCTCCTCCATATCTTTATCATTTTCTTAATTTCTTTTAGCTCAGTCTGAAATATAACAGTTTATCCCTTTGTTAGGAATGTCTTTCTGGCACACTTTCATTGAAGATATTTTATTTGCATTTTATTTCTTTTTTAAAACTTCTAATTTTGTATGACATTCAGACATGATCCATCTTACTTATTCATTTTAAGATGAAATTAAACTTTCAGGAAGGAGTAGAGGGTTCTCAGGATCTTAAGCCCCCTTTTCTGTTGCTGTCACAGGTAAAAAAACACTGTTTCATACTTTCTGAGATATGTTGCTTCGGCTGGTCCCTTTGCCCCCAATTTTTTCTGGATTTTGTTTTTCCTTTGCTCCTACAATCTTTCTCCTTTCATTCGGATTATATTTATGGCAGTTTGTCTTCAGCTAGGACTTTTTCTAGGGAGGAAGTGTCAGTTACCTTTGAGAGTTTATAGACTTCTCCAACCTTTTCAGATTTTCTATGGAACCCTTGCCCTTCCTTGTTAACTGGAGTGTGTAAAAGTCCTTCCCCATTTCAGCTGCTTCATAGCTTATCAAATTGGCCCGCTCAGCTTTCCAACGAGTACCTGTGAGCTCTGTGAAGCCTTGTTCTCAGGTCCACCAGGTAACTGTGGCTTCCTTAGCTTCCTCCCATAAGATTCTGTTACACAGGTCTTGTAACTTAATGATCTGCCCTTCCCTGCTTGTTCTTAGGAATACCTTGTTACTTAGTTCTGTTTTGGATGCTGTCCACAGTTTTGGGGTTTTGCTACCCTATTTGATATGCTTTATGAATTATGAAAGAAATTCCAGGCACACTAAAATATTTGCTTTTTTAGAAATAAAATGCAATTCAAGCCGCACAGTAAAATATTAAGTAAAATATAAAAGGTTTGCCTCATCCTTCTTCCGTTACCACTCTCCTCCCCCCAGATAGCCAGTATGAAGAGTGGTAGTTTTCTTTTGCGGTTCCTCTATACACTTGTGCAAATGAGCAGACACACAGACACAGATGACCCTTGCGCTAGTTTTACTCTTATTATATGCCAGGTGCATACTGGGATATACCAGTGAGAAAACCAGACAGAAATGTCTCCCCTTATAAACTTTCTATAATGTGAATATAAAGTATCATGAAATAAACATAAAAATAGAGGATTTGAGAAAGTAATATAAACCATAGAAGAAACTAAGATAGAAACTGGGGAGAAGGAATATGCGGTAGTAAACAGTTGCCGTTTTAAGCAGGATGAAAGTGAAAGTCGCTCAGGCCTGTTCGCCTCTTTGTGACCCCATGGACTATACAGTCCATGGAATGCTCCAGGCCAGAATACTAGAGTGGGTAGCCTTTCCCTTCACCAGGGGATCTTCCCAACCCAGGGATCAAGCCCAGGCCTCCCACAATTGCAGGTGGATTCTTTACCAGCTGAGCCACAAGGGAAGTCCAAGAATACTGGAGTGGATGGCCTATTCCTTCTCTAGAGAATCTTCTGACACAGGAATCGAACTGGGGTCTCCTGCATTGCAGGTGGATTCTTTACCAGCTGAACTACCAGGGAAACCCCTTAAGCAGGATGGTCAGGGATAATCTCACTGAAAATATGGGTGGAGTGATTTGATAAACTTAGTTTGCCAAGAACACAGACCACGGGAATTTCTGTTGGAGGATATTCTAGAAAGAAACAACAGCTCATCCAGAAGCTCAGAGGTAGATGGATGACTGGTGCTTAACAGACAGCAAAAAATTTCAGTGTGGCTGACAGAGTGAGGAGGGGAAGAAGGGAATCAGGCAGATAAAGGGAGCATGTTTTTGTAAGAATTTTGAAGTTGTGTGAGATGGAAGTAAAAAAGGCAAGAATCAAGAATCACAATTATTTGAAATGTAATCTGCTTTTTTAACAGTAATATATTTTGGACATGAACTTGGGCAAACTTTGGGAGATGGTGAGGGACAGAGAGGCCTGCCGTGCTGCAGTCCTTGGGGTCACAAAGAGTCCGACATGACTTAGTGACTGAACAACAACAAATATATTTTGGAAGAAAAATTTTCCAATAACTTGTGCAATGTAAGTAGCCCCCAAATATTTGTTGAATGAATAACCTATTTCAGAAAATAGAGTTAACTTTATTTAAAAAAATACAATATTGTAAAGTTAAAAAATAAAATAAAAAATAAATAAATAAATAGAATAAAAAAATTATCTATCTGGAAGTATAGATATACAATGATTAGTTTAACCGATTTTTTTTTTCCATTGCAAAGACCATTCCTTCCTCACTGATTCAACTTTTGTCCAACACCGATGGTCTACATACATATAGGCTTGTTCTTGGCCTCTTGATTTGGTTGCACTCGTCAATTTGTCTATCTCTGTGTTAATACTACATTTTCTTAAATAGCTAGAATTTACAATAAGTCTTGAAAATTCTTTTACCTTGTTCTTCTTTAAGTGTTTTTTTTTTTTTTTCCCATGAATTTAGGTCCTTTGACCTCCTGAATATATTTTAGAATCAGCTTATCAAGCTTCTGTTGTTGTTCAGTCACCCAGTCATGTCTGACTCTTTGGGACCCCATGGACTGCAGCACGCCAGGCTCCCTTGTCCTTCACCATCTTCTGGAGTTCACCCAATTCGTGTCCAGTGAGTCGATGATGCCATCCAACCATCTCATTATCTGACACCTCAATCTTTTCCTGTATCAGGGACTTTTCCAATGAGTTGGCTGTTCGCATCAGATGACCAAAATACAGGAGTTTCAGCTTCAGCATCAGTCCTTCTAATTAGTATTCAGGGTTGATCTCCCTTAACATTGACTGGTTTGATCTCCTTGCTGTCCAAGGGACTTTCAGGAGTCTTCTCCAGCACGACAGTTTGAAGGCATCAATTCTTTGGTGCTCAGCCTTCTTTACAGTCCAGCTCTCACAACTGTACATGACCACTGGAAAGACCATCGCCTTGACTGTATGGACTTTTGTGGTTTGTCATAGCTTTCCAGCCAAGAAGAAATCGTCTTCTGATTTTATGGCTGCAGTCACCATCCACAGTGATTTTAGAGCCCAGGAAGAGGAAATCTGTCACTGCTTCCACCTTTTCCCCTTCTATTTGTCATGAAGTAATGGAGCCATGATCTTAGTTTATTTTAATATTTAGTTTTAAGCCGGCTCTTTCACTCTCCTCCTTCACCTTCATCAAGAGACTCTTTGGTTCTTCCTCTTTGCTTTCTGCCATCAGAGTGGTATCATCTGCATATCTGAGGTTGTTGATGTTTCTCCCACCTATCTTGATTCCAGCTTGTAAGTCATCCAGCCCAGCATTTCTCATGATGTGCTCAGCTTGATGTGCTTATCCAGCTTACCCATACACAAAATAAATGAACAATCATTTGAGTGGCATTTATTAAACTATAAATTAATTTGGGGAGAATCAACATCTTCACAGTATTGAAACATACAACCACTAAACATGGCATATTTCTCCATTTAATTGAGTCTCATTTTACATCCTTTTGTACAATTTTAGAATTTTTTTTCTGTGGATGTTTTGCATATCTTTTGTTAGATTTATCATAGCTTTTAAATTCTAGTTTTTCCTAAATTTTACCTAATAACTGTTAATATATGAGTAGATTTTAAGTCATTATTTCTAACAATATACTGTATATTCTTTTGAAATTTGAATGGACACAGTCATGTTATATGAAAACAATGACAGAGTTTTCTGTTACCTTTTACATTACTAAGATTTCTAGTTCAATGTTAAATGAAAATAGTAATAGCAGGCATTTTTGGTTTGTTTGATTAAAGGGAAAAGCTTTTAATGTTTTCCCACTAAACACAATGTTTTCTATAGTTTTTAGCTACAGGTTAAGGACACTTCTATTTGTTTTTAGAGAGCTGAAAAAACAGTGATTCTAAATTTTAATACCTGCATTTTCTGTATCTACTTAGGTGATCATATAAAGTTCCCCCTCTATTTTTTTCACTACTGACTCTTGAATGTTTATCTTGTAACTACTTACTGTATTAAATTCTTATTATTTCAAAAATTAAAAGAAAAGTATCTGGAATTGCTTTCTTTGTTTTCTTATTCAAGTGGAAAATAATAATATAGCAAATCTTAAATATAGAGCTTTACTATAAAGATAGAGGCATTATTATATTTTTTCTGACATTAATGACATTAATGCTCATAATTTTTCACTTTAAAATACATGTTTATCTAAGTTTCCTTCTATTCTGAGCTTACTAAAATTTTCCAAGAGGAATAGATATCGAATGTAATAAACACTGGTTTTCTGGGTTGGCATCCATCAAAGTTATCATGCAGTGATTTCTTTACGAAGAATCAGCCATGTCCTTGATGTTAAAAATATAAATCAATAATGTTTAATAATTTCCCCCTCATTTTTTATAAAACTTCAAGCCCATTTATCTTGTTCTGGTATTAGGCTTAAAAAAAATCCAAATTTTCCCATTATTATATATCAATCTTGGCCAAAATTTGCTAATAAAGTTAAAATATGACCTTGATCATTATTCATTTCCACAGTGTTCATTATTTCTAAAGATGTCCTTTGACTTTATGAATTTATGGGTAGGTAGTACAGGATAAAACATTCATTTCTTTCCTCATCAGCAGTTTAAAGACATGAAGACAATAATAAAAGTAAGAGTATAATACTAATCATGATTTATGGAGACCTTACAATTTATTCACTCATTCAACAAATATTTACTGAGCACATTTTATGTATTGGGATGGAAAGCTTTATGGTAACAGCATGTACTCACTTCTCATGAAGGTAGGACTATGAATCATAAATCTTGAGTTCTGATGTACTCATGCTCACATAATCTCAAACACACACATCCAGGCCTTATTCTTACATTTCTCAACAGTCAAGATGCAAGAAGACTAGTGGTGAAGGATGAACTCTTATGATAAACCTAGAGTTTTAAGGCAACTTTCACCTAAATCCATCTCCAGTTTCTCAAGTGTCAGATTTAACAGGTCAGATAAACTAGTGTTGTTAAATATGATGCAATTTAGGACTGGGGACCTCAGAGCAGAATTGGACATGAATGAGCAACTGCTGCCATGCTATTAAAAGACACTTGCTCCTGGGAAGAAAAGTTATGACCAACTTAGACAGCATATTAAAAAACAGAGACATTACTTTGCCAACAAAGGTCTGTCTAGTCAAGGCTATGGTTTTTCCAGTGGTCATGTATGGATGTGAGAGTTGGACTATAAAGAAAGCTGAGCGCCGAAGAAATGATGCTGTTGAACTGTGGTATTGAAGAAGACTCTTGAGAGTCCCTTGGACTGCAAGGAGATCTAACCCATTCATCCTAAAGGAAATCAGTCCTCAATATTCATTGAAAAGACTGATGCTGAAGCTGAAACACCAATACTTTGGCCACCTGATGTGAAGAACTGACTCATTTGAAAAGACTCTGATGCTGGGAGGGATTGGGGGCAGGAGGAGAAGGGGATGACGGAGGATGAGATGGTTGGATGGCATCACCAACTCGATGGACATGAGTTTGAGTAAACTCTGGGAGTTGGTGATGGACAGGGAGGCCCTTTGTGCTGCAGTCCATGGGGTCACAAAGAATCAGACTCGACCGAACAGCTGAACTGAACTAAACTGAACTGAGCAACTGAGCACAAGCCAATAGATTAGTATGGAATTCCTAGGTGAGATAAAAGCACTAAAACAATGCGCCTTTGGTTTTTATACAGAAATAACACTTAGAAAAAAAATTTAGTATTTCTCGGATCTAGGGAACATAGTCCAAAGGGACATAAAATAAGATAAAATTTCCTAAACAATAGGTTCCATCATTAACAGATGTACAAATTCTTTTCTACTTCAGAACAGATGTACCTTTTTATATAAATATTTTAAACTGTTTATCATCAGAAACAACTGCTACTAATCGGTTTCCTAGCTATGTGTGAATAGACAATTGAGTTTATCAGTCTCAGAAAACTGTCAAATTCAGGTCTAATCTTTCATGTCAGTTTTTTTTTTTTTTCTTCTCAGGTTAAATACTGTATATTTTGAGTTCATATTTTTACTAATATAAATTTATATAATAAATAAAATGGCAAAACTTTCTAATTGCTTCATAAACTACATGGGAGTAACCATTGAAGTGTGTGTGCGTGTTTTGTCGCTCAGTCATGTCCGACTCTTTGCAACCCCATGAACTGTGACCTTCCAGGCTCCTCTGTCCACGTGATTCTCCAGGCAAGAATACTAGAGTGGATTGCTGTTTCCTTCTCCAGGGGATCTTCCCCACCCAGGGATTGAACCCAGATCTCCTGCATTGCTGGCGGAGGCTTTACCATCTGAGCTACTAGGGAAGGCCAACCATTGAAGGCCTAAAGGTGTAGTTTAGGCGACTGAGTGAAGGTTCTCAGGCAACACATGATGGGAATTTCAAAAAATGCATATTTCTACTGCTGAAGTTTGATATCATTTTGCTGTTTGATAAAACACTGATCTATTTTACTGGTCAATCTCTTTAATAGTCTCATGGAAAACTTCTTAAATGACTTTTCTGTGAAGGAATTTGCATGAGAATGTTCTTATTTTACCATCAACACTGTCATTTTATCATATGTAAACAGTTTCAACTGACATTCTCCATGAACAAATTTCTTCATCTAACTCTCAATAAAATACGCTATCATGGTAATTCCTATATCATTACAAATTTATATTGGACCAATAAGTATTCAAAAGTATTCAAAATATTTTTAACCAAAAAATTATCATTCTGAAATGAATTTAGTGAATAATCATTGCTGATGCAGTCTTGGTACACCATTTTTTTTTTTTTTTAATTCCTCTCTATGCACTTTTATTTAAAAAAATTCAAGTTTATCTGACATTAAAAAGAGAGCACTTGATGATTTGGGGATTTGTAACATGTATATATATTTGTGTCAAGATAAAAATTTAAGCTTCATGGTCTAACCTTAAAAAATTAGATACTAAAAATGGATATCTCATGTTAATCTCATATAGTTTTGATGGCACGGTACCCTAATTTGAGAAACACAGCTATAAACATTTAGGTTTTTTTCTCTCACTATGTTCTTTCAACTAATCCAAAGACACTACAGTTAAAGCACATCCATATTATCTGAGATTATCAGTTTCCTATGTAGTTTTTTTCCCCCACATAATTTTGTTTAGAGTCCTGGGAAGATCACCTATTATGCAAGAAATCAGTTTTGTTCTCTTTTAAACTCACTTATCAGTTCTGTCTGTAATCTCAAGAAAGTCAGTTAGCTTTCACGAGACTCAGTTGTTACCATCTAGAAATATAGTTGATGACTAAACCATGCCATCCCCTGGGACTATTGACAGAATCAAATGCAGTAACATATAAAAAGTTATTAGAAATAGAATGTGTATGTGCTAAGTAGCTTCAGTCTTATCCAACTCTGTGACCCCGTGGACTTAGCCCGCCAAGCTCCTCTGTCCGTGGGATTTTCCAGGAAGAATACTGGTGTGGGTTGCCATGCCCTCCTTCAGGGGATCTTCCCTACCCAGTGATCAAACCTGTGTCTCTTATGTCTCCTGCATTGGCAGCCAGGTTCTTTACCACTAGTGCCACCTGGGAAGCCTTATAAATTTTATTTAAGAAAGCTTACTACTAAATAAGTAAAAAAATGAATATATATATGAGCCCTATATATATATATATATATATATATAGACTAGTAAACTAGTAAGATAGATACACGGGAAAACAAATGTACAGATTTATGGTTCTGTGGAAGCTGACTTATGGTACACTCTTGAAATCCTACAAAAGAGATGTTAGATAGGGATTAAAATAAGAGGCAACTTTAGAGTTTCTCATCTTTTTCTCTTTTCTCCTACCTCATAGTTTAGAACTTGGCTACAAGAATAAAAAACTGCTCTCCTCCAAGTCCAATCTTCAAATCTTCAGAATTCATCTACAAGGTCAGCAAGTGTTAGGCAAATTTCATCAAAGGCACCCAATTGCATACAAACAAGAATTCCAGGCTCCCATGGCTTTTAACACAATAAGTAATTTTTAAATTTTCTTATGGAGGCTTCTTGCAAAATTTAGCCAAATTAGAGCAAATGGAATTAAAAAAATATAGGGAAATATAGATGGACTAGTCTTATGTATAGAGAAGGCAGTGGCACCCCACTCCAGTACTCTTGCCTGGAAAATCCCATGGACGGAGGAGCCTGGTGGGCTGCAGTCCATGGGGTTGCTGAGTTGGACAAGACTTAGCAACTTCACTTTCACTTTTCACTTTCATGCTCTGGAGAAGGAAATGGCAACCTACTCCAGCGTTCTTGCCTGGAGAATCCCAGGGACAGGGGAGCCTGGTGGGCTGCCGTCTATGGGGTCGCACAGAGTCGGATATGACTGAAGCGACTCAGCAGCATCAGTCTTATGTATAAGTACTATGCCAGCAAAACGACATTCCAGGTTTCAATCCCCACCTTGCCCTAAAAGCCAGCTTTTTTTTTTTTTTTTTTTTTGATTTATTGTAAAAGCTATCATATGTGTGTATTCAGTGACTCAGTCATATCCAATTCTTTTCGACCCCTTGGGCTGTAGCCCACCAGGCTCTTCTGTCCATTGGATATTCCAGGCAAGAATACTGGAGTGGGTTCCATTTCCTACTCCAGGGGATTTTTTCTGACTCAGGAATCAAACCTGTGTCTCCAGCATTGGCAGGCTGATTCTTTACCACTGTGCCACTTGGGAAGCCCTTCTAAAAGCTGTCCTATCTGCAGTTAAAAAAATAGTAGTTTTAAAAATCAATTTAGTTCAGATTAGTTCTTACATTTTTTTTTTTTAATGGAAGACTTTTTTTTGGGAAATGCCAGTTTAATTTACATTTCCCTTTGAATCTGCTGTCCTAATTTAAGGAAAGTTGGAGGTCATAACTGTTAGTTCCTCTAACTCCTGTTTTTTATTTGGTTTTTCTTGGGAGCATTCATTTTTGAAGGTATCAACAGTTAAGCTAAGGCAAAAGAAAACTTTAACTCATATTTGTGGAATTCAGCAATCCATGAGATGACACCTGATGTGAAGAGCCGACTCATTGGAAAAGACCCTGATCCTGGCAAAGATTGAAAGCAGGAGGAGAAGGGGACAACACAGGATGAGATGGTTGGATGGCATCACCAACTCACTAGACATGAGTTTGAGCAAACTCCGGAAGATAGTGAAGGACAGGGAAGTATGGCGTGCTGCAGTCCATGGTCACAGGGAGTTGGACACGACTGAGCAACTGAACAATAAGATGACAATTTGCAAAGTCCTAAAAAAATAAAATCAAAAAATTTTAATGATAAAAGAGCCCAGGGATCTGCATTCCTGTCCCATACTCTGTTTCTCAGTTTTGAGGAGAAACCAGGTAGAAAGCCATTGAACTATGTTTTGAGACATTTGAGCATAAGGAATCTTGTCTCACCTTATTAGGTTAGGTGTGCAAGCTCAGTTGTGTTAGTCTCTTTACAACCCCATGAACTGTAGCCCACCAGGCTCCTCTGTCCATGGGATTCTCTAGGTAAGAATACTGGAGTGGGTGCCATTTCCTACTCCAGGGCGTCTTCCCAACTCAGGGATTAAACCTGCATCTCCTGCATTAGCAGGTGGATTCTTATCACTGGTGCCACCTGGGAAGCCTATAGCCATGAAAAATAAACAAGAAGGAATGCTGGTGACACTGGGGATTTCTGGCACCGTGTCTGCATACTTTGTCAGCTAAGGGACTCTGACTCCTGTGTTTGTGATGTGAGGCCTGGGAGCACCCTTTTGGGATGTCATCAACATTTTCAGCAGCTTCATGCTTGTACTTCTTGGGACAGTCATTGTGCCTGTACTACCCAATGACCCCTCATTATTAAGATTGTTCCTTCTAAAGCCCAGAGTTCAGAGAACAAGCTCCAGGCTGTTCTCTGTGAAGGGGTGGCCCATGGTGAGAACAAGAATGGTCAACCGAATCCATGATGGCTTTGCATGAAGGACCCTGTCCAGTAGCAATAAAGGCCACTAGTTAAGTCAATTAGACAGTCTCTCTCTGGAATTTATATGACAGAATACTGGCCAATAGGCAAAGAGAAGTAGTATTTGCTAGGTAGAGATAAGCAGAAGAGAAGGCCTTCGTTTTCAATAGAAACTGGCCAGGCATATCTGTTTCTGGAGTTTGTTAGGTGACAGTGTGAATCCACATAAACTCTTTTCCCCAAAGATACCAGATAGAATCTAGTTCTTGCTATCAAAATACTACACTGATGCAAATAATTGGTTATTTTGAAGTCTGGGGTTCTGTTTTTCTTCAAGCTGCCTTCAGTTTTAGCTGAAGAGCAGGAGATCTTATACTTACTAAACCAAAGAATCCGCGTGGCAGGCCAAACGGATTATCTGGGAAGACATGGGAAATGTCTTCTTGTATTTCTGGAGGAGGAAATGGGTAAAGTGAAAAGCAGGATCTGCGTTTAGGAGGGAAGGTAGGCCAGGAAATTTATGCTTGATGATCCCAGTCTGGCCTGTGAAATAGGTTGCCTGTTTCTAAAGGACAGCTCGCCTGAGGTTTGAGAGTGACTGAAAATTCTGAAATAACCCATTTGGATGGCACTTTAATGGATGGTTGCCTTTGTTGCCTAGCAGTGGGCTCGGCAGAGATATTACATGAGAGTATCAATTTGCAGGGACTGAGTTGTGATCCTTTGCTGATTCTATTCAACAGAATGTTCACAGCTGTAAGGGGAGTAAAACAAAAAATAGTAAGGGAAGCAGAGAGAGGAGTTGGCAATGAGGTAAAAAACCTTTGTGGCCGGTAAACCAATTTTATTTTCATTTTTCTCTAAATGCTATTCATTGTAATATGATTTTTTAATGTCACACATCCTCTGAAGCTCTTGTGATCATTTCTTAACCCAGAATGTGAATACCCAAGAGTGAAGCAGGATCCTGTGTTGTTCATGAATAGAGTACTCCCTGAGAGACACGGGAAAAGCCATTTATTTCTTTCAAGTCTCGAAGAGGGTCAAGAGGGGCAACCTCTTAATGCTAATACTGTAGTCAGGATGCGGGCACTTAAGGTACCCACACATGCTGTGTCTCAGATGGCTTAGTCCTCATTCATGACCCAGATCTCTGAGTTTAGTAGTGGTGGTGGGAGAGGGTTGATTTTCATTTTAGTTTTATCTGTATCTTAGTAGAGATATCAGAATAAAAAGTGGCATAAAATACTTCTAGCTCGTTAGAACAAAGAGAACAAGGGGTCTAAATATACCAGGGCTCTCATAAGTATACCCAAGTTAATGACACTCATTGAGGCCCCAAGAGCATTGCTGGATCCATTACTGAGCTTGGTTTTCTTTTTGGTAAATTATGTGCTCTATCATCGACACTTCAATTTTTTCCTTAAGTTTTGATATTCATATAATTTCAGAAAACATAGCTTAAGATAACAGTATTATTTATCCAGACAAGTAAATGAGCACACAGAATTTTTTAAGGCTTCCTTATTGTTTTCAATTCACTACTCTGTTTTTATAAGTTCACTTTATATGTTAAGCATTAACAGAAGAATATTGTATAATTTCCTTTAAATTTTTAAATGTCTAAATAATAGAGAGTTTAAGTAACTTCTTAACTGGTAAAGAATCATAGTCACATTCAATTCAAGGCTTCTTGAACCTTGATAATAGGTTCCTCAAAGTGCTGGATCTAAAGTGTGATAGGAAAGACCCTAAACATTTGATCTACAGATACTGACCAAGGAACTTAAAGGAGAGTTGAAAAGATAATCTCAAAGCATATTAAATCATATGTAAAAAATAAAGGTACATAATTGAGATTTTAGGACAAAAGATACTACTGAGACAGGCTCTTGGAAATTAGTGGGAGCGTGAGTCTCCTGGAGATTTCTCTGAGAAGAAAAGTAGAAAAAAATACAGGTTCAAGGCATCTGGCAATGTGCCAAAAGTGGGAAGGCAGGGGGTAGTCTTGGCATCAGTAATCAAGTTATCCCATGGGGATCTCCCAGCCCAACCACTGTATCAGCGTGTGTGTGTACTTTAGTCATGTCCGACTCTCTGTGACCCCATGGACTGTAGTCCGCCAGGCTCCTCTGTCCATGGGATTTTCCAGGCAAGAATAGTGGAGTGGGTTGCCATTCCCTTCTCCAGGGGCTCTTCTCAACCCAGGGATCAAACTGCCATTTCTTATAGCTCTTGCATGGCCAGGTGGGCTCTTTACCACTAGGGCCACCATCCTGAACCAAACACTGGGGGGCACCTGATGGTGGCACAGTACAGAGCTAGAATAATAATTCTGGGAAGGCCCTCGGTCTGCCAAGGCTCGGGGTATTCAGGAACGAAGAGAGGTGCCCAGAAAAGGTCACAGTATCATCCTGCAGCCAGCATGGGCTCCGAAGAACCTCGAGAAAACTGTGGTCTGAATTATGAAGCAGCGCAACTCCAGTAGCCCTCACATGTGAGGGGAGCATCTGAGCACAGTAGAACTTAAGACCCTGCACTATGGGGCATGAGCCCTTGGATTCGAATCATGGCTTTGTCTCCTGTTGGCTGTATCCTTTGTCAAATCATTTTCTTTCTCTGGGGTCCCAATTTCCTGATCTAAAAATGTAGAGAAAAGTGATACTGCCTCATAGACTTGTCATGATGATTAAACAAGTTACTGTATGAAAAGTACTTAGAACAAGGTTTGACATGTAAGAAGCACTGTATTAAATATTAGCCATTATTATATGAGTTTTATACACTTGATGTTTCATGTTAAAATTGTATTTTCTGTGAAGTTAAGCTTTTTGATATATTTTAAGGGACTAGAGCTTGTTTCACATTCAGATACTTTTAGAAGTGGAAATAAGTCCTCTGTTTTACTTGGGAGAAACTGATTAAACCAACCAACAGATTAACTTAGGTGATATACTAGATAGTATATAATTCAGTAATAAATTAGGCATATCATGAAATAGTACATGTTCTGTAGAGTTATAGAAGACTGCTGCTGCTGCTGCTGCTTCAGTCGTGTCCAACTCTGTGCAACCCCGTAGATGGCTATCGGTATTAAAATAATCTGAAAAGGCTTTGTGGATGATGTCCAGAGTCTCAAGGGATGGATAGGACTAAAAGTTAGATCAGACACCCTCCACTTTTCTAGTAATTTTATGATTCTTAGAGAGCCATTTTTGATGAGGCTGTACACACAAGTTAATAAGACAAAGCAGGAATGAATACATGCATGCCAAGTGGTATCTGACTCTTTGTGACTCCATGGACTGTAGCCCACCAGGCTCCTCTGTTCATGGGATTTCCCAGGCAAGAGTACTGGAATGGGTTGCCATGCCCTCCTCCAGAGAATCTTGCCAACCCAGGGGAAGACTGAACTGGCATCTCCTCCATCTCTTGCATTGGTGGATTCTTTATCACTGAACCACCAGGGAAGACCTGCAGGACTGAAAGTATATTGCCAAATTGATCTACCGTGACAAGAATTCATTTGGGAATAACAGAGGTGGTGTGGATAAACCTCAATAAAGACAATCAAGTTATAAGTTCCTCAAAAGTAAGAGGTAGGAAATGGTGAGTCAAAGACAATTACTGAACAGAGTAATAATGTGCTGTGGTTTAGATGACCAGATGCGTTTTAAGTCTCCCAAGGAGAACAAGTTCTTGACTATAAAGTTGTAGAAAAAAGTTTAATTAACTGAATGTACCACATAACATCTGAAAGTGAGAAAATTAGCCTGGCAGAGAGATGCAGGCAGATAGTGAGATCTAGCTCTCCGCCAGAAGTCTACGGGCTTCAGATCCTCTTCCTTTGTTTGTTCAGGTCCTCTCAATGGGGAGGGGAGATGAGTCCACACAGGCAAGCTCTCCCATCTCTACAATTCCATCCCTCACAGATCTGAGTGTGCCAGATGAAGTTGGAGGATGTGGAGGGATGAGACTCTGGCAGACAAAGCTTATTTACCTTTTTTCTATGGCCTCATCCTGAAAGAACAGTCTTCATCTAATATATAGTTTTTCCCTTTGTTCTAAATGATAGCAGGGACTATCTGTGGACTGCAGCCTATAACTGCATCTTTCAAGCATGACACATAAAATGCACAATCATGTTTTCAAACTCCACATTTTCTGGCCCTCTCTCCATTCCTCCCCTGTCCTACCCTGTCTCACTGACACGCCAATCATTGTGTCTGCCCTCCTGCAGCCCACTTTAAAGAAGGGCATCCCAGTCAGATCCTGATGGAATAGCCTGAGGGGACTATTTTTGGTACCAGGTGAACCCATACACCTTGGATGGAGTTAACTGTAGCAAGGTCAGCAGCTTAAGTGAAAGGCTGATTCCTATTCACTGAGGTCCCCAGAGCTGCCCTCAACACAAATCTGGAAGGACCTTCCAGGCGTTGTGATAGACCTTCTGTTCTTCCTGAGGCAGGCAGTTAGCCAGTCCTTCCTTGGGATTTCTCATTAGTCCCTTGCCCCCGCTAATCGAGGCAACTTGAGAGTCCCTCATCCTTGAAAACTGAGGATCTGAAACACCTCTTCAAGACTTCAAGTTAGTGTCTTTTGCTACAGTCAATTGTCAACTAATATTTGTAGTTTTCTAAGTGGCACATAGAAGTGAACTCCTTATTGCCAAATTCAGACTTAAATTGAAGAAAGTGGGGGAAACCACAAAACCATTCAGGTATGACCCAAATAGAATCCCTTATGATTGTACAGTGGAAGTGAGAAATAGATTTAAGGGACTAGATCTGACAGAGTGCCTGATGACTATGGATGGAGGTTCATGACATTGTACAGGAGACAGTGATCAAGACCATCCCCAAGAAAAAGGAATGTAAAAAAGCAAAATGGCTGTCTGGGGAGACCATACAAATAGCTGTGAAAAGAAGAGAAGCAAAAAGCAAAGGAGAAAAGGAAAGATATACCCATTTGAATACAGAGTTCCAAAGAATAGCAAGGAGACATAAGAAAGCTTTCCTCAGTGATCAGTGCAAAGAAATAGAGGAAAACAACAGAATGGGAAAGACTAGAGATTTCTTTAAGAAAATTAGAGCTACCAAGGGAACATTTTATGCAAAGATGGGCTCAATAAAGGACAGAAATTGTATGGACCTGACAGAAGCAGAAGATATTAACAAGAGGTGGAAAGAATACACAGAACTGTACAAAAAAGATCTTCACGACCCAGTTAATCATGATGGTGTGATCACTCACCTAGAGTGAGACATCCTGGAATGTGAAGTCAAGTGAGCCTTAGGAAGCATCACTACAAAAAAAGTTAATGGAGGTCTAGTGGAGGTGATGGAATTCTAGTTGAGCTATTTCAAATTCGAAAAGAAGATGCTGTGAAAGTACTTCAATCAATATGCCAGCAAATTTGGAAAACTCAGCAGTGGCCACAGGACTGGGAAAGGTCGGTTTTCATTCCAATCCCAAAGGCAATGCCAAAGAATGCTCAAACTATCACACAATTGCACTCATCTCACATGCTAGTCAAGTAATGCTCAAAATTCTCCAAGCCAGACTTCAGCAATACATGAACCATGAACTTCCAGATGTTCAAGCTGGTTTTAGAAAAGGCAGAGGAACCAGAGATCAAACTGCCAGCATCCACTGGATCATTGAAAAAGCCAGAGAATTCCAGAAAAACATATATTTCTGCTTTATTGACTATGCCAAAGCCTTTGACTGCATGGATCACAATAAACTGTGGAAAATTCTGAAAGAAATGGGAATACCAGACCACCTGAGTTGCTTTTTGAGAAACCTGTATGCAGGTCAGGAAGAAACAGTAAGAACTGGGCATGGAACAACAGACTGGCTCCAAATAGGAAAAGGAGTACGTCAAGGCTGTATATTGTCACCCTGCTTATTTAACTTATATGCAGAGTACATCATGAGAAATGCTGGGCTGGAGGAAGCATAAGCTGGAATCAGGATTTCCAGGAGAAATATCAATAACCTCAGATATGCAGATGACACCACCCTTATGGCAGCAAGTGAAGAAGAACTAAAGAGCCTCTTGATGAACTGAAAGAGGAGAGTGAGAAAGTTGGCTTAAAACTCAGCATTCAGTCGCGGTCCCATCACTTCATGGCAAATAGATGGGGAAACAGTGGAAACAGTGCCAGACTTTATTTTTCTGGGCTCCAAAATCACTGCAGATGTTTAATGCACCCATAAAATTAAAAGATGTTTACTCTTTGGAAGGAAAGTTATGACCAACCTAGACAGCATATTAAAAAGCAGAGACATTACTTTGCCAACAAAGGTCCGTCTAGTCAAGTCTATGGTTTTTCCAGCAGTCATGTATGGATGTGAGAGTTGGACTATAAAGAAAGCTGAGCACCAAAGAATTGATGCTTTTGAACTGTGGTGTTGGAGAAGACTCTTGAGAGTCCCTTGAACTGCAAGGAGATCCAACCTGTCCATCCTAAAGGAGATCAGTCCTGGGTGTTCATTGGAAGGAATGATGTTGAAGCTGAAACTCCAATACTTTGGCCACCTGATGTAAAGAGCTGACTCACTGGAAAAGACCCTGATGCTGGGAAAGATTGAGGGCAGGAGGAGAAGGGGACAACAGAGGATGAGATGGTTGGATGGCATCACCGACTCAATGGACATGAGTTTGGTTGGACTCCGGGAGTTGGTGATGGACAGGGAGGCCTGGAGTGCTACGGATCATGGGGTTGCAAGAGTTGGACATGACTGAGAGACTGAACTGAATTGAACTGAAGTTTCACTTGTGGTGGAGAACCCGACTGCTAATGCTGGAGACATAAGAAATGTGGGTTCAATCCCTGGGTCCGGAAGATCCCCTGGAGGAGGGCATGACAACCCACTCCAGTATTCTTGCCTGGAGAATCCCATGGACAGAGGAGACAGGTGGGTGACAGTCTATAGGGTTTCTAGGAGTTGTACATGACTAAAGCAACTCAGCATGCAAGTAGATATACACCATTGCTTCTTTCAGAGGTAATTTTACTATTAAAGGGCATTTCTGTTGTTGTTCAGTTACTCAGTCATATCTGACTCTGCAACCCCATGGACTGCAGCAGGTCAGGCCTCCCTGTCCTTCACTATCTCTTGGAGTTTGCTCAAACTCTTGTCCATTGAGTCGGTGATGCCATCGAACCATCTCATCCTCTTTTGTCCCCTTCTTCTCTTGCCTTCAATCCTTCCCAACATCAGGGTCTTTTCCAATGAGCTGGCTCTTCACATTACGTCGCCAAATTTTCAGGGCTTCAAATTCAGCATTAGTCCTTCCAATGAATATTCAGGGTTAAGACTGAAAAACCCAGACCTACATAAATAATCACTAATGGTAGAATTTTAGAAACAAACCAAATAGCAGGAAGGTATATTTTTGACAGGGCCTCTGCCTGGAGTTCCTTAATCATATCATATAGTTTCCAATGTTGAATGCTGAAAAAAACCCTAGAGCATGGGATCAAAGTCTTAGCTTTGGGCCCTAACCTAGCTCTATTTCTTACTACTTCTTTAAATCATGGGCAAGCCCTTAATTCTTTGGATCTCAGTTTTCTGATTTGCATATTTATTGTCAGAATAAATAAATAAATTAACAATAAGGGCTCTTCTAGCTCTAATATTCTGTCATATTTCTACTATTCAACCACAAGAGCAGCCTATCCATTAAAGTTCATGAAACAGAGATTCTTTGCAAAAGTGAAATTCTTTGAGTGTTTAGAACATACATTCCCATGAACTCCCCCTAATCCCTTGGAATGGAGAGAGATTCTACAGTATACATTCTGGGAAAAGGAGAGAAAAATAATACCTGTGTGGGAAAGATTTTACTATCAGTGGTGGGAATGCAAACTAGTACAGCCACTATGGAGAACAGTGTGGAGATTCCTTAAAAAACTGGAAATAGAACTGCCTTATGATCCAGCAATCCCACTGCTGGGCATACACACTGAGGAAACCAGAAGGGAAAGAGACACGTGTACTCCAGTGTTCATCACAGCACTATTTATAATAGCCAGGACATGGAAGCAACCTAGATGTCCATCAGCAGATGAATGGATAAGAAAGCTATGGTACATATACACAATGCAGTATTACTCAGCCATTAAAAAGAATACATTTGAATCAGTTCTAATGAGGTGGATGAAACTGGAGCCTATTATACAGAGTGAAGTAAGCCAGAAAGAAAAACACCAATACAGTATACTAACGCATATATATGGAATTTAGAAAGATGGTAACAATAACCCTGTGTACGAGACAGCAAAAGAGACACTGATGTATAGAACAGTCTTATGGACTCTGTTGGAGAGGGAGAGGGTGGGAAGATTTGGGAGAATGGCATTGAAACATGTATAATATCATGTATGAAACGAGTTGCCAGTCCAGGTTCGATGCACGATACTGGATGCTTGGGGCTGGTGCACTGGGACGACCCAGAGGGATGGTATGGGGAGGGAGAAGGGAGGAGGGTTCAGGATGGGGAACACATGTATACCTGTGGCGGATTCATTTTGATATTTGGCAAAACTAAGAACAGTCTTATGGACTCTGTGGGAGAGGGAGAGGGTGGGAAGATTTGGGAGAATGGCATTGAAACATGTAAAATATCATGTATGAAAAAAAATAAAAATAAAAATAAAATAAAATTAAAAATAAATAAATAAATAAATAAAAAGACAGAACATACATCCATTACAAAAGTATAATTTGTGTTTACTAACTGCCAGTTGAAAATATTAGAACAATTAAAAATTAGACTCAAATAAGATTCAATATTGGGCTTCCCAGGAAGTTCAGTGGTAAAGGATCTCTCTGCCAATGCAGGGAATGCAGGAGATGCAGGTTTGATCCCTGGGTTGGGAAGAACCCCTGGAGGAGGAAATGGCAACCCACTCTAGTGTTCTTTCCAAGAAAATCTCATGGACAGAGGAGACTGGTGGGCTATATAGTCCATGGGATTACAGAGTTGGACACGACAGAGTGACTGAATATACACACAAGATTCAATATTAAGAAATTACAGGAAAGAGCACTGTATTTCTCTCCTTAAAATGTTTACTAGGGTAATGATTACAGCTAATGTTTATGGAACATCTAAAATCTGCTAGCACTTTTTCTATCCTTTCAAAAATTAAAGTTCAAAAGATTTTTGTATTATAAAATGAACCACCCACTTGACAGATTTGGAATCTAACTGATAATCAGCATATTGTGCCCAGACTCTTATCTTCTTGTTCACTAGTGTTTTCCCAGACCGGCTTAATAAAAACTAGATTAACAACAGAAGATAGTCACCAAATATTCCAACATTTGTATTGTCTTAGAGATGAAAGTAGTGAGTCCATATCCCATCATAAATCTTTTTCCAAATTGTTTTTCAGGACATAGTTCAAGTAGAACAACCAATTTATTTCTGACAGCTCTCTGACCTCTTTACTGAGTAATGTGTTACATGTAGAGGCTGGTTAGCAAACAATAGCTTTTGCTACAGAAACGCTGACTAAGGCCTCCTGCTAGACAGTCCGCATTGCTGCTTTTCTGTCCCTGGGGTAAAAGACACAAGCTTGTTGTGGAAATGACAGCTTTATACCCATGACTGTTCACCCTAAGTTCATCACAAATGTGAGATGTGTCTGTACACAAGAATACATGCACACTCATACATTCACAGCTAGTCTTACTTGGTAAAATGACTTGTTGCTTCCAGGTCTGTATCTTGTGGACGAAGATTATTATACACATATTTCAGGTCTTGGATTCCGCTTAGCTCGGGCAATCCTGCATGTAACATCTTAGCAAAACAAAAACACACAAACAAAACAAACAAAAAAAACTCAATAAATGTAAATAAAATCTCCATTCTTGTCTTCTGTAGAAGAGGCATGTTCAGCAAGAGAAAATAGAAATAATAAGAGCTCTAGTGTGCGAATTTCTGGATCCATGATTTAAAATATAAATGATCTTGAATTTTCTCCTTTTTAAAGCTGTGGTACATATACACAATGGAGTATTATTCAGCCATTAAAAAGAATACATTTGAATCAGTTCTAATGAGGTGGATGAAACTGGAGCCTATTATACAGAGTGAAGTAAGCCAGAAAGAAAAACACCAATACAGTATACTAACGCATATATATGGAATTTAGAAAGATGGTAACAATAACCCTGTATACGAGACAGCAAAAGAGACACTGATGTATAGAACAGTCTTATGGACTCTGTGGGAGAGGGAGAGGGTGGGAAGATTTGGGAGAATGGCATTGAAACATGTAAAATATCATGTATGAAACGAGTTGCCAGTCCAGGTTCGATGCACGATACTGGATGCTTGGGGCTGGTGCACTGGGACGACCCAGAGGGATGGAATGGGGAGGGAGGAGGAAGGAGGGTTCAGGATGGGGAACACATGTATACCTGTGGCAGATTCATTTTGATATTTGGCAAAACTAATACAGTTATGTAAAGTTTAAAAATAAAATAAAATTAAAAAAAAAATAAATAAAGTGGATGTAAGAAATACCCAACATGTTCTGGGAGAATCAACTAGTAATGATTAAGAAAGAGCTATACATATAAATTATAACACAAAAATTATATCACAATACCTATTTTTAAGAAGAAAAACTTAATCCCTCCAAACATGTAAATGAAGCATCCAGGTCAAATGGTGTGTAAGGAAAGGAAAAAACTCATCTTTCTGTTGCTTAATCTTATGCCCCATTCCTTTGCTTTTTAATCTTGTGTTCTTTCATGAATCAATGACTCTTACTATAAGAACATATTTTTCCCTAGTTAAGTGGTGACTGAATTTATTAAAAAATATTAAAACAATGAAACAAAGATTAAACCATACAAAGTTTCAGGTATTTTTTTGCCAAACTTAGGGAAAATGCTCTGTTTAAATTATAGTGCATATTGAAGGAGTAATACTCTCTTTAGTTATAGGCAAACATCTTAGAAAAAAATAGATCTTTGAGATAAATGTGAGCTCTGAGAAAAAAAGAATGTCATCAGTATCTCATGACTAAAATAAATTACTTCCTGCTCTGGAATAGAGGAAGGGAAGTTAAGAACAGTTGTGGGAAGTTAAGAACAATGCTGTTGATCCTAAAAATAAAGAAAAGACTGAAGAACTTCCTGAAGGTCCAGTGGTTAAGGCTTTGCCTTCCAATGAAGGGGGTGCAGGTTTGATCCCTGGTTAGGAAGATAATTGAAGAAGGCAATGGCACCCCACTCAAGTACTCTTGCCTGGAAAATCCCATGGTTGGAGAAGCCTGGTAGGCTGCAGTCCATGGGGTCGCTAAGAGTCAGACATGACTGAACATCTTCATTTTCACTTTTCACTTTCACGCATTGGAGAAGGAAATGGCAACCCACTTCAGTGTTCTTGCCTGGAGAATCCCAGGGACGCGGAGCCTGGTGGGCTGCCGTCTATAGGGTCGCACAGAGTCAGACACGACTGAAGCAACTTAGCAGCAGCAGCAGTAGGAAGATAATATCCCATACGTCTTGTGGCCACAATACCAAAACATAAAACAGGAACAATATTGTAACACATTCAATAAAGACTTTAAAAAGGGTCCACATTAAAAAAAAAAAATCTAAAAAAAAAAAAAAGAATAAACTGAGTGTGGCTATGGAGGATGGCTGAAGTTGTGACTGACTTGATGAAGTTCAAGTGGAAAAAAATGGATTTGAAACTACTTTCCCTTCCTACTCTTTACACATAGGCTGAGGGACCAGCATAAATAGATGGACAGAGGAGAGCAAGATATCTTCCATTTGTTCACAGACAGAGATCCAAGACAGATTTCAGGAACACTGGGTATCCTGTGGGTGAGTCACAAGAGATGGGACTGAAAAGGCTAAGAATGTGGGATGTTTTAGCAATAGGAAATATTCTGTATGCTATGCTATGCTATGCTATGCTAAGTCACTTCAGTTGTGTCCGACTTTGTGTGACCCCATAGACGGCAGCCACCAGGCTCCCCCGTCCCTGGGATTCTCCAGGCAAGAACACTGGAGTGGGTTGCCATTTCCTTCTCCAGTGCATGAAAGTGAAAAGTGAAAGCGAAGTCGCTCAGTCGTGTCCGACTCTTAGCGACACCATGGACTGCAGCCTACCAGGCTCCTCCATCCATGGGATTTTCCAGGCAAGAATACTGGAGTAGGGTGCCATTGCCTTCTCCAAAATATTCTGTACTTTATCCTAAAGGCAAAGAAAGCTCCTTTCATGTTTATATATGAGTATAAAAAGAATGAATTGTGTTTGAGAAAGATTATCATGGTTACATGTGAAAAATAAAGTGGGGCCAAATAAGAGGCTAGATTGGAGACTGTTGAGGAATGCAGAAAAGCTACTAGAGTTTAATTATACCTGCTGCTGCTACTGCTGCTAAGTCGCTTCAGTCGTGTCCGACTCTGTGCGACCCCATAGACGGCAGCCCACCAGGCTCCCCCGTCCCTGGGATTCTCCAGGCAAGAATATTGGAGTGGGCCGCCATTTCCTTCTCCAATGCATGAAAGTGAAAAGTGAAAGTGAAGTCGCTCAGTCATGTCGGACTCTTAGCGACCTCATGGATTGCAGCCTACCAGGCTCCTTCGTCCATGGGATTTTCCAAGCAAAAGTACTGGAGTGGGGTTCCATTGCCTTCTCCGTTAAATATACCTAGGGGATAGAATTGAGAAAACTAGGTGGTTGACTGGATATATTTGGCAGACTGGGTGGGGCCTAAAGCATAAATACAGATTTGGGGGTTATTAGCATACAGATATTGGAGAAGGAAATGGCAACCCCCTCCAGTGTTCTTGCCTGGAGAATCCCAGGGGCGGGGGAGCCTGGTGGGCTGCCGTCTATGGGGTCGCACAGAATCAGACATGACTGAAGCGACTTAGCAGCAGCAGCAGCAGCAGCAGCAGCATACAGATAGTAATTGAAACCATGGGAATGGATTAAGTTGTCCTGGGAAGTTGTTAGCTGTTTTTCCCTGTGGATGACCCAGCATCTTAAATTCATGATATCTAAAGTTGAGCAAATTTTCTTCTATAAACTCTTCTTCCTGCTTCTTATTTCATATCTCACTGCCACCATTGTCCAAATAACAAGAAGTGAACGTGTTAGTCACCCAGTCGAGTCTCTTTGTGACTCCAAGGACTGTAGCCCATCAGGCTCCTCTGTCCATGGCATTCTCCAGGAAAGAACACTGGAGTGGGAAGCCATTCCCCTCTCCAGGGGATCTTCCTGACCCAGGGCTCAAACCCAGGTCTCCCACCTTGCAGGAAGATTCTTTACTGTCTGAGACACCAGGGAAGCCCATAGTAACAAGAAATTCATATCTTATTTGAGTTTGTCTTCTTCCTGATTCCCAATGACAATTATTGTTCCAGCTCAGCTCCCCATCTTCATTTGCTTAGATAACTTGAATAGCTTTTTTTCTGGCTCTTCAATCCTTATCTAATTACATAATTTCTAAGTTATCTGTCTAAAATCCAAGCTACATGGATTTTAGTATGATGGTACTTCCTTCATCAAAAACAAGGAAACGTCTAGGTTCTCAGATGGCTATATCTCAGGTGGCTATATAAGTCCAAAATTTTCATCCTGGTCATAAATGACTTTCTTAATCTAACTGTGATCTAACTCTTCAACCTTACTATCTACATAGGCCTCCACCTGTGCCACAGACTGGGTGCACTTGGTCACCTCCATTTCTAACACATGTCATGCCCATGGTCTTTAAGCCTTCACACATACTTATGATTTTCTTTCAGTCAGGATTCCTTTCTTCTCTTCCCTTATCTGTTGAAATTCTTTTTGAAGGCTCATCTCAAATACTTCTTCCTCCTTGAAAGCACCACAGATGCTCTTGATAAGATTTCATAATTTGCTTTCTTTGTACAGTAATCCTATTTTGGCAACAGCTCTTGCAAAGAACTTATTGCTGCCTAGCTTTAACTATGTTTTGTTTGAGTGTATGTCACATTAGATTTTAAGTTCTTTGAGAATAGAAATTAAGTTTTTAGTCCATGTTGAATTATCTATATTGCATAACATGGTGCTTTGTAGTTAGAACTTAATGAATGTCTGAATTAATGAATGCATGAGTGAATGAAAAAATATCTGACCCTGTGAGGCATTGAAAACCTACAGATAGAACTTCAGTCCCAAGTAATAAACTTAAAATCAACCATAGGGAGATACACTGCCAAGAGCAACTAAAACCTAGATTAGGTTCTATCAGTTCTGTACTTAAGAGTTCCAGAGACATGTGTGCGCTTATTGCGACAGTGTCCCCCTTTAACACACTATGACTGTCTGTTTAACACACTATGACTGTCTGTTTAACACACTATGACTGTCTGTTTAACACACTATGACTGTCTGTTTGCTATGAACACCTAGAGCTGAATTCCTTTCTAGTTTCTCTGAATATTCTGAATTCACACATGCTCCTTTAGGACTATGTCAAACATTTCCTTGGGAAGTAGACCTTATACTTACCCTTCCTACACACACACACACCCACACACACACACACCACACCAGTGGTCTGCCAAGTATAGATGACTTCAGATCCAAATTCTCTCCCTTTCATGTGGCTGATTAAAGGAAGCAAGTGCTAACTTTGCCCTTGTTGATGGGCTTAATTCCTTAGAAATATGGCTTTTAGTGTTGCAATTCTGCATGTGAGAGTAAGGATGGTCTCAAACTTGGGTGCACTTAGCCAGGTCTGTTCACTGACCCACAGAGATGTGGTTCAAGTGCCTTCCAGCTTCGATTACATGGGTCAAAACTGTAGTTGGGCTTCCCCGGTGGGCTCAGTGGTAAAGAATCTGCCTACAATGCAGAAGATGTGGGTTAGATCGCAGGGTTGGGAAGATCCACTGGAGCAAGAAATGGCAACCCACTCCAGTATTCTTGCCTGGGAAATCCCATGGAAAGAGGAACCTGGCAGGCTAAAGTTCATGGGGCCACAAGAATTGGACATGACTTAGTGACTAAATCATCAACAATAATCTTAATTGGGGCAATAAGAAAGAGAAAGGGTGGCTAGTACAGATAAACAGAAAAGTTCCTTCTTAAAACATGGGAACATTAAAATTTTTTTTTTAATTCTGTTTTTCTCTTACTAAGTCCAAATCTATCTTGATAGTTATGCTTCAGAAAGCAGACACTCTTTGCCACCACATAGAGAAGTTAGAAAGATTTCTGCTGGGAAATATTGGATATAAAAATGGGTGTGATAAACATTTTAAACTGGGTGAATGGTCCCTATGTTCTTTGGGAGCCTTCCATAATGACTGCTATTGATTTTTTAATAAGAGAAAAGCTGATGAAATACAGGCTTTTATGTTAGTGAATCCAGCCAGCAACACTCTTGGGTCTCTACAGATGTTTTGCTTTTAAGCAAGATGGGAATTTCATGGATTATTTTTCCCCAGCTTTTCCCAGGAGTAAACAAAAAGGACTGTGAATATCTGGAAATGGGCTGTTCTCTACCAAGGATGAGCAATGAACTCCACAGCAGACACCAAATGTTTATGTCTTATAATCCTTTGTTATTGACCATTCATGGAGGGCAGAATTTATGACTCATGTCAAGTACTTCTCAAGTCATAACTAGGTTATGGCACAGTAGATTAAGTTCTTTTTGAGTTAGTTAACACATAAAGAGTCATTTGAGAGAGAGTTGAGGGAAATATAGATTACACACAGAGGTAGAAAGTAACCCAAAAGGAGTCCATGTGTAGGCCAGAATTGGAATGGAAAAAAAAGTAGCTTGGGGTGAAGAGAATGGGATTGATATGTACACACTACTATATATAAAATAGCAAAGGGAACTCTACCCAATACTCTGTGGTGACCTAGATGGGAAGGAAATCCAAAAAAGAGCAAAAAGTCAGTGTTAGTCGTTCAGTTGTGTCCAACTCTTTGCAACCCCATGGACTACAGCCCACTAGGTTCCTCTGTCCATGAGATTCTCCAGGCAAGAATATTGGAGTGAGTTCTATTCCCTTCTCCAGGGATCTTCTCAACCCAGGGATCGAACCCCAGTCTCCCACATTGCAGGCACATTCTTTACCATTTGAGTCACCAGGGATGCCCACTAAAAATGTCAACAGAGTGTATGTATGTATATAGATAGCTGATTCACTTTGCTGTACAGCAGAAACCAATACAACATTGTTAATCAACTATACTACAATTAAGAAACAAACAAAAAATCCCCAGAGGTTGGCACTGGTACTGCAGTTCTTCTGACAATGAATACTTCTTTTTCCAATAGACTATAAACTCCATGGGGACAGAAATTCTGTTCATCCCTTTACAGATATATCTCCAGAGCCTAGCATAGTGACATAGATGCAGCCAATCTTCAACAAATATTTGTTGAGTGATAGAATAGATAACTAAATGCTGTAAAACAATCTTCTGTAAATTTAAATTTGGTCTTTATTTTATAAGAAGCTCTACCAGAGAAGATATGGTCTTGAAAACTTTACTGATGCTTTATTTACCTACAGAACCCCATAAGAAAGAAATGTGAAGAGCAGAGAATCAAGAGGTAAGTAATCAGAAACAGAGATATAACATTGCTGTTTTACACATGTGTGTGGGATCACAAAAGAGCCCGAGACAACTTAGTGACTAAATAACAACAACGTTCATTTGTCTAATTGGTCTGTTTCCCAGGTGGGGCTCAGTGGTAAAGAATCAGCCTGCCAATGCAGGAGACATGGTTTTGATCCTTGGATCAGGAAGATCCCCTGGAGCAGGAAACGGAAACCCACTCCAGTATTCTTCCCTGTAAAATTCCATGAACAAAGGAGCCTGGCACCAGGGTTACCGTCCATGGGGTCGCAGAGTCGAACACGACTGAGCACACATGCACACGCTAATTGGCCCACATTGCATCTGATCTCTGTTTCAATTTCTGTAAAAGTCTAAATCTAAGATTATAAGATTAATCTGAATTAGTATCATTCACTGCCAATATTTATTCCTTAGCCTAAAAGTCACACTTGAATAATTAAAACAGGGAATTTTTTTGCAAATACTATTTACCAGAATCCTTCAATGTCTGATTTTAATGTTATTTTATGAAAAATTGACTACTTGAGTAAAATATCACATATCTACTTCTTTAGATGAAATAACATTGTATATCCTCTTTAATGACTATTTAATATATTATGACTCACATGCTAAAAGTTTTCTTTTTAGGTAAGTGGAAATGTTTATTAAACAAAAGAAAAAAGCCCACCAATACCTTTTAGAATCTTTTTTTTTTTTCTTCAAAAGGCTGTTCTTTCACATTATTTTAACATCCTTGTCATTCAGCATAATTTTACTGTCAGCTAAGAAACAGTATAAAATGATATTTGTCCTTTTCTGCTTTGGGTTTATTTTTGAAATGTCTGTGACTGGTGGAAGCAGTTGTTAGAATACGGTACTCAGTCTTAGTAGGCAGTTACTTACAACATTTTAGACATTTAGAAACGCTGGATACCTAATTTGCTTGTGTACATGAATTTTGTCTTCCTTATTAAATTGGAAATTTTAAGACTGACAAGATCCCATATGTTAATGTATTCTCCACAGTTTCTGGCATTTAGTAAGTACTCAAAAGTTTATGGATTCATGAGCTAAACCCCACTAGAGTGTAAACATTGATATTATCTGGATATTTACTATGAAATGGAGTCAAGGTCATAAACTCAGTCCTTGTAGAATTCTAACTGTGGCTTGAATACAAGGAATTATAAACCATCTCATGATTATAATATGACCTACTATAATTGGAAGATAGAGTAAAATTCTACCAGTATGAATCACTGGCTATTCCTGGAAAGTCAGTTTGACTCTGGAGATAGAACCATATATATCCAGTTTACATGTTAAGTAACCAAAATGTCTTTCTATATGAAGGACTACATGTTTATAGAATATTTAGAAATCCATATTTTCAAGACAGAGAGGAAAGAAGTAAGGTCCATATATTGTTTGAAAAGTGAAACAAAAATAAAAATCCAATCTTCACTGCAAGAAGGTCAACATTTATTTAGTACTATGCAATAGAACTAAATTAATAGAACTAAACATCTGCTATGATGGAAATAATTTATATTTGTGCTGCCCAGTATGGTGCCACTAGTTAGATGTGGCTGGTGAGTGAAATGCGAAATTTCAAGTGAAATGTGGTTAGTGAGACTAAGGAACTGAATTTTAAATTTTATTCAATGCTAATTAAATTTAAATAACCAAGTGATTAGGGGATACTGTATGGACAATGCTCTTATAGGTTAACAAGGATCTAATGTAATAATTGGATCCTACTATAGGATATATTAATTATCTAACAGGGCTACTATGAAATGTAAAACAATTAGTACACATAAGGCACTTAGCATAAATGCTTATGCAAAATATTCAGCATTAGGTCATTTATTTATCAGTCCTACAAGGTAGATGCTATTACCTTTATTCAACAGATGAGGAAACAAGAGTCTCACTGGAGTAAGTAACATATGCTGAGGAATATAGCCAGTAAGAGGCCAACTTAGAATTCAAACCCAGGAATTCAAACCTACCCTTAACAGCATCTAGTAGAACTGTCGTCTGATGGCTCTAAACCAGTTTTTTTTTTAATTTATTTATTTTTAATTGAAGGATGGGGAAACAATGGAAACAGTAAGAGACTTTGTATTTTGGGGCTCCAAAATCACTGTAGATGGTGACCACAGCCATGAAATTAAAAGATGCTTGCTCCTTGGAAGAAAAACTATGACCAACCTTGACAGCTTATTAAAAAGCAGAGACATTATTTTGCCAACAAAGGTCCATCTAGTCAAAGCTATGGTTTTTCCAGTAGTCAGGTATGGATGTGAGAGTTGGACTGTGAAGAAAGCTGAGCACTGAAGAATTGATGCTTTTGAACTGTGATGTT
This sequence comes from Bubalus kerabau, assembly GCF_029407905.1. NCBI lineage: Eukaryota > Metazoa > Chordata > Mammalia > Artiodactyla > Bovidae > Bubalus > Bubalus kerabau. The sequence continues at coordinate 30,389,169 of NC_073624.1, read as the reverse complement.
GGAGAAAAGACTCTTGAGAGTCCCCTGGACTGCAGGGAGATCCAACCAGTCCATTCTAAAGGAAATCAGTCCTGAATACTCATTGGAAGGACTGATGCTGAAGCTGAAACTCCAGTACTTTGGCTACCTGATGCAGAGAGCCAATTCATTACAAAAGACCCTGATGCTGGGAAAAATTGAAGGCGGGAGCAGAAGGGGATGACAGAGGATGAGATGGCTGGATGGCATCACTGACTCAATGGACATGAGTTTGAGTGAGCTCTGGGAGTTGGTGATGGACAGGGAAACTTGGTGTGCTGCAGTCAGAATTGAAAGATAATTGCTTTACAGAATTTTGCTGCTTTTTGCCAAACTTCAACATGAATCAGTCACAGGTATAAATATATCCCCTCCTGTCTGAAACTTCCTCCCATCTCTCTCCCCATCCCACCCCTCTAGGTTGATACAGAGCCCTGTTTGAGTTTCCTGAGACATATAGAAAATTCCTGTTGGCTATCTATTTTACACATGGTAATGTAAGTTCCCATGTTACTCTCTCCATACAGCTCACCCTAAACCAGTTATTTTTGATGATTGTACTGATTCCAACACCATGCTGATTTACAAAAGATGTATGTATCTCCTACAGTTTGCTGCAGTTATTAGCATGTATGTATGTGCCCATAGGAATCACCACATTTCCATTCCAGGAGATATTTCTATCAGATCCCTCTCCTCTCACCCTGACATTTGGTTGGTCCCTGGACAGTGGAATGAAACATTAAAAATTCCTCTGTTGGCCAACAGAGAGCACCCAGGACTATGATGCATAGACTCAAATGTGCTACTCTAGAGTCGAGTTGCTAGCAAGTCATCTTAGATTTTTGACTCTCAGTTTCTTCTGGAAAATAAGCAAGTGATCAAAGGGATTGGGAGGGAAACCAGGAAAAATCCTTGCTTGTTCTACATCATTGGGTTGCCATAATGTGAAAATGAGATAATATTTTTAAAATACTTTAGAAAAAATCCTAAAGCACTGTGCAACTGATATAATATTCTAAATTACTGTCCTTAATCTTTAATCAAAATATACTGAAATAACCCCTGAATATATCAATATTATTGTGAAGAGAAAGGTTTGAGACAATGACTGTGGATTAATGTTATGAACTGTTAAGAAATGTATTGGAAAGATGTACAATGGTACTTTTAGTTTGTTCATTCCATTCCTTTTTGAATAGCTCTTTGGGGAACTCCAAACCATTAGCAAAAATAGATGACGGAAAGAGAGAAATAAGTGAAGCTTATTATTTCTGTTAATTCCCCAAGGGACTTACCATTTCTAGCAGGTTCAAGAGCAGCCGGCTGTGTCTTCTGACAATATTATAAGCTCGACAGCAAAGCTCCACAAAATCTTGGAAATGCTGTGGGTTTTTCCCACCCTCTGTAATAAAGTACTCCATCTCTGAAGTAAAAATAAAAGGGGCTCGGTCCCTATAAGCAAAAAAAGAAAAAAAAAAGAAAGAAAAGCAAGAACAACCATAAGCAGGAAGAGAAATGGTTGAAAAAGTCAAATTAGGCAATTACAACAACTTATTTCCATTTGAAAATTTTTGTTATTTTTCTCTCCTCTAATGGATGAACCTCCTTCATTGTAGGATGGTTAGAGAAGCTTGCTAATTATAGGTTTTGAATAATGTAACTGAGCTGTAACAGAGAAGGAAGGGCAAGTTATTTTACAAAGTTGACCTATACAGTCTCAAATAATAATTTCAAGTTATTTTTGATGTGACTATTATCCATTAAAGTTAATATAGGGAATGTGATTTTACAGAAAATATATTTATTGCTAAAGTATGAAATGATAGAACAGATCATGTTTTTAACCTCATGGTACTTTTTCTTTTTCTTTTTTTTTAATGGTCTTCCCTGATGGCTCAGATGGTAAAAAATCTGCCTGCAATGTGAGAGACTCAGGGTCGATCCCTGGATTGGGAAGATACCCTGGAGAAGAAAGTGAAGTCGCTCAGTCGTGTCCGACTCTTTGCGACCCCATAGACTGTAGCCCACTAGGCTCCTCCATCCATGGAATTTTCTAGGCAAGAGTACTGGAGCGGGTTGCTATTTCCTTCTCTAGTGGATCTTCCCAACCTAGGGACTGAACCTGGGTTTCCTGCATTGTGGGCAGATGCTTTACTGTCTGAGCTACCAGGGAATCCCAAGGGAATGGCAACCCACTCCTGTATTCTTGCCTGGAAAATTCCATGGACAGAGGAGCCTGGCAGGCTACAGTCTTTGGGAAGACTGAGTGACTAACACTTTCTTTCACTTTCAACAAATTGAGGAGCATTATTTACAACAGCCAAGATATGGAAGCAACCTAAGTGTCCATCAATATACAAATGGATAAAGAAGATGTGACATATATATATATATATATATATCATATATGATATATATGATATGATATATCATATATGATATATGATATATATATATATATGATATATATATATAATGAAATGTTATTCAGCCATAAAAAAGAATGAAATCTTGCCATTTTCAACAACAGGGATGTATCTAGAAGGCATCATCCTAAATGAAATGAGTCACAGAAAGACACATACTATGATTTCATTCACATGTAGATTCTAAAAAACAAACACAACAAAACATAAACAGACTCATAGAATCAGAGAACAAACTGGGGTTGCCAGAGGGGAGGGAGATGGAGGAATTAGTGAAATAGGTAGAGGAGACTAAGAGTTAGAAACTTCCTGTTATAAAATAAATAAGTCATAGGGACGTAATGTACAGCATAGGAACATAATGTACCCCATAGGGAATATAGTCAAAATAATACTGTAATAACTTTGTATGGACACAGATGGTAACTGGACTTATTGTGTTGATCATTTTGTAATGCATAAAAAATATTGAATCACTATGTTCTACAGCTGAAATGAATGATAGTATTGTAAGTCAACTATAGTTTAGAAAAAAAAAAAGCTAAGATATGCATGACAAATTCTTTCTGAAGGTAATCTATGAAAAACACAGATGTTACCAATTCATTGTGATATGCTTAGTAAGGGAAAAAAAGGTAGCTATATTTAATTTTATACTAGGTATAATAAAAATATTGGTCAGAAAGGAGGAAATATGACTAGACACTGTTAGTATGGGGTCGTGAAAAGTCGGACATGACTTGGCGACTGAACAAAAATACCTAGCTCTTAGAATTGCTGTGAGGACTAAGAACATATACACAAAGGCTGGACACAGAAAGAGCTACACATCTGTGAATGGCTATAAGAGGTTCATGCAGATGGCACAGACTGTAGCCTTGCCAGGTAGGCTTCCAGTCATATTCAACCACTTACTAGTTCTGCAACCCTGAACAAGTCACTTGGCCTCTGAGTGGCTCAGTCTCTTCCTCTGTAAAATGGGAATAAGAGCACTTGATTCTTTGGATAGTTGAGAGGATTAAATGAGTATAAGTACTTAAAACATAGCCTAGCACATAGTAAACACTCAATAATTTTAAATACTGTTCTTAGTCTCCAAACTAATAAAATTATTCTTGGAGCTGAACCTAGTCATAGCTAAATCTCTCTTTCTCTTCAAAATTCCATGTGTGAGATCCCATCTATCCTTAAATGTTTACTTTACTTCCAGCTTCTCCATGTGATCTCTTTGGCTGCATAAGCCCTTAAGTGGACATTTGAATTTGGCAGCATTTTTTATAAATCATTCAACCATGGGGTCATCACTACAGGTAACATTTCAGTGAGTTTTAGCAAAATCTTAGACTTCTATAATCAGAAAAAAAACTTAATTTTATATATAAAAGTCTTCTAATTCTTTTTCTTACTCTCTATAGTATATTGGCTATATTGGGTGAAGTTTTTGAAATAATTTTGAGAGTCTCAAACTTTACAACTTCCTGAAATTTTCCTTTTTAGTGTGATAGATATGCTTTTCTTATTGATAGAGAAAAATATGTCTGACCAAATTGATTTCTCTTGGAAAATTTTTTAGTTATGCTTACCTTCCTGTGATAACATATTTCAAATATGTAAAAGAAACATATACAAATTAGAGAAAATATATAAACTAAAACAAAGAACTGAAAGTGAACTGAAAGATGAACTCCCCAAGTTGGTAGGTGCCCAATATGTTACTGGAGATCAGTGGAGAAATAACTTCAAAAGAATTAAGGGACAGAGCCAAAGCAAAAACAACACCCAGCTGTGGATGTGACTGGTGATAGAAGCAAGGTCTGATGCTGTAAAGAGCAATATTGCATAGGAACCTGGAATGTCAGGTCCATGAATCAAGGCAAATTAGAAGTGGTCAAACAAGAGATGGTAAGAGTGAACCTCGACATTCTAGGAATCAGCGAACTAAGAAGGACTGGAATGGATGAATTCAACTCAGTTCAGTTCAGTTGCTCAGTCATGTCCAACTCTTTGAGACCCCATAAATCGCAGCACGCCAGGCCTCCCTGTCCATCACCAGCACCCAGAGTTCACTCAGATTCACGTCCATCAAATCAGTGATGCCATCCAGCCATCTCATCCTCTGCTGTCCCCTTCTCCTCCTGCTCCCAATACCTCCCAGCATCAGAGTCTTTTCCAAAGAGTCAACTCTTCGCATGAGGTGGCCAAAGTACTGGAGTTTCAGCTTCAGCATCATTCCCTCCAAAGAAATCCCAGGGCTGATCTCCTTCAGAATGGACTGGTTGGATCTCCTTGCAGTCCAAGGGACTCTCAAGAGTCTTCTCCAACACCACAGTTCAAAAGCATCAATTCTTCAGCACTCAGCTTTCTTCACAGTCCAACTCTCACATCCATACTTCAGTATTCTTGCCTTGAGAACCCAATGAACAGCATGAATTCAACTCAGATGACCATTATATCTACTACTTTGGGCAGGAATCACTTAGAAGAAATGGAGTAGCCGTCATAGTCAACAAAAGAGTCCAAAATGCAGTACTTGGATGAAATCTCAAAAAGGACAGAATGATCTCTGTTCGTTTCCAAGCCAAACCATTCGATATCATGGTAATCCAAGTCTATGCCTGACCAGTAATGCTGAAGAAGCTGAAGTTGAATGGTTCTATGAAGACCTACAAGACCTTTTAGAACTAACACCCAAAGAAGATGTCCTTTTCATTATAGGGGACTGGAATGCAAAAGTAGGAAGTCAAGAAACACCTGGAGTAACAGGCAAATTTGGCCTTGGAGTACAGAATAAAGTAGGGCAAAGGCTAATAGAGTTTTGCCAAGAGAATGCATTGGTCATAGCAAACACCCTCTTCCAACAGCACAAGAGAAGACTCTACATATGGACATCACCAGATGGTCAACACCGAAATCAGATTGATTATATTCTTTACAGTAAAAGATGAAGAAGCTCTATACAGTCAGCAAAAACAAGACTGGGAGCTGACTCTGGCTCAGATCATGAACTCCTTATTGCCAAATTCAGACTGAAATTGAAGAAAGTAGGGAAAACCACTAGGCCATTCAGGTATGGCCTAAATCAAATCGCTTATGATTATACAGTGGAAGTGACAAACAGATTTAAGGGACTAGATCTGATAGACAGAGTGCATGGTGAACTATGATTGGAGGTTCATGACATTGTACAGGAGGCAGTGATCAAGACCATGCCCAAGAAAAGAAATGCAAAAAGGCAAAATGGTTGCCTGAGGAGGCCTTACAAATAGCTGAGAAAAGAGGCAAAAGGTAAAGGAGAAAAGGGAAGATATACCTATTTGAATACAGAGTTCCAAAGAATAGCAAGGAGAGATGAGAAAGCCTACCTCAGTGATCAATGGCAAAGAAATAGAGGAAAATAATAGAATGGGAAAGACTAGAGATCTCTTCAAGGATATTAGAGATACCAAGGGACCATTTCATGCAAAGATGGGCTCAATAAAGGACAGAAATGGTATGGGCCTGATAGAAGCAGAAGATATTAAGAAGATGTGGCAAGAATACACAGGAGAACTGTACAAAAAAGATCTTCATGACCCAGATAATCACGATGGTGTGATCACTCACCTAGAGCCAGACTTCATGGAATGTGAAGTCAAGTGGGCCTTAGGAAGCATCACTATGAGCAAAGCTAATGGAGGTGATGGAATTCCGGTTGAGCTATTTCAAATCCTAAAAGATGATGCTGTGAAAGTGCTGCATTCAATATGCCAGCAAATTTGGAAAACTCAGCAGTGGCCACAGGACTGGAAAAGGTCAGTTTTAATTCCAATCCCAAAGAAAGGCAAGGCCAAAGAATACTCAAATTACCACACAGTTGCATTCATCTAACACGGTAGCAAAGTAATGTACAAAATTCTCCAAGTCTTCAACAGTATGTGAATCGTGAACTTCCAGATATTCAAGCTGGTTTTAGGAAAGGCCGAGGAACCAGAGATCAAATTGCCAATACCTTTTGGATCATCGAAAAAGCAAGAGAGTTCCAGAAAACATCTATTTCTCTTTTATTGACTACGCCAAAGCCTTTGACTGTGGATCACAACAAACTGTGGAAAATTCTTGAAGGTGGGAATACCAGACCACCTGACCTGACTCCTGAGAAATCTGTATGCAGGTCATGAAGCATTAGTTAGAACTGGACATGGAACAACAGACTGTTTCCAAATCGGGAAAGTAGTATGTCAAGGCTGTATACTGTTACCCTGTTTATTTAACATATATGCAGAGTCCATCATGAGAAACGCTGGGCTGGATGAAGCACAAGCTGGAATCAAGATTTCTGGGAGAAATGTCAATAACCTCAGATATGCAGATGACATCACCCTTATGGCAGAAAGTGAAGAACTAAAGAGCCTCTTGATGAAAGTGAAAGAGGAGAGTGAAAAAGTTGGCTCAATACTCAACATGCAGAAAACTAAGATCATGGCATCTGATACCATCACATCATGGCAAATGGATGAGGAAACCATGGAAACAGTGACAGACTTTTTCTTTCTGGGCTCCAAATTCACTGCAATTGTGACTGCAGCCATGAAATTAAAAGACACTTGCTCCTTGGTAGAAAAGTTATAACCAACCTAGACAGCATATTAAAAAACAGAGACATCACTTTGCCAACAAAGGTCTGTCTAATTAAAGCTATAGTTTTTCCAGTAGTCATGTATGAATGTAAGAATTGGACTATAAAGAAAGCTGAGGGCCAAAGAATTGATGCTTTTGAACTGTGGTGTTGGAGAAGACTCTTGAGAGTCCCTTGGACTGCAAGGAGATCCAACCAATCCATCCTAAAGGAGATCAGTCCTGGGTGTTCATTGGTAGGACTGATGTTGAAGCTGAAACTCCAATACTTTGGCCACCTGATGTGAAGAGCGGATTCATTTGAAAAGACCCTGATGCTGGAAAAGATTGAGGGCAGGAGGAGAAGGGGACAACAGAGGATGAGATGGTTGGAATGGCATCACTGACTCAATGGACTTGGGTTTGGGTGGACTCTAAGAGTTAGTGATGGACAGGGAGGCCTGGCATGCTGTGGTTCATGGGGTCACAAAGAGTTGGACATGACTGAGCGACTGACCTGAACTGAATTTTAGCTATGTTTAAATATTATGATAGTCTAAACTGTGGCATTTTTTCTATATGATTTGCATGGCTCACTTCTGAGAAATTTTTAAAAATAATTAGAATTTGACTAAGATTTTTCTATAAACAGTAGGAGGCCTCATATATGAAACAGAATGCTCTCCCAGCCAACAAGCTGTAGGTATTGTAGCTGGACTGTGATTTATCAGTCTACTCAAATGTGACCACAATCCCAGGTTGCAGAATTAATGTATTGGAGCCTGTGTATGAAGTTAAAGCAATACTTACAAGTCTGAGATATAAATTGGTTGTGGCAAGAGGGAAGATTGGAAACTATTTGATCTCTTAAGTCTATACTGTACTGCATTCTGAATCATATGTTGGAAATCTCTCACTTATAGCTGTACAAATAAACCAGAAATTCCTTATTGTGACTTCCTTTTTTTTTTTCTTTTCCAGACAAGTGGTTTTGCTATTACCTGCCTAAGCCCTAACTATTTGTGCTTCTGTACCTTTTACTTGTATAGTTTGCCATTTTTGGATATGTTTTTCTTTCCCTCTTAATATCCTTATTCTAAGAGACCAGGATCAAAAGTTTTTTAAATAAGTTTTCTCTAATTAACCTTTCCTTTGCTGATTTCTCCTTACTCTGCCTTATCCTTTTGCTTAGTCCTACAGCTAATATATTGTATTTTATATAGTCTCTAGTAATCTCATGAATTTCCCTCCATGATCTGTATGACTTTCAAGGGAACATGAAGTATTTTATTTTCCCTTTGTATTTTTTAATATCTCAAACAATATTTTGTTGCATTTATTGAATGCAACAGTAAATAAATACAAGCTCACACAGTGAAGAGCTTAGATGATTTAACATTTATGTGGGAAGATGGTGTGAACAAACCTATTGTTATGATTCTGTCATTTTGCTGTCAAATTTAATCTTTTTATTAACTTATGATCAGTCTTTCCCTGAAATTATTATTCTGTAGAAATGCTTGGAGTATTTTGTATAAATTTTCAATATAGGTGGGAAGTAAGTAGTAGTTTAAAAATGTATATATACTTGGGAAATTTAAGGATATTTCTCTTATAAATAAATACTAATTACCAAGACAAATTCTCTTGGTATGGGAAACAGCAGGACAACTAATAATTTGCTTTTTGTTATTACTTATGCATAAGCTTCCCTTTTAACTGTACTATAGATATAAGCTCTTTGTATCAGGTCACTAGAACACCAAGGTCATTGTCATTAACTATATACAGATTCTTACTGTACTGAGGGTACACAGAGATTTAAGAAATGTCTCTGCCCTGTGGGCTCCCAGGTGGCTCAGTGGTAAAGAATCCACTTGCCAATGCAGGAGACGCAAGTTCGATCCCTGGGTTGGGAAGAACCTCTGGAGAAGGAGATGGCAACCTGCTCCAGTATTCCTGTCTGGAGAATTCCACAGACAAAGGAGCCTGGTGGGCTACAGTTCATGGTGTCTCAAAGAGTCGGACACAACTTAGTGACTGAGCACACCTGCACACTTTGCTCCTTAGGTGAATTCAGATTTGACATGCATCTAAAATGTTAGCATACTATAGGTATTTATCAACAAATATTTAATAAGCATCTATAATAGATATATGGAAGGCTAATAGGTAGGTGGAGGTTAAAGATTTTAAAAACCAACACCCTAAAAGCAATGAAAATTTACTGAATAATGATAGTTTTTGAAAAGATCTTTCCAGCTATAATATGGAAAAGAACATAAAGCAGCGAGGGTGTATGTGGGCAGATTAGGTAAGAGATGTTTGCAGAAGGTTTTGATTAGAGGTGAGAGTTGTTTAGATTAGAATTGTGGCATGCAGATACAGAAAAGTGTGTGTGTGTGCGCTTAGTCATGTCCAGCTCTTTGTGACTCCATGAACTGTAGCCTGCCAGTCTCCTCTGCCCGTGGAATTCTCCAGGCAAGAATACTGGAGTGGGTTGCCACTCCCTTCTCCAGAGGATCTTCCTGACCCAGGGATTGAATGCAGGTCTCTGGCACTGCAGGTGGATTCTTTACCATCTCAGCCCCCAGGGAAATACCTAGATACAGTGAAGTGGAAAGAATTAAAAACTACTTTGAAGAAACAAATCAAGAGGACTTCATGACGGTTAAAATGGAAGCAAAAAGAAGAGCGAAGAAGAACTTTATATTTTGGGCTTGTGTATCAGGAAGGTGACGGCACAACATTCAGAGTGGGCTCAGTTTGAGCAAGTTACCTTTGAGACTTATAAGAACAGAGGATACTGAGGTACTGCAACACTTACTTCTGGACCACAAAGAAAGGATATAAACTGGAAGTAAAATTTTGTGACTTTTGGGAAGACTGAATAGGCATATTTTTCCTTATTCCTCCCACTAAGTACACAAAACCTCTTGGAAATTATATATAAAACAAATATAAGAAGACTCTTAAAGGGTGTAGAGAAGAGGAGAGACTTAATAGGGGCCTCAGACCTCAAGGAACAACATATATTTCTGCCTCACATATTCCAGACATAGAGCTCAGGAAGCCAGCAATATGTAAATGCCAGTGGATGTAGGCAAAACATGACCAAAAGAAGGCCTGCTCTCTCTAGCCAAAAGACCAGGAAAGGGTAGCTTGACAAGACAGAACATGTTTAAACAATATCCACTCTACTCCAGCCAAATATCACAGAAAAGACTGTGACTATACTCCCCTTGGAGAAGGCAATGGCACCCCACTCCAGTACTCTTGCCTGGAAAATCCCATGGACGGAGGAGACTGGTAGGCGGCAGTCCATGGGGTCTCACAGAGTTGGACACGACTGAGCGACTTCACTTTCACTTTTCACTTTCATGCATTGGAGACGGAAATGGCAACCCACTCCAGTGTTTTTGCCTGGAGAATCCCAGGGACGGGGAAGCCTGGTGGGCTGCTGTCTATGGGGTCGCACAGAGTCAGACACGACTGAAGTGACTTAGCAGCATACTCCCCTACCACACTAGAAATGATAAATAGTGGGGAGCTTAAACTTCCATGCTCACAAGGCTGTATTGAGGTACCTCAGTTCCCTCTCCAGGGGATATCAGAGACAGGTGAGTAAGGAGCTAGGTATTGGTGAGGAGATACATAGATCAGTGGGAAAGGATAAATAATGCAGAAATACTAATTTGTATAGCCAAGGTTATGGTTTTTCCAGTAGTCATGTACAGATGTTAGAGTTGGACCATAAAGAAGACTGAGCACTGAAGAGCTGATGCTTTTGAATTGTGGTGCTTGAGAAGACCTTTGAGAATCCCTTGGACAGCAAGGAGATCAAACAGTCAATCCTAAAGGAAATCAACCTTGAAAATTCATTGGAAGGACTGATGCTGAAGCTGAAGCTCCAATACTTTGGCCACCTGACTCAAAGAGCTGACTTACTGGAAAAGACCCTGATACTGGGAAAGGCTGAGAGCAGGATGAGAAGAGGGTGACAGAGGATGAGATGGTTGAATGGCATCACCGACATGATGGTTGTGAGTTTGAGCAAACTCTAAGAAACAGTGAAGGACAGGGAAGCCTGGCATGCTGCAGTCCATGGCATCACAAAGAGTTGGATACAACTGAGTAACTAAACAATAGGCTCAAATAAATATGCCAACTGATTTTTGAAAAAGGGGCAAAGACAATTTGATGGAGAAAGGTTTCAGTCTTTTGACCAGATGACACTGTGACAATCAGACATCTATAAGCAAAAATATAAACTTTGATCTAAATCTCATACCTAATATAAAAATTAACTTAAATGGATTACAGACTTAAATACAAAATGTAAAAGCAAAATTTCTTGGAAGAGAACACAAAAGAAAATTTGGGGGCTATGCAAAAAGTTTTTAAGAGGATGAAAAGAAAAGTTATACACTGAGAGATAATATTTGCAAATCCCATAGCCAGCAGAGGAGCAGTGTCTAGAATGTGTAAAGAACTCTCAAACTTTAACAGTAAAAAACAAACAATATAATTAGAAAATGGGAAAAAGACATGAAATGTTTCATTGAAGGATATGCAATAAATAAGCAATATAAAGAATGGTTGACATCATTAGTTATTGTGTGTGTATGTGTATGTGTGTGTGCGTAGGGGGGTACTAAGTCATGTGTGTGCTCAGTAGTGGTCGAATCTTTGTGACCCCATGGACTATAGCCCGCCAGGCTCCTTTGTCCATGGGATTCTCCAGGCAAGAATACAAGAGTGGGTTGCCATACCCTCCTCCAGGGGATCTTCCTGACCCAGGGATTGAACCCGTGTCTCCTGCATTGGCAGGTGGATTCTTTACCACTGAGTCACCTGAGAATCCTCATTAGTTATTCAGTTCAGTTCAGTTCAGTCGCTCAGTCAGGGAAAAGCAAATTAAAGCCACAATGACATGTCCATAAGAATGACTAAAATATATAGTTAATGACAATACCAAATGCTGGTAAGAACATGGAGAAAATGGATAACTCATACATTGATGGTGAAAATGTAAGTAGTACAGCCACTATGGAAAACCACTTGGCAGTTTGTTAGCAACAACATGAACTATCATACAATCCAGAAATTATATTTTTGGGCTTTTGACTCAAAGAAATGAAAACATATTCACATAGAAACTTGTATGTGAATGTATAAAGCAGCTTTCGTTGTAATAGCTAGAAACTGGAAATAACACAAATGTTCTTCAATGGGTGAATAATTAAACAAACTATGGTATATCTACAGCATGGAATATTATTTGTCAATAAAAGGAACAAAGTACTGATACACACAACAGTATGGATGACTCTCCAGTCAATCATGCTATGTGAAAAAGGCCAGCCCCCAAAGTTACATCATTGTGTGACTTCATTTATATAATACTCTTGAAATGACAAAATTATCAAAATGGAGAACAAATTAGTAGTTGCCAGGGGCTAAGGATGGAGAGAGAGAAGAGGTGAGAGGGAAGTGGGGCAACATGGAGGCTCTGGGGGTAATGAAGCTGTTCTGTATCTGGATGGTATCAATATTAAGAAGCTGGTCATGATATTTACTGTAATTTTATAAGATGCTACCAGTGAGGGAAACTGATAAAGGGCACACAGGATCTCTTTGCATTATGTGTTAAAACTACATGTGAATCTGCAAGTATCTCAAAATAAAATGTTCAATTAAACTTTGTATGAGTCATCTGGATATAAATATTGATAGAGGCCTTGGATGTAGCTGATAGCAGTGTGCTGGAGACAGGACAGTGAAAAGAGAAAGAAAAGGGCTAAGAAATCTCCGGGAATCTGACATCTAGTGGCTTGGGAAAAGGAAGTCACCCTGCATTGGACACTGCCTGGGGGAGAAAACTAGAAGGGAAGCAAAGATCATTACTATTCTGAAGATGGAGTAGTTAACGCTGCTGAAATCTGCAGGTAAATTAGGTAAAATGAGGAATAAATAATGTTGTGCATGCTAAGTCACTTTAGTTGTGTCTGACTCTTAGTAATCCTATGGACTGTAGCCCACCAGGCTTCTCTGTCCATGGAATTCTCCAGGCAAGAATATTGCAGTGGTTTGCCATTTCCTTCTCCAGGGGATCTTCCCAACCCAGGGTTGGAACCTGAGTCTCATATGTCTCCTGCATTGGCAGGAGGGTTCTTAACCACTAGCACCACCTGGGAAGCCCAAATAATGTTGGGTTTAGCACAGTGAAGGTCACTGATTTTATCAAGTAATAAAGAATAAAACCAGGTTGAAGTGGGGAATCAGAGGTAAGAGATGTAGATCAGGAGTTTGGATATCTCTTTCACGAAAATTGTGAAGGTGAGCAAAATGCATGGAAATGGGGGGTTTGAGGCAAGGTCATTTAAACTTTGGAGAAATAAGCATATTTAACAGTATTATTTAAAAGGGAGAGGGAATTCTGTGGAGGTCCAAAGGTTAGGACCTTGTGCTTTCACTGCCGTGAAGTGTGAAAGTGTTACTCAATCGTGTCTGACAGTTTGCGACCCCAGGGATTATAGCTCATCAGGCTCCTCTGTCCATGGAATTCTCCAGGCTGGAATACTGGAGTGGGTTGCTATGCCCTCCTCCAAGGGATCTTCCTGACCCAGGGATTGAACCCACATCTCCTGCTTTGCAGGTGGGTTCTTTACTGTCTGAGCCCCCAGGGAAGTGATGGCACAGGTTCAATTCCTGGTTGAGGAACTAAGATCCTGTAAGTCGCACAGTGTGTCCAATAAATAAATAGGTAGGAGAGGAATGCAGGGAAGTATGAATTCTTGGTAGTATAATGCAGCAGTCCCCAGCCTTTTTGGTACCAGGGACCGGTTTCGTGGATGACAATTTTTCCATGGATGGGGGTGGAGATGGTTTGGGGATGATTCAAATGCATTACATTTGTTGTGCACTTTATTTTTACTATTACATCAGCTCCACCTCAGATCATCAGGCATTAGGTCCAGTATAATGTATGTAAGAAGGTGAGAAGGAGATGGCTCCAAAGCACAGATGGAGGGACTGGCTTTGGAAAGGAAAAACAAATTGTCTATTATCACAACAAGAAAGAAGTTGTGATGCAAACATAAGTTTCTGAGTTTTGTATTGAGTACAAAAGCAGGCTCCATTCTGTTTCCCTTTTTCTTTTTTTCCACAATAAAGTAGGAGGTGTGGCTGTCTGTGTAAAATAAGGAGTAGTAAACAGCGGGTTGGAGAGACTGGGGGTTTATCCTGCAAGGATAAGTATGGTAGGATTGCTGGGCCATGTGGATGGCCCATTGGAAACCAAGAACATCTGCCCTGTTGTGCTGAGGCTTTCCTGGAGTGCAAAACTGCTGAGTGTCAGTAGCCCTGGCAGTGGAGACCACCCTATTCTGAAATACAGTATTAATGAAATGGACCAAGCATGCCGACTGCAGTGGCTGGGCCCTGAAACGGCTGTGGTGCAGTCTCCTTAAAATGAGCATTCTTCCATTTATTGAACCGTTCCTTAAACAAATAGGTACATACTTAAAAAATGGATGATGTTGGATTTTAAAGAGTCAAGCACCTAACCTATTTGAGGACATAATAATTCACAGAAGCAACTTCCTCAGATGTGAATTACACAATCTAAATGTTAATAGTACCTCTGGGCTTCATCCCAATGGTTCAGAGTGGTCTTTGGCCATACCAAGTTCAACAAAACAGTCTCTGCTGAGCTCAGAAAATTAGAGTCACATCCCTTGAGCACTTAATTTCTTTTCTTTTTTTTCAGAGATGGTTCTTTTTATTACAAGAAGTTTTGGTTCTCCATAGGCCAACTTCCAATAGTTAACTTCGTTTTGAGGTATATGTTCATTCAATTATAAATTTCTACTAGAATATTTCATGTTTTTTTCTTCCAGCTTGTTGTTCTGATCTTGGTGCAAAAGTCAGATTGCATTCTTTTCTTCTGGGCTGTCGAATGACCAACAGCAACTAAAGTAACACTGAGGAGTTCACAACTTTCTTTCCTCTAAAGGTAAATAGAGTTATCTTTACAAAGAGTCAGTTTTCTAAAGGAACAAAGTGAATTCGGACACAGAAGTAAACATTGTCTTTGGCAAAACAACAAAGCTACCAAATCAGTCAACAGAATATGACCTAACATTTTTGAAGATTAATGTTCAGTGTATGAATTTAGAAATTTTGTGTTCTTACTATCTTAAAAAACCAATTGACAGACTTCTACACCATATTTGGAAATTTATCGTCATATTCTGAGAAGCTCACCAAAGTTTATGCGGCATTAACTCACTAAAACAAAAAAGTCCCTGGTATTTTGTTACTCTAACACTGGACTCTCTCAAGGAGAATAGACAATCATAAGAAGTATTCTTTGCTTTTGTAATCTCTTGCTTTCTTAATTTATACCTGTATGATAAGCAACTAAAAGTTACAGAGAAAACTGTTGTTTAGTCACTACGTCATCTCTGACTCTTTTGCAAACCCGTGGACTACAGTCCACCAGGCTCTTCTGTCCATGGGATTTCCCAGGCAAGAATACTGGAGCAGGTTGCCATTTCCTTCTCCAGGAGATCTTCCCGACCCTGTTAGACTTTTTTTAAATGTAAGAAAAAAAAAAAAAGGGTGAGTGATTGTGCCCGAGTTTTCATTTATAAAAGAGCATATTACCCATAGACAAGGGAGTGGCTCTGCTGCTGCCACACTTGGTCCTAGTGTTTGAATGCCTCTTACCATACAACCATCTTGTAACACATTCGATCATAGTTGCTAAGGACATGAATTTAATATATATAATGGCCATAAATGCAGGATAACTATGTCATTTGGTACTAACTAAAGAAACAGCCAACTTTCCCAATGCTGAAGAGGAAACATTGTGTTGGAATTACAGATAAACAGAATTACCAAATTCCTACATGGCACCCTCCCGAGGGTACCACCACCCAACGACTAGGACTCTGGACAAATTATAATGACGAAGACCTCTATCTTAGTTCTTGATCCATAAATTAGAGAAAATAACAGTAACGTCCTCAAAGACTTTTGTAAGAATTAATTAAGATAGCATATTCAAAAGCAGAGAGTTTGCCAACAAAGGTCCATCTAGTCAAGGCTATGGTTTCTCCAGTGGTCATGCATGGATGTGATAGTTGGACTGTGAAGAGAGCTTAGCGCTGAAGAATTGATGCTTTTGAACTGTGGTGTTGGAGAAGACTCTTGAGAGTACCTTGGACTGCAAGGAGGTCTAACCAGTCCATCCTAAAGTAGATCAGTCCTGGGTGTTCTTTGGAAGCAATGATGCTAAAGCTGAAACTCCAGTACCTTGGCCACCTCATGTGAAGAGTTGACTCATTGGAAAAGACTCTGATGCTGGGAGGGATTGGGGGCAGGAGGAGAAGGGGACGACAGAGGATAAGATGGCTGGATGGCATCACCGACTCGATGGACATGAGTTTGGGTGAACTCTGGGAGTTGGTGATGGACAGGGAGGCCTGGCATGCTGGGATTCATGGGGTCGCAAAGAGTTGGACACGACTTAGTGACTGAACTGAACTGAATTGAACTGAACGCATATCAGGTACTGACAAGTCTTTAAAGAGTAATTTTGAATCTCTCCTTTAGAATCTGCTCCCTACTACTGGATGACATAGCACTACACTGAGAAGCACTGCTTTCTACCACTCCCAGAGATATTTCACAGCAATTTGAGAAAAGCTATGTCTTTCAGTATTGATGATGGAGGCAGGGAATATGAAGTGTGGGTTGGAAAGACAGAGAACTCAGCAAGGATTCATGGTGGTAGAATTTGTCTACTATACTCTGTGGACATACTTTTAATTTCCTTTTATAGGATGAAAGTGTGAAAGTGTTAGTCACTCAGTCATGTCTGACTCTTTGCGGCCCCTTGGACTGTAGCCCACCAGGCTCTTCTGTCCATGGAATTCTGTAGTCAAGAATACTGCACTGGGTAGCCATTCTCTTCTGCAGGGGATCTTCCTGACCCAGGGATCGAACTGGGGTCTTTTGTATTGCAGGTGGATTCTTTACCATCTGCGCTACTGGGGAAGCCCTTTTACAGGATAGTTTATCTAATATTTACTTGAGCAACTGATAAAGCCAGTAAGTGGATACATACAAAAGGACATATACAAGTTTGAAAGGCTCCAGTGTTGAACACATGTTTGTACATTGCACTGCAATGTGAGACTCAGTAATGAGGCACATTTTATTTCTATTACTGAAATTATTACTAATTTCATGAATTAAAAATTCTTGTGGCGGATTCATTTTGATATTTGGCAAAACTAATACAGTTATGTAAAGTTTAAAAATAAAATAAAATTAAAAAAAAAAAATTCTTGGGGCTAGTGCACTGGGATGACCCAGAGGGATGGTATGGGGAGGGGGGAGGGAGGAGAGTTCAGGATGGGGAGCGCGTGTGTACCTGTGGTGGACTCATTTTGATGTTTGGCGAAACTAATACAGTTTTGTAAAGTTTAAAAATAAAATAAAATTTAAAAAATTAAAAAAAAATGTTTTTTTTCCCCAAGAAGTATCATTGTTACATTAAAATATATTGTTTTAAAGATGTTTAAAAGCTCCAGACCGCCACCATGGTGGATGGTGGTCTTAGCACACAAATAAGTGGGGAATGTTTCAGCCTACATTTTCCCTGATGCCACAAGCAACCTACATTTCAGAGAGCACATTCTGCTGTCCAACACAAAGAACACAGGTCTCTTGTCTCATATCCATGAGTTAATTGAGAAGGCAGATTTGGCATCTCCATTGGAGAGGAGAGCACCTTGTATAATTAGACAGCACAAGAAACCTCATCTGTGCAATATAATAAGAACATAAAGGTACATGTAGTATCACAAAAAGAACATTTAAAGTCTTGGGAGATCTCCAAGTTCTCAGCAGTTATTAACTAAGGAGACCCTCACCAATAATCTCTTCAGTGTAAAACAAAGTTTTCCCTCCACTAACCTCTTTTATAACTCACTGTGGGTCCTAAGTTAGACTCTGGGAGGTCCTTGATCTTTAATTGCTTGGTAACTTTAGATACTGACTCTGGAGTTCCTCCCAGGCTCAGACACGCCATCTCACTTCTTTGAAAATGGTAATTAAAACAGCTACCTCTTCCAATTATCAGTCCTACTTTCCTAAGTATGATATTTTGGGATTGAGTTTATAGTAGATTGGGATTATATGGGGCTTCCCAGGTGGCACTAGTTGTAAAGAACACACCTGCCAATGCAGCAGACATAAAAGATGTGGGTTCAGTTCCTGGGGTGGGAAGATCCCCCGGAGGAGGGCATGGCTATCCGCTCCAGTATTCTTGCCTAGAGAATCCCCATGGACAGAGGAGCCTGGTGGACTACAGTCCATGGGGTTGCAAAGAGTCAGACACAACTGAAGTGACTTAGCACATGTGCAGGATTTTATGAGAATGGGAAGAAAATGGTCAGCTCATCCAAATTCCCACATTTTCCCCCCTTGAACTTGAGTTCAAGGTAAAGTGCACAGTTAGGCTTTACATGGAATTCCACTATCTGCTTGGGCTAGAAATCAGTCTAGATATTAAAAAAAGATTATTTATAGTATGATGCTTGGGTGACAGTGATCCAATTAGTTTTAAAATCAGGTTAAAGGCAAAAATCAAGAATAGCCCAAATTAACTCTGAAAACATTCCAGTCACTCCTAAAGTTACCATATGCATGATCAAAATTTAGGTATCAAGCTTGAAATGGACCTTTTATCTCTTACTAAAGAGTTTAACACCAGGAGCGTCTCCCCGAGCACAGAAGCAGATACTGTTTCTTCATTTGGGTATCAGATAAAGTTCTAATACCTGGCTCAAGTTTAGGAGATATATTTAGTCTTTCTTTAAAAACTAGACTCAGACTCAGGACTATGAGATATTTTTATTGACAAGCACATTGTACCTTGGATCAGCTGAGGAATTAACACCCATGTCTTCCATCTCAAACATGCTTTGTTCTCACTGGTGCAGGAAGGCAGAATCCTTACAGTATTTATTCTCTCTCTCCCTTTCTCACCTTCCCTCTTTCATTTTGTTCCTTTTATTCCTTCTCTGTCACAAACTTTTCTTCCTTTCTCAAGTACTCTTCACTTTTTTCATCTGACAATCCACAAGTTTCTCTTTGGAAAAAACTCATTGGTTGGTTTGGTTTTGGCGCTTTTTTTTTTTTTGCTTAAGTTATTTTTATTCTTTTAATTTTTTTTTATTGAAGGATAATTGCTTTACAGAATTTTGTTGTTTTCTGTCAAACCTCAACATGAATCAGCCACAGGTATACATATATCCCCTCCCTTTTGAAACTCTCTCCCATCTCATTCCCCATCTCACCTCTTTAGGTTGATACAGAACGTTTGAGTTTCCTGAGACATATAGCAAATTCCTGTTGGCTATCTATCGTACACATGGTAATGTACATTTCCATGTTACTCTTTCCATACATCTCACCCTCTCCTCCCCTCTCCCCATGTCCATAAGTCTATTCTCTATGTCTGTTTCTCCACAGCTGCCCTGTAAATAAATTCTTCAGTACCGTTTTTCTAGATTCTGTATATGTGCATTAGAATACAATATTTATCTTTCTCTTTCTGACTCGCTTCACTCTGTATAATAGGTTCTAGGTTCTTCCACCTAATCAGAACTGACTCAAATGCGTTCCTTTTTATGGCTGAGTAATATTCCATTGTGTATATGTACCACAACTTTTTTATCCATTCATCTGTCGATGGACATCTAAGTTGCTTTCATGTTCTAGCTATTGTAAATACTGATGCAATGAACAATGGGATACATTTATCTTTTTCAATTTTGGTTTCCTCAGGGTATATGCCTAGGAATGGGATTGCTGAGTCATATGGTGGTTTTATTCCTAGCTTTTTAAGGAATCTCCATACTGTCTTCCATAGTGGCTGTATCAATTTGCATTCCCACCAATAGTGCAAGAGTGTTCCCTTTTCTCCACACCCTCTCCAGCATTTATTGTTTGTAGACTTTTTGATGATGGCCATTCTGACCGGTGTAAGGTGATACCTCATTGTGGTTTTGATTTGCATTTCTCTAATAATGAGCAATGTTGAGCATCTTTTCATGTGTCTGTTAGGCATCTGTATGTCTTCTTTAGCGAAATGTCTGTTTAGGTCTTTTTCCCACTTTTTGATTGGGTTGTTTGTTTTTCTGGCATTGAGTTGTATGAGCTGCTTGAATATTTTGGAAATTAATCCTTTGTCAGTAGTTTCATTTGCTATTATTTTCTCCCATTCTGAGGGTTTTCTTTTTACCTTTCTTATAATTTCCTTTGCTGTGCAAAAGCTTGTTGTTTTTATTTCCGTTACTCTAGGAGGTGGGTCATAGAGGATCTTGCTTTGATTTATGTCATCGAGTATTCTGCCTAGGTTTTCCTCTAAGAGTTTTATCGTTTCTGGTCTTACATTTAGGTCTTTAACCCATTTTGAGTTTATCTTTGTGTATGGTGTTAGGAAGTGTTATAATTTCATTCTTTTATATGTAGCTGTCCAGTTTTCCCAGCACCATTTATTGAAGAGGCTGTCTTTGCCCCATTGTATATTCTTGCCTCCTTTGTCAAAAATAAGGTACCCATAGATGCATGGGTTTATTTCTGGAATTTCTATCTTGTTCCATTTGTCTATATTTCTGTTTTTGTGCCAGTACCATACTTTCCTGATGACCATTGCTTTGTAGTGTAATCTGAAGTCAGGAAGGTTGATTCCTCCAGCTCCATTCTTCTTTCTCAAGATTGTTTTGGCTATTCAGGGTCTTTTGTATCTCCATATGAACTGTAAACTTTTGCTCTAGTTCTGTGTAAAATGCCATTGGTAATTTGATAGGGATTGCATTGAATCTGTAGATTATGTTTAGTAGTATAGTCATTTTCACAGGATTGAGTCTTCCTACCCAGGAACGTGGAATATCTCTCTGTTTATGTCATCTTTGATTTCTTTTTTAAGTGTCTTATGATTTTCTGTGTACCGTTCTTTTGTCTCCTCAGGTAAGCTTATTCCTAGATATTTAATTCTTTTTGTTGCAATGGTGATTGGGGTTGATTCCTTAATTGCTCTTTCTGATTTTTCATTGTTAGTATATAGAAATGCAAGTGATTTTTGTGTACTTATTTTGTATCCTGCAACTTTGCCAAATTCACTGGTTAGCTGTAGTAATTTTCTGGTACTATCTTTAGGGTTTTCTATGTAAAGTATCATGTTATCTGCAAACAGTGAGAGCTTTACTTCTTTTGTGATCTGGATTCCTTTTATTTAGTTTTCTTCTCTTATTGCTATAGCGAGGAATTCCAGAACTATGTTGAATAATAGTGCTGAAAGTGGACACCCTTGTTTTGTTCCTGATCTTAAGGGGAATGCTTTCAGTTTTTCACCATTGAGAATAATGTTTGCTGTAGGCTTATGATATATGGCCTTTACTATGTTGAGGTAGGTTCCTTCTATGCCCATTTTTTGAAGAGTTTTAATCATAAATGGGTGCTGAATTTGGTCAAAGGCTTTTTCTGCATCTGTTGAGATGATCATATGGTTCTTATCTTTCAATTTGTTAATATGGTATATCACATTGATTGAATTGCACATATTGAAGAATCCTTGCATTCCTGGAATAAACCCAGCTTGATCATGGTGTATGAGCTTTTTGATGTGTTACTGAATTCTGTTTGCTAAAATTGTGTTGAGGATGTTTGCATCTATGTTCATCAGTGATATTGGCCTGTAGTTTTCTTTTTTGTGTGTTGTCTTTGTCTGGTTTTGGTATCAGGGTGATGGTGGCCTTGTAGAATTAGTCTGGAAGTGTTCCTTCTTCTGCAATTTTTTTGTTAATTTTGTTTTATTTTTAAACCTGAAACACTGTGTTAGTTTTGCCAAACATCAAAACGAATCCGCTACAGGTATACGTACGCTCCCCATCCTGAACCCTCCTCCCTCCTCCCTCCCCACACCATCCCTCTGGGTTGTCCCAGTGCACCAGCCCCAAGCATCCAGTATCGTGCATCGAACCTGGACTGGCAACTCATTTCATACATGATATTACACATGTTTCAATGCCATTCTCCCAAATCTTCCCACCCTCTCCCTCTCCAACAGAGTCCATAAGACTGTTCTATACATCAGTGTCTCTTTTGCTGTCTCATACACAAGGTTATTGTTACCATCTTTCTATATTCCATATATATGCGTTAGTATACTGTATTGGTGTTTTTCTTTCTGGCTTACTTCACTCTGTATAATAGGCTCCAGTTTGATCCACCTCATTAGAACTGATTCAAATGTGTTCTTTTTAATGGCTGAGTAGTACTCCATTGTGTATATGTACCACTGCTTTCTTATCCATTCATCTGCTGATGGACATCTAGGTTGCTTCCATGTCCTGGCTATTATAAACAGTGCTGCGATGAACATTGGGGTACACGTGTCTCTTTCCCTTCCGGTTTCCTCAGTGTGTATGCCCAGCAGTGGGATTGCTGGATCATAAGGCAGTTCTATTTCCAGTTTTTTAAGGAATCTCCACACTGTTCTCCATAGTGGCTTTACTAGTTTGCATTCCCACCAACAGTGTAAGAGGGTTCCTTTTTCTCCACACCCTCTCCAGCATTTATTGCTTGTAGACTTTTGGATCGCAGCCATTCTGACTGGTGTGAAATGCTACCTCATAGTGGTTTTGATTTGCATTTCTCTGATAATGAGTGATGTTGAGCATCTTTTCATGTGTTTGTTAGCCATCTGTATGTCTTCTTTGGAGAAATGTCTATTTAGTTCTTTGGCCCATTTTTTGATTGGGTCATTTATTTTTCTGGAGTTGAGCTGTAGGAGTTGCTTGTATAGTTTTGAGATTAGTTGTTTTTCAGTTGCTTCATTTGCTATTATCTTCTCCCATTCTGAAGGCTGCCTTTTCACCTTGCTAATAGTTTCCTTTGATGTGCAGAAGCTTTTAAGGTTAATTAGGTCCCATTTGTTTATTTTTGCTTTTATTTCCAATATTCTGGGAGGTGGGTCATAGAGGATCCTGCTGTGATGTATGTCGGAGAGTGTTTTGCCTATGTTCTCCTCTAGGAGTTTTATAGTTTCTGGTCTTACGTTTAGATCTTTAATCCATTTTGAGTTTATTTTTGTGTATGGTGTTAGAAAGTGTTCTAGTTTCATTCTTTTACAAGTGGTTGACCAGATTTCCCAGCACCACTTGTTAAAGAGATTGTCTTTAATCCATTGTATATTCTTGCCTCCTTTGTCAAAGATAAGGTGTCCATATGTGCGTGGATTTATCTCTGGGCTTTCTATTTTGTTCCATTGATCTATATTTCTGTCTTTGTGCCAGTACCATACTGTCTTGATAACTGTGGCTTTGTAGTAGAGCCTGAAGTCAGGTAGGTTGATTCCTCCAGTTCCATTCTTCTTTCTCAAGATCGCTTTGGCTATTCAAGGTGTTTTGTATTTCCATACAAATTGTGAAATTATTTGTTCTAGCTCTGTGAAGAATAGCGTTGGTAGCTTGATAGGGATTGCATTGAATCTATAAATTGCTTTGGGTAGTATACTCATTTTCACTATATTGATTCTTCCAATCCATGAACATGGTATATTTCTCCATCTATTAGTGTCCTCTTTGATTTCTTTCATCAGTGTTTTATAGTTTTCTATATATAGGTCTTTAGTTTCTTTAGGTAGATATATTCCTAAGTATTTTATTCTTTCCGTTGCAATGGTGAATGGAATTGTTTCCTTAATTTCTCTTTCTGTTTTCTCATTATTAGTGTATAGGAATGCAAGGGATTTCTGTGTGTTGATTTTATATCCTACAACTTTACTATAATCATTGATTAGTTCTAGTAATTTTCTGGTGGAGTCTTTAGGGTTTTCTATGTAAAGGATCATGTCATCTGCAAATAGTGAGAGTTTTACTTCTTCTTTTCCAATTTGGATTCCTTTTATTTCTTTTTCTGCTCTGATTGCTGTGGCCAAAACTTCCAAAACTATGTTGAATAGTAATGGTGAGAGTGGGCACCCTTGTCTTGTTCCTGACTTTAGAGGAAATGCTTTCAATTTTTCACCATTGAGGATAATGTTTGCTGTGGGTTTGTCATATATAGCTTTGATTATGTTGAGGTATGTTCCTTCTATTCCTGCTTTCTGGAGAGTTTTGATCATAAATGGATGTTGAATTTTGTCAAAGGCTTTCTCTGTATCTATTGAGATAATCATATGGTTTTTATTTTTCAATTTGTTAATGTGGTGTATTACATTGATTGATTTGCGGATATTGAAGAATCCTTGCATCCCTGGGATAAAGCCCACTTGGTCATGGTGTATGATCTTTTTAATGTGTTGTTGGATTCTGATTGCTAGAATTTTGTTAAGGATTTTTGCATCTATGTTCATCAGTGACCCAAAACAATAAAGTAAATGGCAACGGGATCATATTTATCAGTAATTACCTTAAACGTAAATGGGTTGAATGCCTCAACCAAAAGACAAAGACTGGCTGAATGGATATAAAAACAAGACCCCTACATATGTTGTCTACAAGAGACCCACCTCAAAACAGGGGACACATACAGACTGAAAGTGAAGGGCTGGAAAAAGATTTTCCATGCAAATAGGGACCAAAAGAAAGCAGGAGTAGCAATACTCATATCAGATAAAATAGACTTTAAAACAAAGGCTGTGAAAAGAGACAAAGATGGTCACTACATAATGATCAAAGGATCAATCCAAGAAGAAGATATAACAATTATAAATACATATGCAGCCAACACGGGAGCACCACAATATGTAAGACAAATGCTAACAACTATGAAAGGAGAAATTAACAATAACACAATAATAGTGGGAGACTTTAATACCCCACTCACACCTATGGATAGATCAACTGAACAGAAAATTAACAAGGAAACACAAACTTTAAACGATACAATAGACCAGTTAGACCTAATTGATATCTATAGGACATTTCATCCCAAAACAATGAATTTCACGTTTTTCTCAAGTGCACATGGAACCTTCTCCAGGATAGATCACATCCTGGGCCATAAATCTAGCCTTGGTAAATTCAAAAACATAGAAATCATTCCAAGCATCTTTTCTGACCACAATGCAGTAAGATTAGATCTCAATTACAAGAGAAAAACTATTAAAAATTCCAACATATGGAGGCTGAACAACACTCTGCTGAATAACCAACAAATCACAGAAGAAATCAAAAAAGAAATCAAAATTTGCATAGAAAGGAATGAAAATGAAAACACAACGACCCAAAATCTGTGGGACACAGTAAAAGCAGTCCTAAGGGGAAAGTTCATAGCAATACAGGCATACCTCAAGAAACAAGAAAAAAGTCAAATAAATAACCTAACTGTACACCTAAAGCAACTAGAAAAGGAAGAAATGAAGAACCCCAGGTTAGTAGAAGGAAAGAAATCTTAAAAATTAGAGCAGAAATATATGCAAAAGAAACTAAAGAGACCATAGCAAAAATCAACAAAGCCAAAAGCTGGTTCTTTGAAAGGATAAATAAAATTGACAAACCATTAGCCAGACTCATCAAGAAACAAAGGGAGAAAAATCAAATCAATAAAATTAGAAATGAAAATGGAGAGATCACAACAGACAACACAGAAATACAAAGGATCATAAGAGACTACTACCAACAATTATATGCCAATAAGATGGACAATGTGGAAGAAATGGACAAATTCTTAGAAAAGTACAACTTTCCAAAACTGGACCAGGAAGAAATAGAAAATCTTAACAGACCCATCACAAGCACGGAAATTGAAACTGTAATCAAAAATCTTCCAGCAAACAGAAGCCCAGGTCCAGACGGCTTCACAGCTGAATTCTACCAAAAATTTAGAGAGGAGCTAACACCTATCCTGCTCAAACTCTTCCAGAAAATTGCAGAGGAAGGTAAACTTCCAAACTCATTCTATGAGGCCACCATCACCCTAATACCAAAACCTGACAAAGATTCTGCAATTTTTTGAAAGAGTTTTAGAAAGACAGGCATTAGCTCTTCTCTAAATGTTTGATAGAATTCTCCTGTGAAGCTGTCTGGTCCTGGGCTTTTGTTTTTGGGGAGATTTTTGATCACAGCTTCAAATCTCAGTGCTTGTAATTGGGTTGTTCATAATTTCTATTTCTTCCTGGTTCAGTCTTGGAAGACTGAACTTTTCTAAGAATCTGTCCATTTCTTTCAGGTTATCCATTTTATTGCCATATAGTTGTTCATAATAGTCTCTTATAAGCCTTTGTATTTCTGCATTGTCTGTTGTAACCTCTCCTTTTTCATTTCTAATTTTGTTGATTTGATTCTTCTCTCTTTTTTTCTTGATGAGTCTGGCTAAAGGCTTGTTAATTTTGTTTATCTTCTCAAAGAATCAGCTCTTAGTTTTATTAATCTTTACTATTGTTTCTTTCATTTCTTTTTCATTTATTTCTTCTCAGAGCTATTTGATTTCTTTCCTTCTACTAATTTTGGGAGTTTTTGCTGTTGTTGTTGTTCTCCTTTTTCCAGTTTTTCTAGGTGTAAAGTTATGTTGTCTATTTGATGTTTTTCTTGTTTCTTGAAGTAAGATTGTATTTCTATAAGCTTCCTAATTTGGACTGCTTTTGCTGCATCCCATAGGTTTTGAGTTGTCATATTTTCATTGTCATTTATTTCTAGAAATGTTTTGATTTCCCTTTTGTTTTCTTCAGTAACTTGTTGGTTATTTAGAAATGTGATGTTTAATCTTCATGTATTTGTGTTTCTTACAGTTTTTTTCTTGTAATTAATATCTATTCTGATAGCATTGTGGTCAAAGAAGATGCCTGATACGATTTCAATTTTATTAAATTTACTGAGGTTTGATCTGTGACCCAAGATGTGGTCTATCCTGGTTAATGTTCCATGTGCACTTGAGAAGAAGGTGTATTCTTCTGCATTTGGATGGAATGTCATAAAGATATCAATGAAATCCATCTCATGTAATGTATTGTTTAAGACTTGTGTTTCCTTATTAATTTCCTGCTTTGATGATCTGTTCATTGGTGTGAGTGGGGTGTTAAAGTCTCCTACTATTATTGTGTTACTGTCAACTCTTCCTTTTAGTCTCTTCATATGTGTCTTATGTATTGAGGTGCTCCTATGTTGGGTGCATAGGTATTTACAATTGTTATATCTTCCTCTTGGATTGATTCCTTGATCATGTCTATCTTGCCTGATATCAGGATTGCTACTCCAGCTTTCTTTTGCTTCCCATTTGCATGGAATATATTTTTCCCTCCTCTCACTGTCAGTCTATATGTGTCTTTAGGTCTGAAGTGGGTTTCTTGTAGACAGCATATATGTGGGTCTTGTTTTTGTATCCATTCAGCCAGTTTGTGTCTTTTGGTTTTAACATTTAATCCATTTACCTTTAAAGTAATTATTGATATATATGTTCCTATTGCCATTTTCTAATTATCTGGGAATGATTTTGTAGATCTTTTATCTTTTCTTGTATTTCTTGACTATATATAAGTCCGTTTAGCATTTGTTGTAAAGCTGGTTTGGTGGTACTAAATTCTCTTAACTTTTCCTTGTCTGAAAAGCTGTTTATTTCTCCATCAATTTTGAATGAGATCCTTGCCAGGTACAGTCATTCAGTACTATAGATATATCCTGTCATTCCCTTCTGGCCTGCAGAGTTTCTGCTGAAAGATCAGCTGTTAGGCATATGGGGTTTCCCTTGTATGTTACTTGTTGCTTCTCCCTTGCTGCTTTTAATATTCTTTTTTGTGTGTGTTAGTCTTTGTTAGTCTGATTAGTGTGTTTCTTCTTGAGTTTATCCTGTATGGGACTCTTCGTGCCTCTTGAACTTGACTATTTCCTTTTCCATGTTGGGGAAATTTTCAACTAAAATGTCTTCAAAAATTTTCTCATACACCTTCTTTTTCTTTTCTTCTTCTGAGACCCCTATAATTCGAATGTTGGTGCGTTTGATATTGTCCCAGAGGTCTCTGAGACTATCCTCAGTTCTTTTAATGCTTTTTACTTTATCCTGGTCTTCAGAAGTTATATCCACATTTTTATCTTCCAGCTCACTGATATGTTCTTCTGCTTCAGATATTCTGCTATTGATTCCTTTTGAAGTATTTTTAATTTCAGTAATTGTGTTGTTTGTCTCTGCATGTTTATTCTTTAATTCTTCTAGGTCTTTCTTAATTGATTGTTGCATTTTCTCCATTTTGTTTTCAAGGTTTTTGATCATCTTTACTATCATTATTCTGAATTCTTTTTCAGGTAGTTTGCCTATTTCCTCTTTGTTTATTTGGACTTCTGTGTTTCTAGTTTATGCCTTCATTTGTGCAGTATTTCTCTGCCTTTTAATTTTTTTTTTTTTTTAACTTACTGTGTTTGAGGTCTCCTTTTCTCAGGCTTCAAGGTTGAATTCCTTCTTCCTTTTGTTTTTTGCCCTCCTAAGGTTAGTCCAGTGATTTGTGTAAGCTTCATTTAGGGTGAGATTTGTGCTGAGTTTTTGTTTGTTTGTTTGTTTGTTTGTTTTCCCTCTGATAGGCAAGGCTGAGTGAGGTGGTACTCCTGTCTGCTGATGATTTGGTTTGTATTTTTGTTTTGTTTGTTGTTTAGATGAGGCGTCCTGCACAGGGTGCTACTGGTGGTTGGGTGATGCCAGGCCTTGTATTCCAGTGGTTTTCTTTGTGTGAGTTCTCACTATCTGATGCCCCCGTAGGGTTAGTTCTCTTGTAGTCTAGGGTCTTGGAGTCAGTGCTCCCACTCCAAAGGCTCGGGGGTTGATCTTGAGTTTTGTGTGGGTCTATATATTCTTTTCCACTGGTCAGGTACTCCGGTCTGCTCTCAGCTGTTGTTCTGCATGCACTTCTGTGTCTGAAGATGTATTCCTGATGTATCCGTGGAGAGAGATGTACTCCATGTCCACCTCCTCCTTCACCATCTTGTTCTCTCTGTTTAATTTATTTTTAATTTGAGTATAATTGCTTTACAATGTTGTGTTGGTTTGTCATAACAACAATGTGAATCAGCCGTAGGTATACATATGGCCCCTTCCTCTTAAATCTCCGTCTCACCTCCCACTCCATCCCACCCCTTTAGGTTGTCACAGAGCACTGGGTTGAGTTCCCTGTGTTATACAGCAACTTCCCACGAGCTATCTATTTTACACATGGTAAAGTGTGTTTCCTTATTGTATGTTTCAATGCTACTCTCTCAATTCGTCCCACCTTCTCCTTCCCTTGCTGTGCCCACAAGTCTGTTGTCTATGTCTGCATCTCTATTCCTGCCCTGGAAATAGTTTCATCAGTACAATTGTAGATTTTAGGATGATGGCCATTCTGATTGGTATGAAGTGATACCTTACAGTTTTGATTTGAATTTCTGTAATAAAGAGCAAATTGAGCATTTTTTCATAAGAATGTTTTTTAACTTATCATGAGAAGGAGGTAAATAAGAGGAATTTACTCAAATGAAAGCCAATGTTGAAACATAGTGGAATGATAAGGTGAAGTAAAAGAGGGAGAATCAGCTGTAAGACGAGACTGACAAAACAAACTTAATTTCTTGAAATAGAGAGCTTTGAAAAATCCAAAGGTCTATTCAAATGCTAGGTGGAGTTTACCTTGGATTGATTTTGTTGTTGTTGTTGCTAGATAAGGCTTTTATCAAACTTACAGTTTACCATTCCCCCCCCCCCCCGCCAGTTATTTCACTGTGGTAAAATACACACACCATAAAATATGCAATCTTATCCATTGTTAAGTGTACAGTTCAGTGGTATTAAAATATTCATAATGTTGTGTGACCATCAACACCATTCACCTCCACAATTCTTTTCCTCTCTTAAAAGTGCAACTCTATATCCTTTAAACTCCTCATTTACCCTCCCCACCGCTCCTAGCTGTGGGGCTCCTGGCCACCATTGCCTTACTTTCTGTATCTATGAATCTATGATCTGAACTACTCTAAGTACATCATGAAAGTGGAGTCATACACTCACTTGTGTGTTTCTTTTTAATTTTAAATTTATTTATTTTTTAACTGGAAGATAATTGCTTTGCATAATTGTGTTGGTTTCTGCTGGGCTCACCTGTGATTTTGAGAGTGGCTTATTTTGCTCAGCATAATGTCCTCAGGACTTGTCCATGTTGTAGCATATGTCAGAATTTTCTCTTTAAAGAACTCCATATTCTGCTTATCCATTCATCTGTTGATGGACATTTAGATTGCTTCCACATTTCAGTTATTGTGAGTAATCCTGTTATAAACATGGTTGTACAAATATCTCTTTGCTGCTCTGCTTTCATTTCTTTTGGGTATATTCCCAGAAGTGGAATTGCTGGATCATATGGTAATTCCATTTTTAATTTTATAAGGAACAGCCAGAAGGTTTTCCACAGTAGTTGCACTGTTTTATATTCTCACGGACATTTCCCCACATCCTCATCAAGAACTTATTTTCTGTTTTTTGATAGTAGCCATCCTAAGTGGGTATGAGGTAGTGTGTATCAGTATTCTTGCCTGGAAAATCCCATGGGTGGAGGAGCCTGGTAGGCTGCAGTCCATGGGGTCGCTAAGAGTCCAACATGACTGAATGACTTCACTTTCACTTTCATGCATTGGAGAAGGAAATGGCAACCCACTCCAGTGTTCTTGCCTGGAGAATCCTAGGGACAGCGGAGCCTGGTGGGCTGCTGTCTACAGGGTTGCACAGAGTCGGACTGAAGCAACGCAGCAGCAGCAGCAGCAGCAGTGTGTATCAAATTTTGAATCTCATCCTCCAGACTCCCACATGGAAAGTGACCATAAGGTAAAATCCCTAGGTAAATTTCCAGGAATAAGAGAATATGGCAAGTTCCTCACAATTTTATCTTCAGAAAAATTGAAGGAAAGTAAAATGTATGGCATTTTTGCAGTGATCCTTCGGTCAACCAAAACTGAGCCTCTGAAAATGTCAGGCATTAGCTAGGTGCTTAAGATACAAAAGTGTTCTCATGGCACTTACAGTTGGAGAGGTATTGGAAAGTGTGTTTTTCTTCTCAAAAGTTCAGGTAAAATTGAAACCTGCTTTGAGTTAAAGGAATCAGAGTCTTTCTTAATAAACAATTTTGTGAATAACAAACCAGTGAAACTCACCTAATTTCAAAGAACACCAAGATAGTAATTAAACCATGCAGGAGATCATTAATATCCATAGAGCATGTGGATTACTGTAAATATTGTACTAAACCAGAAGGACTGGAGTAAGACAAAAATTAATCTTTTAATCTGTTCAGGGAGTTTTTTCCCTTAAAGATAGTTAAATTGAGGATATTTAGAATATAAATAATATAATACTCAAATTAGAACTGAGACATTAAACATTTTAAAATTTAGTAGTAATTAAATAGTGAAGATAATGTCAAAATGATTATAGGTACAGATAATTTTTATGACTAATATTGAGAGAAAATTCTGAGATCAATTATATTAAGTGATTGTTGATCTGCTGGGATGAAACTTGAAAACTGGGTCTAAATCATGTAAAAAGACATATATATACTTTTTAAAAAAAATCACCCAAGTGTATATATTTTAATAGGAAAAAACCAGAATTTGACTTTTGTTGAGTTCTCAAATGATTTTTCATCTGTTTTAATAGATGATTTAGGTCATAGAGTGTTGTGGTAAATATTTAATAACCTGCTCTCTCACTTTTTCTAAGGAAAAAAAAAAAGCTCTGACTTGTGACATTTGCCAAATTTCCATGATATATATTCTCCCACCATGGCTGATTTCAGGCTACCAGTGGAATGTCATTGAAATGTGGTGTTGAGAAGAAATAACACATAGTAGGCTCTTTCAAGCCAGTATGAGCCAGTTCTCACACACCTTGGCTCATGTCTTAAATGACATCAGAAGTCAAGAGTGACTTGGTGAAAAACATCACAAGCTGAATAAACCTGACAAATAGTGCAATCTATTCTTTCAGGCAACAAGCTTCAAAGTCAGAGAGCTAAAAGAACAGTTCAATTTATGATTTTCAAACACATCCTTTATAGAGTACCAGATAAGATATTTAGCTTCCTGATGGCTCAGTTGGTAGAGTCTGCCTGCAATGTGGGAGACCCAGGTTTGATTCCTGGATGGGGAAGATGCCCTGGAGAAGGAAATGGCAACCCACTCCAGTATTCTTGCCTGGAGAATTCCATGGACAGAAGAGTCTGGCGGGCTGCAGTCCATGGGGTTACGAAGAGTCAGACATGACTGAGTAACTAACACACTTTCACGATATTTAGGTAAGTTTAAACAAAAGAAACAATAATTACCTAATGATACAACCTAATTTCTTGTCGGTGCTTCCATTGTAGCTCAGTTGGTAAAGAATCTTCCTGCAGTGCAGGAGACCCGGGTTCGATCCCTGGGTTGGGAAGATCCCCTGGAGAAGGAAATGACAACCCACTCCCGTATCTTTGCCTGGAAAATCTCATGGACAGAGGAGCCTGGTGGGCTGCAGTCCATGGGGTCGCAAAGAGTCAGGGACGACTGAACAACTAACACTAACATTATTTTCTTGTCACTTCATTTGGAGTATTTACATTATTATTAATTCTATCAAACATTTATAAAGGCCTCTCTCAGTTTGAGGAACTCTTCTAAGCACTTTACATATATCAATTAATTTAATCTTCAAACTGAATCTGTTTTATAGCTGATTAAACTGACACACAGAGAAGCCATATATTTAAGATTAGATCTCTAGTAAATGATTTTTTTTTTTTTTTAAAGAAAAACCTATCTTCAGGGTATGAGACTAACTACTGCTCATACGGCCTCTTAAAATTATCTAGAAATAAGGTTGCAAGAGGTTTTCCCAGGTGGTACTAGTGGTAAAGAATCCATCTGCCAATGCAGGAGACTTAAGAGACATGGGTTCAATCCCTGGGTCAGGAAGATCCCCTGAAGGCGGGCAACACACTCCAGTATTCTTGCCTGGAGAACCCCAGTGATAGCAGAGCCTGGTGGGTTACCTCCACAAGGTCTCAAAGATTTGGACACAACTGAAGTTACTTTGAGCATTACTTTACTAGCGTGTGAGATGACTGCAATTGTGCGGTAGTTTGAGCATTCTTTGGCATTGCCTTTCTTTGGGATTGGAATGAAAACTGACCATTTCCAGTCCCGTGGCCACTGCTGAGTTTTCCAAATTTGCTGGCATATTGAGTGCAGCACTTTCACAGCATCATCTTTCAGGATTTGAAATAGCTCAACTGGAATTCCATCACCTCCACTAGCTTTGTTCTTAGTGATGCTTTCTAAGGCCCACTTGACTTCACATTCCAGGATGTCTGGCTCTATGTGACTGATCACACCATCATGATTATCTGGGTCATGAAGATCTTTTTTGTACAGTTCTTCTGTGTATTCTTGCCACCTCTTCTTAATACCTTCTGCTTCTGTTAGGTTCATACCATTTCTGTCCTTTATAGAGCCCATCTTTCAATGAAATGTTCCCTTGGTATCTCTAATCTTGAAGAGATCTCTAGTCTTTCCCATTCTGTTGTTTTCCTCTATTTCTTTGCATTGATTGCTGAGGAAGGCTTTCTCATCTCTTGCTATTCTTTGGAACTCTGCATTCAGATGCTTATATCTTTCCTTTTCTCCTTTGCTTTTCACTTCTTTTCTTTTCACAGCTATTTCTAAGGCCTCCCTTTCTAAGACAGCCATTTTGCTTTTTTGCATTTCTTTTCCATGGGGATGGTCTTGATCCCGGTCTCCTGTACAATGTTATGAACTTCCGTCCATAGTTCATCAGTCACTCTATCAGGTCTAGTCCCTTAAATCTATTTCTCCCTTCCACTGTATAATCATAAGGGATTTGATTTAGGTCATACCTGAATGGTCTAGTGGCTTTCCCTACATTTTTCAATTTAAGTCTGAATTTGGCAATAAGAAGTTCATGATCTGAGCCACAGTCAGCTCGTGGTCTTGTTTTTGCTAACTGTGTAGAGCTTCTCCATCTTTGGCTGCAAAGAATATAATCAATCTGATTTAAGTGTTGACCATCTGGTGATGTCCTTGTGTAGAGTCTTCTCTTGTGTTATTGGAAGAGGGTGTTTCCTATGACCAGTGCATTCTCTTGGCGTTCTTACATGCTAGTAAAGTAATGCTCAAAATTCTCCAAGCCAGGCTTCAGCAATACATGAACTGTGAACTTCCAGATATTCAAGCTGGTTTTAGAAAAGGCAGAGGAACCAGAGATCAAATTGCCAACATCTGCTGGATCATCGAAAAAGCAAGAGAGTGCCAGAAAAACATCTATTTCTGCTTTATTGACTATGCCAAAGCCTTTGACTGTGTGAGTCACAATAAACTGGAAAATTCTGAAAGAGATGGGAATACCAGACCACCTGACATGCCTCTTGAGAAACCTGTATGCAGGTCAGAAAGCAACAGTTAGAACTGGACATGGAACAACAGACTGGTTCCAAACAGGAAAAGGAGTATGTCAAGGCTGTATATTGTCACCCTGATTATTTAACTTATATGCAGAGTACATCATGAGTAACACTGGGCTGGAAGAAGCACAAGCTGGAATCAAGATGGCCGGGAGAAATATCAATAACCTCAGATATGCCTCAGATGACACCACCCTTATGGCAGAAAGTGAAGAGGAACTAAAAAGCCCCTTGATGAAAGTGAAAGAGGAGAGTGACAAAGTTGGCTTAAAGCTCAACATTCAGATAACGAAGATCATGGCATCTGGTCCTATCACTTCATGGGAAATAGATGGGAAACAGTGGAAACAGTGTCAGACTTTATTTTTTTGGGGCTCCAAAATCACTGCAGATGGTGATTGCAGCCATGAAATTAACAGACACTTACTCCTTGGAAGGAAAGTTATGACCAACCTAGATAGCATATTGAAAAGCAGAGACATTACTTTGCCAACAAAGGTCCATGTCTTCAAGGCTATGGTTTTTCCAGTGGTCATGTATGGATGTGAGAGTTGGACTGTGAAGAAGGCTGAGCACCAAAGAATTGATGCTCTTGAACTGTGGTGTTTGAGAAGACTCTTGAGAGTCCCTTGGACTGCAAGGAGATCCAACCAGTCCATTCTACAGGAGACCAGTCCTGGGGGTCCATTGGAAGGACTGATGCTAAAGCTGAAACTCCAGTACTTTGGCCACCTCATGTGAAGAGTTGACTCATTGGAAAAGACTCTGATGCTGGGAGGGATTGGGGGCAGGAGGAGAAGGGGACAAAAGAAGATGGGATGGCTGGATGGCATCACCAACTCGATGGACATGAGTTTGAGTGAACTCCGGGAGTTGGTGATGGACAGGGAGGCCTGGCATGCTGTGATTCATGGGGTTTCAAAGAGTCGGACACGACTGAGCAACTGAACTGAACTGAATTGAAGTGACTTAGCATACATGCATAAGGCTGCAAGAAAGACATCACGCAAGTCCAGCATTACCAAAGTGAAAGATCATATGGACTGGAAATAATAGTCTAAAAAAAATAAAAGTGTGAAACAGTGAATTAGGAGAACAATAAACATTGCCAACAAAGGCCTTCCTTAATATCCCCTCCTCTGTAACAGAGTCACCATCAAGAAATCATTGAGTGGAAATTTAGAGTTTATTACAATAATATTTTTATGTAATGAAAAATACTTTATAGAACTAATCGTTGCACAGCAACTTTGATAAATTGTGGATGTGTAATTTGTTAACCATTTTAATTTGAATCTTTGTGAGAGAAAATAAAGAAATGAACAAAATAATTAAGCAATATTTCAAAAGAAAAACCAATTGGTTTCAGAAATTTGGTGAAATCTCATTGTTTTCATTGTGGGGATTTAGCCACTTTTTTCTCCCAGAATCATTGAGTAGTGCTGGGGCTAAACTGTTATATGATTTAATCTGCTGGTGTAAATCCTCTTTATCTAATCTCATAATTAAAACCAACTAAAGAACTGCTTTTTTATGTACAGGATGTGAAATTCTTCAAATTCATAACTGAGCTCTAATTTTTTTTTTCTTCATAGTTAGAAAATCTATAGGATCCTCAGATTTGGTCTATTTAAGATAGGTTTTCAAGATTTCTAAAAAACTGAATTCAGTGGTTCAGGGACACCTGAGTGAAGACTCCTAAGAAGTGTTGCTGGGCTGACTCACATAATTCAAGAATCAGAAGAGCCTGATGTTTATAAACATTTCTTAAACAGAATCACACAGATGGTTAGTGTGAGATGCTCTGGGATGATGATGTAAGCATGAGTATTAAAGGGCAATGGCACAGCAAGAACTCCCTTTATGTCTTGAGACTTCTCTGGTGGTCCAGTGGTTGAGACTCCGTGCCCCCAGTGCAGGGTCACAGGTTCAATTCCTGGTTGGCAAACTAAGGTCCTGCATGCTTCAGGGCATGGTAAAAAACAACAACAAAAAAGTCCTTTACTTTTCAAGATCATATTTTTATGGAGAATGTCACTTTATTACTGTTTCCTTTTAAGGAAACCAAGGGAAAATCTCTCCCCAGCTTAAATTTATTTGCACTGCTTTGTTGGACTGTTAAACTCCATTTTTAAGTTCTGTATCCTTGGCTAAGGGTTAAATCTGCAACATAGAGAAGGATTTTATGTGATTTCTTTTGTCAGCTCCATTCCCATTCACACCTGGAAACCATACTCTTTTATGTGAGGTTAAGCAATTGTCTTATGAAATAAAATCAGTTAATGTATGGGTTAGTGACACTTTGTAAACCATAAAAAGTCACATGAATACTTTCCTTCTCCATGTTTTTAAGGAGTAGACAAATAGAAATATGCATTCTGGGATACATATGCTCTTTTTTTCCTTGTGGGTACAGCATTTTATGTAAAGGAGTATGATCCTGGCTTAGTGCTGATTATTACTGGGACATTTATATGGTCTTGCAAGGCTACAAGAGATTAGAATATTCATAGGGCATGATTTACAAACCTGGCTTTGTACATTCAGTTCGGTTCAGTCACTCAGTCGTGTGTGACTCATTGCGACCTCATGAATCGCAGCATGCCAGGCCTCCCTGTCCATCACCAACTCCCGGAGTTCACTCAAACTCATGTCCATCGAGTCGGTGATGCCATCCAGCCATCTCATCCTCTGTCATCCCCTTCTCCTCCTGCCCCCAATCCCTCCCAGCATCAGAGTCTTTTCCAATGAGTCAACTTTTTACAAGAGGTGGCCAAAGTATTGGAGTTTCAGCTTTAGCATCAGTCCTTCCAATGAACACCCAGGACTGGTCTCCTGTAGAATGGACTGGTTGGATCTCCTTGCAGTCCAAGGGACTCTCAAGAGTCTTCTCCAACACCACAGTTCAAAAGCATCAATTCTTTGGCACTCAGCCTTCTTCACAGTCCAACTCTCACATCCATACATAACCGCTGGGAAAACCATAGCCTTGACTAGACGGACCTTTGTTGGCAAAGTAATGTTTCTGCTTTTGAATATGCTGTCTAGGTTGGTCATAACTTTCCTTCCAAGGAGTAAGTGTCTTTTAATTTCATGGCTGCAATCACCATCTGCAGTGATTTTGGAACCCCCGAAAATAAAGTCTGACACTGTTTCCACTGTTTCCCCATCTATTTCCCATGAAGTGATGGGACCAGATGCCATGATCTTCATTTTCTGAATGTTGAGATTTAAGCCAACTTTTTCACTCTCCTCTTTCACTTTCATCAGGAAGCGTTTTAGTTCCTCTTCACTTTCTGCCATAAGAGTGGTGTCATCTGCATATCTGAGGTTGTTGATATTTCTCCCTGCAATCTTGATTCCAGCTTGTGCTTCTTCCAGCCCAGTGTTACTCATGATGTACTCTGCATATAAGTTAAATAATCAGGGTGACAGTATACAGCCTTGACGTACTCCTTTTCCTATTTGGAACCAGTCTGTTGTTCCATGCCCAGTTCTAACTGTTGCTTTCTGACCTGCATACAGGTTTCTCAAGAGGCATGTCAGGTGGTCTGGTATTCCCATCTCTTTCAGAATTTTCCACAGTATTGTGATCCACACAGTACATTAGAGGATGTTTATTAATATGTCTAGTATGTGTATAGAAGAAGCAAGGTGTAGTTAGGTTTTGCTCTAGAGATCAGTTATATAATGTAATAATGAACACATTTATCTCAGGGGGATTCAGAGGCCTTTTTTATAAGAGACCTTTGTTCACCTAGCAACCAAGAACAACCAACAGACTTAGGATTGAAGAAGCTGGCTGCTTAATGAAACAACATTCAAATGAACTCCAGACACAACTGAAAGAGATGTGGAAGGAAATTATTGGATGTTGCCTATGATTCAGGGCTTCCCAGATGGCTCAGTTGTAAAGAATCTTCTTGCCAAGTAGGAGATGCGGGTTCTATTCCTGGGTTGGGAAGATCCCGTGGAAAAGGAAATGGCAACCAACTCCAGTTCTTGCCTGGAAAATCCCATGGACAGTTTTTGCCTGGAAAATCCCCATTGTGGGCTACTATGGTGTCACTAAAGAATCAGACATGACTTAGTGGCTAAGCAGCAGCAGCAGCTATAATTCAAAATATTAATCTATACAGAGTAATAGTGAGTAGGCATCAGATCAGATCAGATCAGTTGCTCAGTCGTGTCCGACTTTTTGCGACCCCATGAATCACAGCACGCCATGCCTCCCTGTCCATCACCAACTCCCGGAGTTCACTCAGACTCACGTCCATCGAGTCAGTGATGCCATCCAGCCATCTCATCCTCTGTCGTCCCCTTCTCCTCTTGCCCCCAATCCCTCCCAGCATCAGAGTCTTTTCCAATGAGTCAACTTTTCGCATGAGGTGGCCAAAGTACTGGAGTTTCAGCTTTAGTATCATTCCTTCCAAAGATATCCCAGGGCTGATCTCCTTCAGAATGGACTGGTTGGATCTCCTTGCAGTCCAAGGGACTCTCAAGAGTCTTCTCCAACACCACAGTTCAAAAGCATCAATTCTTCTGTGCTCAGCCTTCTTCACAGTCCAACTCTCACATCCATACATGACCACAGGAAAAACCATAGCCTTGACTAGACGAACCTTTGTTGGCAAAGTAATGTCTCTGCTTTTGAATATGCTATCTAGGTTGCATAGTTCAGTTTAATCATTATAGAAACTCAAGGCATAGATTAACACTTCCCTGGTGGTCAAGTTAAGAATCAACTGGTGGTTAAGAATCCACCTGCCAGTGCAGGGGAAATGAGTTCAATCTCTGCTTGTGGAAGATTCCACGTGCCTCAGAGCCACTAAGCCCCTGTACCACAACTATTGAGCCTGCAATGAGAAACCCATGCACTGCAATGAATAGTAGACCCTACTCACTGCAACTAGAGAAAGCCTGTGTGCAGCAATGAAGACCCAGGACAGCCAAAAAAAAAAAAAAAAAAAAAAAGAAAGAATAAAAGGGCAGAAGCATGAGTATCAAGAAAGAAATCTAAGGAGACATTGCCAAAATTGCCAAAGAGGCTTACATAGTCACTGGTGGAGATAAAATCCTGCAAAAAATAATCCACATGGGTCACAATGCTTCTGTCGGCCACCTCAGCTGGTGCCCAATAATCTCAAGGAAAGACAGTGCCAACTTCATTTTCTTTCATCCAGTTAATAATTATTGAATGGCTGAGGGTTGATCTGTGAATAGTTTATTGGCTGACTAATTCAGCAAGGACTTTCCTGGTGGCTCAGTAGTAAAAAGTCCGCCTGCCAATCAATGCAGGAGATGAGAGTTCAGTCCCTGGGTCAGAAAGATCCACTGAAGAAGGAAATGGCAACCCACTCCAGTATTCTTGCCTGGAGAATCTCATGGATAGAAGAGCCTGGTGGGACCCTATAGTCCTTGGGGTCACAAAAGAGTCAGACATGACTTAATGGCTAAACAACAACAATTCAGCAAATGGTATTAAGAACCTACCATAAGTAAGGTTCTCTATGGGGCACATTTTCATGACCTCATTAGTGGTTGCATTAAAAAAAAAATTGTC
Organism: Bubalus kerabau; assembly: GCF_029407905.1. Classification (NCBI taxonomy): domain Eukaryota; kingdom Metazoa; phylum Chordata; class Mammalia; order Artiodactyla; family Bovidae; genus Bubalus; species Bubalus kerabau. Next base: position 30,349,076 of record NC_073624.1, on the reverse strand, counting down.
ACACTTCAGAAGCAGCAGTACCTGCTGAAGCATCAATAAACCCACAAACTGGGTTCCACCTCTTCTGTAGACTCTTGTACCTACCTCTAACATAGCACTTACCCTATTGTTTAGTAACTTGTTCTTTACTTTTTATGTTTCCCTAACTGAATTTTTTTTTCCGTATAACTGGAATATCTTTATGCATATTTTAACCACTCCGTGATCAATACAGATGCCTGTCAAGTAAATGAATAAGGGTTAACCCGGATTCTCAGTGGACTGTGTGCCTGTGTGCTAAGTTGCTTCAGTTGTGCCCATGTCTTTGTGACCCTATGAACTGTAGCCTAACAGGCTCCTCTGTCCATGGGATTCTCTAGGCAAGAATACTGGAGTGGGTTGCCATTTCCTCCTCCTCCAGGGGATCTTCCTGACACAGGGATTGAAACCACGTCTCTTATGTCTCCTCTACTGACAGGCAGATTCTTTACCACTAGTGCCACCTGGGAAGCCCCGCATTGGACAATACAGCACAATAAAGATGTCACAATTTTAATGTAATCTTTAAATTTCTAGGAAAGAGTGGATCTTAGGGAAAGTGTTACATGAGTAAATTATGTAATATGCTCATAGCTGTTAACAAACATTTGTCTTTCATAAACCAGGTATCCCTCCTCTGTGGTGTTCTAATTTTCTATATATTTATCTTTTCACTCACCACATTTTTGATAATTATTTATGTGTCAGTCTTCCTAGTATTCTAAAAACATAGTAAGCACCACTGAGGTGGTTGTGGCTCAGTTGGTAAAGAATCCGCCTGCAATGCAGGAGACCTGAGTTTGATCCCTGGGTTGGGAAGATCCTCTGGAGAAGGGAAAGGCTACCCACTCCAGTATTCTGGCCTAGAGAATTCCATGGACTGTATAGTCCAATGGGTTGCAAAGAGTCGGACACAACTGAGCAACTTTGACTTCACTTCACTTCCCAATATTCTAAAGACAGAGTAAGCACCACTGAGGTGGTAATTATATATTATTCATCTTTGTATCCCCAAGGTTTATCACAGTCCTTCACATATAGACCATACCAAAAGATGTTTAAGGAATGAATGAGTATGTGGTGAATTTTCCTGAGCTAATTAATTATAGAAGGCAATGTTTTGAAAGTAATAAAAAGTGAAACAACTTCATTTGTAGGCCATCAGAAAATAGGAGCTATCAGTTTGTAAGAATTGAACCTTATTATGTAGTTTATACTGGCATTTTAATACCAGATTATGACCATCTGGTGAAAATTCATCTCGTAATATTGTAGGAGACATTTTTATGTCCTCTGTTGAGGAGCTGTTTTTAGATAAAAGTGACTGATGGGTCTTTGGAATGGTCTGATACCATTTCTACTTTAATATGAAGTTATCTTTTTAAAGCAAGGGACTTTTAGTCTTAGACTTCTGGTTCCCTTGCCTCCAGCTCAAATAAAATAAAACAAAAACCTGTTTATTCACCAGTCTTTTCCATTTCAGTAAAAGATATAATTATTTGCAAAGAACAAAAATGCAAGAGTCATCCTTGAATGTTTTCCTTACTTCTTCTACCCATCAGGCCTGTTTTCTCTTCCTGTTAATGATCGACAATGCCCAGTCAATTAGTAGGTCTTGTGGCTCAGATTCCAAAATATGTTTGGAATCTTCTTTACCATTAAGGTCTTGCCTTAACTATTGTAATAGTCTGTTCCTGCTGCTGCTGCTGCTGCTAAGTCGCTTCAGTCGTGTCCGACTCTGTGCGACCCCATAGATGGCAGCCCACCAGGCTCCCCCGTCCCTGGGATTCTCCAGGCAAGAACACTGGAGTGGGTTGCCATTTCCTTCTCCAACGCATGAAAGTGAAAAGTGAAAGTGAAGTTGGTCAGTCGTGTCCAACTCTTCGCGACCCTATGGACTGCAGCCTACAACGCTCCTTCACCCATGGGATTTTCCAGGCAAGAGTACTGGACTGGGGTGCCATTGCCTTCTCCAAATAGTCTGTTAACTACTCCCATTATTTCACAGGACAGCAGGAGAGAGCTTTGAATTCCACTGAGATCCATCAATGGTTGCCTCTGAATATTAAGTAAAAGCCACCCTCTACACCCCTGGTGGCTCAGACGGTAAAGAGTCTGCCTGCAGTGTGGGAGACCTGGGTTCGATCCCTGTGTCAGGAAGATCCCCTGGAGAAGGAAATGGCAACTCACTCCAGTATTATTGCCTGGAGAATCCCATGGACAAAGGAACCTAGCAGGCTACAGTCAATGGGGTCGCAAAGAGTCGGACACGACTGAGCTACTTCACTTTCACCCTCTACACCATGTCTTCAATGCCCTACTTGATCTGGCCTCCACCAAACTCTTCATCTTTCTTCCCTACAGTTCACCTCTCTTTATCCCATCTCCAAGCCCCAAGGCCTTCTTCTTGTCATTAGAATGCACCATGCTTAGTCTGTGCTCATGGCTGTTATTGTCCTCTCTTCCAGGAATAATCTTCTCATGGATCTCCACAAGGGGATCACTCACTATACAGCTGTCTCTCATTTCTTCCAGGAAGTCTCTCTAAAATATTGGATTGGCCAAAAAGTTCACTCAAGTTTCTTACAATGTTATGGAAAAACCTGAGTGAAATTTTTGGCCAACACAAATAGCATTCCTCGCACAGTTACTTTCTATCCCAATTCTCAGCTTTTGTTTCTTAGTAAGAAATGAAACCCCTTGTTTCCTCATGTTATCTTCTTTGATGTCTGTTATCCCTACTAGAAAGAGGTCAGGGTTTGTATTTGCTTCCTCCACTGTTGTATCCTCAGAGTTTTGAATGGTAGTTGCTTACTGAATATTTTTGGAATGAGTCAAGCCTAACTTAGTCAGGAAGTGTGCTCATTTTAAGTGTACTCATGTAGACCAGGGTGGTGATTGCTATGGGCAAGGTACCAGCTGTATTGAGACCATGAGCTCTGTCCTCACTGTCCATTCAAAGTTTATAAGAAAATGAAAATACCATGTTTCAAACAGTTCAGACCAAAACAGGAATATGATCCTGTGAGAGAAGGCCAATTTAATTCCCTAACAATTTGAGGAAACCTAATTTTTTCCATTAGGGCTTTCCAGGTGGCTTGGTAGTAAAGAATCTGCCTGCCAATGCAGGAGACACAGGAGGCAAGGCTTTGATCCCTGGGTCAGGAAGATCTCCTAGAGTAGGAAATGGCAACCTGTTCCAGTATTCTTGCCTGGAAAATTCCATGGACAGAGGAGCCTGGAGGATTACAGTCCTTGGGGTCACAAAAAGTTGGACATGACTGAGTGACTGAGTGTGTGCGCACACACACACACAGAGACACAATTTGTTCCATTAATAATCTATTGAGAAAACTCTTTCCTTAAATATTATTAGCTATATAATCATGTTTATATTATCTTAGGGGATTTGAGAGATGCGGAGCAACTCATTTCCCGGGTTGCTATGCTGTTACATGTTATAGATCACTTCAGGAGACTGCTTAATTACTACAATAAACATGATTTGAGCACTGACCTTTTTATCCCTCCAAATGTTTGCGCATGACCCAGGAATTTTCCAAAGTCAATATGAAACATGTGGCCCGACTTTGTCAGCATGATATTGTCATTGTGTCGGTCGCAGACTCCTAGGATGAATGTTACCACACACCAGCCAGCACAGGAATAGAAGAAGTTCCTTAAGACCTAATCAGTTGAAAAACAGTAACACAAAAGTAATATAAACACAAATGAGCAAACACAGTAGTAATGGTAAAAGTATGATAAAAAACAGAATTATATCATCTGGAACCAATTCTGCATCTCAGTTGAGAAGATATGATTAAATGGTTGGTTCTTGATATGCTACAGAAGAAGGTGAAGCAGGCTGTTCTTTGGCTCAATGAATGTTTTTGTTGAAATGGGAGAAAATATCTTTCATTCAATTAAAGCTGATTTTCATAGTTTATTCATAAGTGATTTTTTAATGTTACAGTTGCACAAGAGTGGATTACTTTTTTCAAGGTAAAAGAAGAAGGAACAATATGGCTCAATGTTGCCTGCTGCTACTGCTAAGTCGCTTCAGTCGTGTCCAACTCTGTGCGACCCCATAGATGGCAGCCCACCAGGCTCCGCCATCCCTGGGATTCTCCAGGCAAGAACACTATTGCCTAGTCCTATAGAAATGTAAAATATCAATTTTTGAATATTTGAAGTTTTTACACAAAATAAACACTATTGCCTAGTCCTATAGAAATGTAAAATATCAATTTTTGAATATTTGAAGTTTTTACACAAAATAAACTATGTTGAGATGTCTGATCCCTTACAAATATATTATCCAAAGGGTTTGGTACAGTATATACCTGTGCGGGTGGAAGAAGTTTCCATTAAGTCAGCTGTGGCTTACATTTCTTTAATGAACACAGGCTTCTTGCCAAAGTTCCTTTTTCTACAAAAAATTTGTTTCCTGGGTATACATCATTTTGATGGATGATGGGACGGTGAGTGTAACCATGGTGCAACCATGAGTGAGGCTGAGCCACACGTGTGGACCTCCTCAGCTAGTGGCTGACCCTTGGGAAGGGAAGTCTATGTGGTTGGACTACATGCCGGGTCAGTTCCAGGTATCCCAAGTGCCTTAATTTGTCTGTCTTGATTTTCTTTACTTATAAAGATAATAAAATATGTCTTTCACATGGTACTTATGAACATTAAATGTATGTGGAAACACCTCAAACAATACAACCTCAGGGTTTGTGCCTAACTCAAGTATCAATTTTGGGAATGGGTAAAAAATAGATTCAAGATAACTTGACTTAATCTAATTCTTTGTTATTTGAACTCCCAAACCTGTATTTTGCTGTATTCCATGACTCATCTGGTAAAGAATCTGCCTGCAATGCAGGAGACCTGGGTTCAATCCCTGGGTTGGGAAGATTCCCTGGAGAAGGAAAAGGCTACCCACTCCAGTATTCTGGCCTGGGGAATTCCATGGACTGTATAGTCCATGGGGTTGCAACGAGTTGGACATGATTGAGCGACTTTCACTGACTCACTCAATCTCATAGAAGTCTGGAGTGGATTAAATCTTGGGTCTCTCTTTCCTGTCCCAGGCCAACTAGGGTGACTAAACCTCCCAGTTTGCCTAGGCCTGAGGAGTTTCCTAGAATGAAGGATGTTTAGGGCTCAAGATGGTTCTGAGCAAATCTGATGCTGGCCCATATTACATCTTTGTGTGAATCAGCATAAAGGTGTCCCTAGCTCTCTAGGGGACCTAGCTGTACCAGTTCATGCTTTGGCAAGTGGGGCAAGGCCTGGCTCTGGTCAACTCATTCTTTCATCTAGGAGCCCTGGTTGAGGGCAGAATCTGAACACGGTACACTGCAGGCTAGATGCCAGGGTAAAGTGGGAAAAATTTTTGTGGTCAAATGGAATATTACATTTTGTAAATTCTGAGATATAAAAAATGAAAACTCTATTATGCATTCTGAAAATATTAAAAGAATAAGGCATGAGAAAAGAACTTGGCAGAAGAAAATACATTACAAAGGAAGGAGGGGGATTTCTAGAAATTATAGATTGTGGACAAATAGGCAGAGGTAACTTAGAGAAGGTAGTTTCAAGAAGCATCATCTCATGTGAGACTGCTGTAAGAGGGGCAGCTAAGTCTCTATTGATAGCCCAGATTTTCCACCCAGAGGAAAAACCAAACACAGAAATTTTTACCGAGTTAACATACCAGTCCCTTGGACTGAAAGAAGATCAAACCAGTCAATCCTAAAGAAAATCAACCCTAAATATTCATTGGTAGGACTGATGCCAAAGCTGAAGTTCCCAATTCTTTGGCCACGTAATGCGAAGAGGAGTTGCATCATTGGAAAAGACCCTGGTGCCAGGAAAGATTGAAGGCAGGAGGAGAAGGGTGTGGCAGAGGATGAGATGGTTAGATAGCATCACCAATTCAAAGGACACGAATTTGAGCAAACTCCAGGAGACAGTGAAGGACAGGGAAGTCTAGCATATGGCAGTCCATAGGGTCAAAAAGGGTCAGAAATGACTTAATGATTGAACAATGACAACAATATACCATTTAAAGTGTGTTGTTATTACTAGGCTGATGACTGAGTGAATTAGAACTCCAGAGAACTCAAGAACTCAAGAGAACTCGATTTATTTTTTCATAAATCAGAATATCTCTACCATTCTATCATATATGAAATGAGTCGCCAGTCCAGGTTCGATGCACGATACTGGATGCTTGGGGCTGGTGCACTGGGACGACCCAGAGGGATGATATGGGAAGAGAGGAAGGAGGAGGGTTCAGAGTGGGGAACACATGTATACCTGTGGTGGATTCATTTTGATATATGGCAAAACCAATACTATATTGTAAAGTTAAAAAATAAAATAAAATAAAAAAAAATAAAAAAAATAAAGTGCTCTGAAAGAAAAAAAAAAAATCAGACTATCTAATGAGCCAGTGTATATCCTTATTTAAGTACATCATTTAAAATTAGCTACAGAAGAACAAACCTTTTCATAATCTGCCTTTAAAGGGTTGTGCTGACTGAACCATTTTTTGATTGTATTTTCTTTCAGGGGTCCTATCGGTCCAAAACAGCGATGGATTTTTGCTAGGGTTACAGCATCAGGCACCATCTGCACCAACCCTGGGTGATAAAAAAGAGATTATGGAAACAGCTCTTTCTCTGCAGGATGAAGGATACTTAGGAAATGCATTTTGATCTAGGTAACAACAACAACAGTTGCTAGCATGACTTGGATTACCCCCTCACCCCACTTTTTTTCTTTTTTCAAATTTTCTTTTCTGAAGGAGTCTTACCTAGATGGTATTCCTTCTAATTTTTCCTAAATCCTGGGGAGTGATGAGGCTACTCGTATTTGGTCAGATGTATCAGAAGCGTCTATTTCTACTAGATGCTTAGATGTTCCATTAAAACAAGAGTAGAGAGTCAATCTAGATGGTCTCCCAGAAACCTCACTGAGTCAACAGAGTAGTGAATTAATTAATGTATGGCTTGTGCATTCATTTACAGTTTAAAGGAAGACATTTATACTTGTATAACAAGCACATTTATGAAATAAGTGAATCTAATATAATCTACATGACAAATATTTCAAATCTAGTGTAAAATCAATGTTCAGGTTAATAAAAGCTTCACTTACCAGTTTCACTTCTAGGAGTGAACAGAGTAACTCTGCAGTAAACATGTACAGAGCCACTTGCTCCTTCCTTCTCAGTCAATCTTAAAGGGAAACTATGATAATTTTTTAAGGGAACATTGGTTGAACTTCAATAGGACCTTTGACCCACTAACCATCAAGGCTTCTTTTCACTGTGTTCCTAAGGCTATTGGAATGTAAATATTTTCAAACCTTCTGATTTTTATTATGTACAGAATAGCAATTTAAACCCAGTATTTAAAATTCTCCTAGGAATAATGCCCAAAAAACAACCTGTAATCTACAGTTCTGTAAATAAAGTCATTGAAAGAAATTAGAGTTGAGAATTTCTGATTTCCACAATCTTTGACAGCTGCAAGAGCTGCAAACACAAATGCCCAAAGGGATCAGGATATAAACGTAACTATATGAAAAGAGAGACAGTGAAGTTTCAAAAATTGACTGTTTCATGTCTACCTTAAAAATTTTCAAATTAAACGACAAATGAGTAGATCATAGTAATGGTAGGCAGAACACTTCTCTGTGTTGGATTTGGCCAGTGGCAGCTGGTTGTAGCCTTCGTCTCTCTCTCTTTCTCTCTCTCTCTCTTTTTTTTTTTTTTTTGCAGCCTTAATCTTGTAATATTCAATAGCCCAGCCCTGGGGTGACCATTAGGCATCTACATTGCTGGATCAGAGAGAAACTTAAAACATGGAGAGTGGGAATAGAATGCTACAAAAAATAACATATTAAAATCAATTTGTTGAAAACAAAAAAAGAAGGAAATGTAACACCCCAGAGATAAATCTTGGTCATATCTTTAATATCATTTCTCCCTCTCTGCCTGACAGTATTTGGCTCTTGTGCAGGTATTCCCTTGCTTATAGAGATAGTGAATGTAAGACTTAACATTTGATAGTAATATAATTACTTTGGAAACAGTAATATAATTCCTTTTTCCGACCCTGAAATTTTCCTTCATTCTCGCAGTTCCTCCATCTAACACTTTCTAACAGAAAACCATGGCACCTGGTTCCATGGTGCTTCATCGCCACCTCGCATTTGTTGTTGTTCAGTCACTGAGTCATATCTGACTCTTTGTGACCCCATGGACTATAGCCCACCAGGCTCCTCTGTCCATGGGATTTCCCAGGCAAGAATACTGAGCGGGTTACCATTTCCTTCTCCAGGGGGTCTTCTTGACTTAGGAATCAAACCAGCATCTCCTGCATTGGCAGGCAATTCTTTACCACTGAGCCACCAGGGAAGGCCCTGTGCATCTGACCACACCCCAGACTAGGACATGGATTAGTGCACCCTTAGATATGGTACTGCAGCAAAGTCAGTTATGCTTCAGACCTCATTTGTCTTCAGGGAATTAATCATTGCTAAATCCCAAGTCATTTATCATAAGTCTTTCATTGCTGACTACCCAGAAAACTTTGTACCTCATTTATAACAATCATGGTGGGTAAATTCTGCCCATTAATTCAAACCATAATTTACATTTTTATACATTTTAAGCTACTTTATATTATAAAGTGTATGTGTATTATACACCTTTTAAACACTTCTAGCACAATTCTGTGCACATTGGGTAACATGTGTGGCTCCAATCACATAGTTCTGTAATATAGCATTTCTCAAAATTTAATGCCCATGTGTATTGCCTGAGGATCTTGTCAAAATGTAGGTTATGGTTCAGTAGGGTGGAAGTGGGACCTGAGATTCTGAATTTCTAACAAGTTCACAGATGATGTCATGTTGCTGGTCCGCAGGTCACACTTTAAGTAGCAAGGTTCTTATGGAGAAAACTTTTTAAGATGATATCATACAAGCTGTGCATGCATGCTTAGTCATTAAATCATGTCTGACTCTTTGCAGCCCTATGGACTATAGCCTGCCAGGTTCCTCTGTCCATGGGATTTCTCAGGTAATAATATTGGAGTGGGTTTCCATTTCCTTCTCCAGGGGATCTTTCTGACTTAGGGACTGAACTCACATCTCCTGCATTGGTAGATGGGTTCTCTACCACTGAGCCACCAGGGAAGCCCCTATCACAGAAGGTGAAAGTGAACTCAGTCATGTCCGACTCTTTGTGACCCCATGGACTGTAGCCTACCAGGCTCCTCCCTCCATGGGATTCTCCAGGCAAGAGTACTGGAGTGGGTTGCCATTTCCTTCTCCAGGGGATCTTCCCGAGCCAGGGATTGAACCCAGGTCTCCCGCATTCCAGGCAGAGGCTTTAACCTCTGAGCCATCACAGAAGGTAGTGTTTCTCAAAAAAAGGTGCCTGAGAAACACTAGCAGCTTTTTGTAATCATTGAGACTGAGCCTCTCCACCTTCCATTCCCCTCCTCACCCCTGCCCAGTGGAGAGCTTGATTTAGTAACCTGGCTGGATCCTAGATGTAACTGCTCCAATTTTCCTAAGTAACTTTTATCCCATCAAATCTGGACCAAATTTGGAGCAATGAAATAGATCCTAAAGAAATTTTATCTGCTCTGATAATCTCTCCCAAAGTTCCTACAACACCATATCCCAAGTGGTCATAAGAATTAACAATAATGTTGACAAAGTTATATTAACTTGTGGCCTGGAGTACACTCTCCTTAAGACCAACAGCCCTGTTTAGGTCATTTTAGTATTCCCGATCTTACTTTGTGACAGGTGTCCCCAGTGGTTCAGCAGTAAAGAATCCGACTGCAATGCCAGAGATGCAGGAGACATGGGTTTGATCCCTGTGTCAGGAAGATCCCCCAGAGAAGGGGATGGCAACCTACACCAGTATTCTTGCTTGGAGAATGCCATGAACAGAGGAGCCTGGCAGGTTACAGTCCATAGTGTTGCAAAGCGTCGGATACTAGGGACTTAACACACATGCATTTTACTTTGTGACATTTCTTGAGAACAGTAGATATTCAATAACCCTTGGAACCTGATTAAAAATGGAACCTAAATGCCTAAAAAAAAGACATTTGCTTTAATGGTGGCCATTTCTGTGGAAGAAGTATTTTTCCATTATAATCTTAAAACTAAAGAAATTGTTGGTAGATAGTGGGGATGGGGAAGAATAACTTGTTTGCCTAATCATATCTGTAACTTTGGGCAAGTCTAGAGTTATTTTTGCTGAATTATTTTATAAAAGTTAAAAGTTTTAGTCTCCATTACATTCCTATGATTGTAAACAGATAAACAAAGAGATGGAATTGAAGAATTCCACTGAGGTTATTGCTGTATTCAATTTCTGAATAAAAAGTAATCTGTGTGAAATCAAGAAGCTCAGCTTGGCTCATCTAAGCCTTAGCTCATTCTTACCCTTTCAACATATTAAGATATGAAAGAATTAGGTCATTTATGTGAGAAAAGGGAGAATAAAACTGAAGGAAGGAATAAGGATCTCTGAGTAGCAGTAATAAAAGGCTTTCAGGATTTAGAACGTTAGAAGTTCAGAAGTGATATACTTGGCATGGAAACAAGGGCCCTATTATTAGAATCAAAATAATTGGGCAGTTTGACTTGTAACAGTAACCCTGAACTATCTAGCTGCAAGTTAACTAGGAGATGCTTCCATGTTTAGCTTTTAAATTCTTGAATCTCAGTTGGCTGGAGGACTGAGCCTAGTGATGGGACCCCAGGAACTGGAGGGTGCCTGGAGACAGTAACAGTTTTTCTTTTAAGATGATGGGTTTAAACTGTAGTTCTGTCAGAATTAAATACAACAACAACAACATAATCCCTTTTCCAATTCTATGATTATTTTATCCCTTTGTTAATGCAGATAAATCTTCTATGCTGCTGCTGACAAGTGTTCAGTTTTGTCTGACTCTTTGCAACCCCATGGACTGTAGCCCTGCCAGGCTCCTCTGTCCATGGGGTTTTCCAGGCAAGAATACTGGAGTGGGTTGCCATTTCCTTCTCCAGGGGATCTTGGCAACCCATGGATTGAACTTGGGTCTCTTGTGTCTGCTGTACTGGCAGCAGATTCCTTAGCACTAGTATCACCTGGGAAGCCCGTATCTTCTATATTTTATACCAATTAATTTAATGAAATTTTAAGTGGCAGTCACCACATGTAAAAAAATTATGATACTTTAGAAATTATTTCTTCAATTTAGCATGATTGTAATTAAGTACAACTTTTACTTCTGATGTCTGCTTATTTGTGTGGATCCTCAACATTTTATTTTCATTGAAAATGTGTACATATGTAACTATATTTCCATATTAATGTCTTGGCTTTTATAAAGAAAAATGCTGAAGTAAGTTCAAAGTTTGCATATAGATCATCTTAGATTGTTGATATCACACTTTACTCAAAAGTCTTTCAGAAACTAAGTGCATGTTTATAACTTATTTAGAATTTTCAGAACTCCTTTAAGTGTTTGCAACTTTGTAAATTTTGTCTTAATTGGAAATAATTGTAATTTTTATGAATAAGCAGACCTTTCTGTTATCAGCTTAAAAAAGAGAAAAAATATGAAAATGTAAATGTAGATAATCCTTAAAGACACTCAAAAGAATATTACAGTTAACATTTGAGTTGTCAGAGTCCTGATTAATATTTAGGAGGACATTATGCTTTATATAAATCATCTTTGCTTATTGTTTTTGAAACTAATTCTTTTTTTTTTTTTTTAAAGAAGAATGACTATGTTTGGGGCTTCCCAGGTGGTGCTAGTGATAAAGAACCCGCCTGCCAAAGCAGAAGATATAAGAGATGCAAGTTCGATCCCTGGGTTGGGAAGATCCTCTGGAGGAGGAGGAAATGGCAACCCACTCCAGGATCCTTGCCCGGAGAATCCCATGGACAGAGAAGCCTGGCAGGCTACAGTCCATAGAGCCACAAAGAGTAAGACATGACTAAAGTGACTTTAGTTACTTGATGATATTAAATCATCTTGGCTTATTGTTTTTGAAACTAATTCTTTGTAAAAAAACAAAACAAAACAAAAAGAATAACTACGTTTAGTTCTTTGGATTTTAAAATTTGTCATCTAAAATGAAAGTTGTAGAAAGTCTGAGGACATAGTACCAATAAATGTATGAGATAAGTAATGTAAGTCAGCTTTCTAATCTATACTGACCTTGGCCTTTTCCCGTGGATAGACATCTATAAATGATCATTTGCATATCTAGACCCTCCTGCAGCCAAATATTGTCCATCACTTGAATAATCTGCAGAACAAGCATATCCTGACGGAGATCATCTCCAGCCTGTTAGAAACAAAATTATAGACTCTGGGTTTCTCCTTGAATTCCATTGAAAGTTTTCAACAACAGTATATGTCATTTCCTTCTCTGAATAACTTTCCAGCCTGACTTAGGGTGGTTTCAGTTGTTCTGTTAGCACTAAGAGTACCCTGTGTTTCTGATAGAAGATCAAAGAAAATAAGAGCTTTCTTTTAAATGATTATAGAAGCTTCAGTCATCAAATTAGAAGTGTCTTGGAATGTTGTTGTTCCCTGATAACAATCTTTCAATTTACTATCATGTGCAGCCTCTTAACCTCAAAGTCTGGTGAAGAGAGGCTAGACAAAGGTTCATCAAAATTTCAAACTCAGCCAAGTGACATCTCTTTCAAAGGGAAACATATTTGATGTGCTACAAGTTTATATACTGATACACAGTTATATTACCTGGAGCTTCTTGACTGGGAGTATAAATAGCACATATATGATTCATCAGACTTTGACTCATTGGCTTCTCTTACTTTGAAGGCAGTTACAAAGTTTTCAGAATAAATGGCCTTTGATAACAAGAAATCATAAACGGGTGATTTTCTAGCAGAGGTGAAGGAAATGGAAAATGCCCAAAGGGGAAGGACAGTTCTATGCTATTAACTACTAAGAGGCTCAGTTTTGAAAATGCTTTCTAAATTATATTCAGAAGACTGTGCCACGATGAGATTTTGTGTGGTTCTTTTTCCTTCACCAAAAATGCAGTGCTGGGAGAACTCTTAATGCTTGAGGTTACACAGATCACAGCAAAAATATGGGTGTACTAATAAGTGTGATCCTTAAACTAGTCAGAATTGAATACAAATTCCACTCTGAAACCTTGTTTTCTGGTTTGGCTGAGTAATTTAACACATTAATTGAATGACTGGCAAATGTTTCCTTTATTCCTACTGAACTGTATGTAACTTTTTACTCTACTGTCCCATGGGATTCATGATAAAGCCTGATATGGCCCATATTTATGTTTTATTTTAAAAGGAGACAACAACCCAAATTACTAAAATAAGCAAGTGCTCACTAAGAAGAATTTTATGTTAAATCATATCATTTGAGTTGCAGCTGATTTTGATTCAAATTTAATATGGAGGCCAAAAGACTTCCCCCCCTAGAAACTTACCACAATTCTGCTTTCTGTACTACTCAAAAGTGATCATATAATTTCATTTATTGAAACATACCTCCTGGAGTTTTGCACTGAAGATTCATTGGCTTTGAGCCAGTAATGTTGGATTTATTGCCAATCATAGTAGGGCATGTACTATAATTCTGTGAAAATGTGGAATCGAAAATAACTGGCAGCCTCTGTGCTGTTGCCAGAGGAATAGAGCTATACTAATTTATTTTTCTGAGTAATAAATCAATAGTCCTATCTATGGGATCAATTTGATGTTTCAGGAGAGCTACTGTACCTTAAAAATGACACTGATGTTTTTGCCCATTGGATTGGCATTAATGAAGGTAATCTTCAACGGCAAAGCATTAGATGTGAAATATGAACACGCCTACAGGACAAAAGGAAGAGAAATATGGTGAGCAAAATAAAGCAAAAAGAACAGTTTGAAATCATGGCCCCAGCGGAATCTGTTATATGAGCAAATATAACACATATGAATAATTTTTACACTTCGAAACAAAGAAACATATTTATTTAAAAAAAAAAAGACTTTAGTCTACCAACCAAAGCCTTCATTTGTAAACTAAAAAGCCAGCTTTTCAGCAGGTTATAAATCTTCAAGGACATTTTTTCCTCACTGAGCAGTGATGGTGTGGAGGGGGTTTAAATAATCTAAGTAGTATGTAGGTATTGTGCTTTTGCTGGTTGGTTAATATCTAAAAGATGAAATTGCTATTTAAAAAAATATATTTCCTTTTCATTCTTTGTGCCCAAGAGTATATTTTAAAGAAACATGGATACAGAGTTAAAAAAGACCTGAATACAAATTTGGACTCTGATACAGAGGGAAGTGGGCTTCCCAGGTGGCTCTAGAGGTAAAGAACATGCCTGCCAATGCAGGAGACATAAGAGATGTGGGTTTGATCCCTGGGTTAGGAAGATCCCCTGGAGGAGGGCATGGCAACCCACTCCAGTATTCTTGCCGGGAGAATCTCTTGGACAGAGGAGCCTGGCAGGCTACAATCCATAGGGTTCAGAGTCAGACATGATTGGAGTGACTTAGCATGCACACACAGTGTGAAGTAAGCCATAAAGAAAAACAAATATTTTGAATTAACACATATATATGGAATCTAGCCAATCCAGCCAATCCATCCTAAAGGAAATTAGTCCTGAATATTCATTGGAAGGATTGATGTTGAAGCTGAAACTCCAATACTTTGCCCACCTGATGCGAAGAACTGACTCATTTGAAACAACCCTGATGCTGGGAAAGATTGAAGGCAGGAGGGGAAGGGGATGACAGAGGATGAGATGGTTGGATGGCATCACTGACTCAACGGACATGAGTTTGAGCAAGCTCCAGGAGTCGGTGATGGACAGGGAAGCCTGGCGTGCTGCAGCGCATGGAATTGCACAGTCGGACACGACTGAGTGACTGAACTGAACTGATGGAATCTACAAAAATGGTACTGATGAACCTTTTGGCTGAGCAGGAATAGAGACATAGTTGTTGAGAACATACCTGTGGACACAGTGGAGGAGGAAGAGGGTGAGAAAAAGGAAAGAGTAGCACTGATATATACACTACCACATGTAAAATAGAAAGCTAGTGGGAAGTTTCTGTATAACAGAGAAGAGAGCACAGCATGTTGCTCTATGACAACATAGAGGGTAGGATGGGGAGGTGGGAGGGAGGTTCAACAACAATATGTATATTGTTGTTGTTTAGTTTCTGAGTCATGTCCAACTCTTTGTGACCCCATGGACTGTAGCCCTCCAGGCTCCTTTGTTCATGGGCTTTTCGAGGCCGGAATACTGGAGTAGGTTGCCATTTCTTTCTGTAGACAATTTATCTGACCCAGGGATCAAACCTGTGTCTCCTGCTTGGCAGGCAAATTCCTTAGTATTCAGCCAACTTGGAAGCCTGAGTACACACACAGATACACACACACATCAGTTCAGTTCAGTTCAGTCACTCAGTTGTGTTCGACTCATTGTGACCCCATGGACTGTAGCATGCGAGGCCTCCCTGTCCATCACCAACTCCTGGAGTTTACTCAAACTCATGTCCACTGAGTCAGTGATGCCATCCAACCATCTCATCTTCTGTCGTCCCCTTCTTCTCCTGCCCTCAATCTTTCCCAGCATCAGGGTCTTTTCCAATGAGTCAGTTCTTTGCATCAGGTGGCCAGAGGATTGGAGTTTCAGCTTCAACATCAATCCTTCCAATGAACACCCAGGACTGATGTCTTTTAGGATGGACTGGTTGGATCTCCTTGCAGTCCAAGGGACTCTCAAGGGTCTTCTCCAACACCACAGTTCAAAAGCGTCAATTCTTCGGTGCTCAGCTTTCTTTATAGTCCAACTCTCACATCCATACATGACTACTGGAAAAACCATAGCTTTGACAAAACAGAACTTTGTTGGCGAAGTAATGTCTCTGGTTTTCAATATCCTTTCTAGGTTGGTTGTAACTTTTCTTCCAAGGAGTAAGCGTCCTTTAATTTCATGGTTGCAGTCACCATCTGCAGTGATTTTGGAGCCCCAAAAGTAAAGTCTTTCAGTGTTTCCATTGTTTCCCATTTATTTGCCATGAAGTGATGGGACTGGATGTCATGATCTTAGTTTTCTGAATGTTGAGTTCTAAGCCAACTTTTGCACTCTCCTCTTTCACTTTCATCAAGAGGCTCTTTAGTTCTTCACTTTCTGCCATAAGCGTGGTGTCATCTGCATATCTGAGGTTACTGATGTTTCTCCCAGGAATCTTGATTCCAGCTTGTGCTTCATCCAGCCTGTCATGTCGCATGATGTACTCTGCATATAAGTTAAATAGGTGGGGTGAAAATATACAGCCTTGAAAATATACAGCCTTGATGTATTCTTTTCCCAATTTGGAAACAGTCTGTTGTTCCATGTCCAGTTCTAACTGTTGCTTCTTGACTTGCATGCGGATTTCTCAGAAGGCAGGTCAGGTGGTCTGGTATTTCGATCTCTTGAAGAATTTTCTACGGTTTGTTGTGGTCCACACAAGGGCTTTGACGTAGTTAAAAAAGCAGAAGTAGATGTTTTTCTGGAACTCTCTTGCTTTTTCAATGATCCAGTGGATGTTGGCGATTTGATCTCTGGTTCCTTTGCCTTTTCTAAATCCAGCTTGAACATGTGGAAGTTCATGGTTCACATACTGTTGAAGACTGACTTGGAGAATTTTGAGCATTACTTTGCTAGTGTGTGAGATGAGTGCAATTGTGTGGTAGTGTGAGCATTCTTTGGCATTATCTTTTCTTTGGGATTGGAATGAAAACTTACCTTTTGCAGTCCTGTGGCCACTGCTGAGTTTTTCAAATTTGCTGACATATTGAGTGCAACACTTTCATAGCATCATCTTTTAGGATTTGAAATAGCTCAACTGGAATTCTATCACGTCCATTAGCTTTGTTTGTAGTGATGCTTCCTAAGGCCCACTTGACTTCACATTCCAGGATGCCTGGCTCTAGGTGAGTGATCACACCATTGTGGTTATCTGGGTCATGAAGATCTTTTTTGTTCTTCTGTGTATTTTTGCCACTTCTTAATATCTTCTGCTTCTGTTAGGTCCATACCATTTCTGTCCTATATTGTGCCTATTTTTGCATGAAATTTTCCCTTGGTATCTGTACTTTTCTTGAAGAGATCTCTGCTGCTGCTGCTGCTGCTAAGTTGCTTCAGTCGTGTCCGACTCTGTGTGACCCCACAGACGGCAACCCATCAGGCTCCACCGTCCCTGGGATTCTCCAGGCAAGAACACTGGAGTGGGTTGCCATTTCCCTCTCCAATGCATGAAAGTGAAAAGTGAAAGTGAAGTCGCTCAGTCGTGTCTGACTCTTAGCAACCCCATGGACTGAAGCCTACCAGGCTCCTCCATCCATGGGATTTTCCAGGTAAGAGTACTGGAGTGGGGTGCCATTGCCTTCTCCGAAAGAGATCTCTAGTCTTTCCCATTCTATTATTTTCCTTTATTTATTTTTAAAAATTAATTTTTTATTGAAGGATAGTTGCTTTACAGAATTTTGCTGTTTTCTGTCAAACCTCAAAATGAGTCAGCCATTGGTTTACATATATCCCCTCCCTTTTGAAACTCCCTCCCATTTCCCTCCCCATCCCACCCCTCTAGTTTGATACAGAGCCCCTGTTTGAGTTTCCTGAGCCATACCAAATTCCTGTTGGCCATCTATTTTACACATGGTAAAGTAAGTTTCCATGTCACTCTATCCATACATCTTACCCTCTCCTCCCCTCTCCCCATGTTCATAAGTCTATTCTCTATGTCTGTTTCTCCATTGTTGCCCTGTAAATAAATTCTTCAGTACCATTTTTCTAGATTCCATATATATGTGTTAGAATACAGTATTTATCTTTCTCTCTCAGACTCACTTCACTCTATATAACAGGTTCTAGGTTCATCCACCTCATTAGAACTGACTCAAATGTGTTCTTTTTTATGGCTGAGTAATATTCCATTGTGTATATGTACCACAACTTCTTTATCCATTCATCTAGGTTGCTTCCATGTTCTACCTATTGTAAATAGTGTTATAATGAATAATGGGATACACGTGTTTTTTTCAAGTTTGGTTTCCTTAGGGTATATGCCTAGGAGTAGGATTGCTGAGTCATATGGTAGTTTTTTCCTAGCTTTTTAAGGAATCTCCATGCCACCTTCCATAGTGGCTGTATCAGTATACATTCCCACAAACAGTGCAAGAGTGTGCCCTTTTCTCCACATCCTCTCTAGTATTTATTGTTTGTAGACTTTTTGATGATGGCCATTCTGATCGGTGTGAGGTGATATGTCATTGTAGTTTTGATTTGCATTTCTCTAATAATGAGTGATGTTGACCATCATTTCATGTGTTTGTTAGCCATCTGTATGTCCTCTTTGGCAAAATGTCTGTTTGGGTCTTTTTCCCACTTTTTGATTGGGTTGTTTGTTTTTCTGGTATTGAGTTGTATGAGCTGCTTGTATATTTTGGAGATTAATCCTTTGTCAGCTGTTTCATTTGCTATTATTTTCTCCCATTCTGAGGGTTTTCTTTTCTTTCTTTTTTTTTTTGGATTTTTAGAGGATTTTATTTTTTTTTTTAATTTTATTTTATTTTTAAACTTTACATAATTGTATTAGTTTTGCCAAACATCAAAATGAATCCACCACAGGTATACATACGCTCCCCATCCTGAACCCTCCTCCCTCCTCCCTCCCCACACCATCCCTCTAGGTCGTCCCAGTGCACCAGCCCCAAGCATCCAGTATCGTGCATCGAACCTGGACTGGCAACTCGTTTCATACATGATATTATACATGTTTCAATGCCATTCTCCCAAATCTTCCCACCCTCTCCCTCTCCAACAGAGTCCATAAGACTGTTCTATACATCAGTGTCTCTTTTGCTGTCTCGTACACAGGGTTATTGTTACCATCTTTCTAAATTCCATATATATGCGTTAGTATACTGTATTGGTGTTTTTCTTTCTGGCTTACTTCACTCTGTATAATAGGCTCCAGTTTCATCCACCTCATTAGAACTGATTCAAATGTGTTCTTTTTAATGGCTGAGTAGTACTCCATTGTGTATATGTACCACTGCTTTCTTATCCATTCATCTGCTGATGGACATCTAGGTTGCTTCCATGTCCTGGCTATTATAAACAGTGCTGCGATGAACATTGGGGTACATGTATCTCTTTCCCTTCTGGTTCCTCAGTGTGTATGCCCAGCAGTGGGATTGCTGGATCATAAGGCAGTTCTATTTCCAGTTTTTTAAGGAATCTCCACACTGTTCTCCATAGTGGCTTTACTAGTTTGCATTCCCACGAACAGTGTAAGAGGGTTCCTTTTTCTCCACACCCTCTCCAGCATTTATTGCTTGTAGACTTTTGGATCGCAGCCATTCTGACTGGTGTGAAATGCTACCTCATAGTGGTTTTGATTTGCATTTCTCTGATAATGAGTGATGTTGAGCATCTTTTCATGTGTTTGTTAGCCATCTGTATGTCTTCTTTGGAGAAATGTCTATTTAGTTCTTTGGCCCATTTTTTGATTGGGTCATTTATTTTTCTGGAGTTGAGCTGTAGGAGTTGCTTGTATATTTTTGAGATTAGTTGTTTTTCAGTTGCTTCATTTGCTATTATTTTCTCCCATTCTGAAGGCTGCCTTTTCACCTTGCTAATGGTTTTCTTTTCATCCTGATTATAGTTTCCTTTGGTGTGCAAAAGCTTTTAAATTTAATCAGGTCCCACTTGTTTACTTTTGTTTTTATTTCCATTATCTAGGAGGTGGGTCATAGAGGATCTTGCTTTGATTTATATCATTGACTGTTCAGCCTATGTTTTCCTCTAAGAGTTTTATAGTTTCTGGTCTTACATTTAGGTCTTTAACCCATTTTGAGTTTATCTTTGTGTATGGTGTTAGGAAGTGTTATAATTTCATTCTTTTATATGTAGCTGTCCAGTTTTCCCAGCACCATTTACTGAAGACGCTGTCTTTGCTCCATTGTATATTTTTGCCTCCATTGTCAAAAATAAGGTACCCATAGATGCATGGGTTTATTTCTGGGCTTTCTGTCTTGTTCCAGTGGGCTACCTTTCTGTTTTTGTGCCAGTACCATACTGTCTTGATGACTGTAGCTTTGTAGTATAACCTGAGGTCAGGAAGGTTGATTCCTCCAGCTGCATCCTTCTTTCTCAAGACTACTTTGGCTATTTGGGGTCTTTTGTGTTTCCATATGAATTTGGAATTTTTTTGTTCTAGTTTTGTGAAAAACGCATTGGTAATTTGATAGAGATTGCATTTAATCTGTAGATTGCATTTAGTAGTATAGTCATTTTCACAATATGATTTTGAAAAATATGATTCTTCCTACCCAGGAATGTGGAATATCTCTCCATCTGTTTATGTCATCTTTGATTTCTTTCATTAGTGTCTTATAATTTTATGTGTACAGTTCTTTCTTCTCCTTAAGTAAGTTTATTACTAGATTTTTAATTCTCTCTGTTGCAAAGGTGAATGGGATTGATTCCTTAATTGCTCTTTCTGATTTTTCATTGTTAGTGTATAGAAATGCAAGTGATTTCTGTGTATTGATTTTGTATCCTGCAACTTTGCTAAATTCACTGATTAGGTCTAGTAATTTTCTGATACTATTCTTAGAGTTTTCTATGTATAGTATCATGTCATCTGCAAATGGTGAGAGCTTTACTTCTTTTTTTCTGATCTGGATTCCTTTGATTTCTTTTTGTTCTCTGATTGCTGTAGCTGGGACTTCCAGAAATATGTCGAATAACAGTGGTGAAAGTGGACACCCTTGTCTTGTTCCTGATCTTCAGTTCAGTTTAGTTCAGTCGCTCAGTCGTGTCCGACTCTTTGCGACCCCATGAATCACAGCACGCCAGGCCTCCCTGTCCATCACCAACTCCTGGAGTTCACTCAGACTCACATCCATTGAGTCAGTGATGCCATCCAGCCATCTCATCCTCTGTCATCCCCTTCTCCTCCTGCCCCCAATCCCTCCCAGCATCCGAGTCTTTTCCAATGAGTCAACTCTTCGCATGAAGTGGCCAAAGTACTGGAGTTTCAGCTTTAGTATCATTCCTTCCAAAGAAATCCCAGGGCTGATCTTCAGAATGGACTGGTTGGATCTCCTCGCAGTCCAAGGGACTCTCAAGAGTCTTCTCCAACACCACAGTTCAAAAGCATCAATTCTTCAGCGCTCAGCTTTCTTCACAGTCCTAATCTTAGGGGAAATGTTTTCAGCTGCTGCTGCTAAGTTGCTTCAGTCATGTCCGACTCTGTGAGACCCCCAAGGACTATACAGTCCATGGAATTCTCCAGGCCAGAATACTGGAGTGGGTAGCCTTTCCCTTCTCTAGCGGATCTTCCCAACCCAGGAATAGAACCCAGGTCTCCCACATTGCAGATGGAATCTTTACCAGCTGAGCCACAAGGGAAGTCCAAAAGTGGATATGTCTCCTTCGAGCCGGAGTTGAACCAGCGACCTAAGGATGTCTCTCGGTTAGTGTGTCAACTACAATCCTCCGCTCTACTAACTGAGCTATTGAAAGGACTTAGGGAAAAGGAAAGACACAATGTTTGCTGTAGGCTTATCATATATGGCCTTTACTGTGTTGTGGTAGGTTCCTTCTATGCCCATTTTTTAAGAGTTTTAAAACATAAATAGGTGCTGAATTTTGTTCAAGGCTTTTTCTGCTTCTATTGAGATGATCATATAGAAGCAGATTTGTCTTTCAATTTGTTAATATGGTATGTCACATTGATTGATTGCTGTATATTGAAGAATCCTTGCATCCCTGAAATAAATCCAACTTGATCATGGTGTATGAGCTTTTTGATGTATTGCTGAATTCTGTTTGCTAAAATTGTGTTGAGGATTTTTGCATCTATGTTCATCAGTGATATTGGCCTGTCGTTTTCTTTTCTTGTGTTTCCTTTGTCTGGTTTTGGTATCAGGGTGATTTTGACCTCATAGAATGAATTGGGAAGTGTTCCTTCCTCTGCAATTTTTTGAGAGTTTTAAAAGGATAGGCATTAGATCTTCTCTAAATGTTTGATAGAATTCTCCTGTAAAGCCATCTGGTCCTGGACTTTTGTTTTTGGGGGGAGATTTTTGATCACAGCTTTAATATCAGTGCTTGAAATTGGGTTGTTCAAAATTTCTATTTCTTCCTGATTCAGTTTTGGAAGACTGAACATTTCTAAGAATCTGTCCATTTCTTCCAGGTTATCTATTTTATTACCATATAGTTGTTCATAATAGTCCCTTATAATCCTTTGTATTTCTGCATTGTCTGTTGTAACCTCTCCTTTTTCATTTCTAATTTTGTTGATTTGATTCTTCTCTCTTTTTCTCTTGATGAGTCTGGCTAAGGGTTTGTCAATTTGTTTATCTTCTCAAAGAACCAGCTTTTAGTTTTATTAATCTCTACTGTTGTTTCTTTCATGTCTTTTTCATTTATTTCTTCTCAGATCTTTATGATTTCTTTCCTTCTACTAATTTTGGTTTTTTTTTTTCTTCTTTTTCCAGTTGCTTTAGGTATAAAATTAGGTTGTCTATTTAATGTTTTTCTTGTTTCTTGAGGTAGGATTGTATTGCAATAAACTTCCCTGTTAGAACCACTTTTGCTGCATCGCTTAGGTTTGAGTTGTCATGTTCTCATTGTCATTTGTTTCTAAAAAATTTTTTTTATTTCCCTTTTGATTTCTTCATTAACCTGTAGTTATTTGGAAATGTGTTGTTTGATTTCCATGTGTTTGTGTTTCTTGCAGTTTTTTTCTTGTAATTAATATCTAGTCTCATAGTGTTGTGGTTGGAGAAGATGCTTGATATGATTTCAATTTTCTTAAATTTACTGAGGTTTGATTTGTGACCCAAGTCTACCCTGGAGAATGTTCCATGTGCACTTGAAAAGAAGGTGTTTTCTTTTGCATTTGGATGGAATGTCTTGAAGATATCAATGAGATCCATTTCATCTAATGTATCATTGAAGACTTGTGTTTCCTTATTAATTTTCTGTTTTGATCATCTGTCCATTGGTGTGAGTGGGGTGTTAAAGTCTCCCACTATTATTGTGTTACTGTCAATTTCTCCTTTTATGTCTGTTCATGTTCGTCTTATGTATTGAGGTGCTCCTATGTTGGGTGCATAGATATTTACAATTGTTATGTCTTCCTCTTGGATTGATCTCTTGATCATTAGGTACTGTCCTTCCTTATCTATTGTAATCTTCTTTATTTTAGGGTTTATTTTGTCTGGCATGGGGATTGCTAGTCCAGCTTTCTTTTGCTTCCCATTTGCATGGAATGCATTTTTCCATCCTCTCACTTTCAGTCTATATGTGTCTTTAGGTCTGATGTGGGTTTCTTGTAGACAGCATATATATGGATCTTGTTTTTGTATCCTTTCAGCCAGTCTGTGTATTTTGGTTTTAGCATTTAATCCATTTACATTTAAAGTAATTATTGAGATATATATATATATATATATATATATATATATATATATATATATATGCTCCTATTGCCATTTTCTAATTGTTTGGGGTTGATTTTGTAGATCTTTCTCCTTCTCTTGTATTTCTTGACTATATAAGTTGGTTTAACATTTGTTGTAAAGCTGGTTTGGTGATATTGAATTCTCTTAACTTTTTCTTTTCTGCAAAGCTTTTTATTTCTCCATCAATTTTCAATGAGATCCTTGGTTGGTACAGTAATTTTGGTTGTAGATTTTTCCCATTCAGTATTTTAAATATATCCTGCCATTTCCTTCTGGCCTGCAGAGTTTCTGCTGAAAGATCAGCTGTTAAGCATATGGGGTTTCCCTTGTATTTTACTTTTTATAATCCCTTGAATTTATTTACTTGTTGCTTCTCCCTTGCTGCTTCTTCCTTTAATGTTCTTTCTTTGTGTTTAATCTTTGTTAGTTTGATTAGTATGCTTCTTGGTGTGTTTCTTCTTGGGTTTATCCTGTATGGGACTCTTTGTTCCTCTTGGACTTGATTGGCTATTTCCTTTTCCATGTTGGGGAAATTTTCAACTATAATCGCTTCAAAAATTTTCTCATGCCCTCTTTTTCTCTCTTCTTCTTCTGGGACCCTTATAATTTGAATGTTGGTGCATTTGATATGGTCCCAGAGGTCTCTGAGACTATCCTCAGTTCTTTTCATTCCTTTTACTTTATTCTGGTCTTCAAAAGTTATTTCACCATTTTTTTCTTCCAACTCACTGATTTGTTCTTCTGCTTCAGATATTCTGCTATTGATTCCTTTTAGAATATTTTTAATTTCAGTAATTGTGTTGTTTGTCTCTGTATGCTTATTCTTTAATTCTTCTAGGTCTTTGTTAATTGATTCTTGCATTTTATCTGTTTTGTTTTCAGGGTTTTTGCTCATCTTTACTACTATAATTCTGAATTCTTCTTTTTCAGGTAATTTCCCCATTTCCTCTTCGTTTATTTGGACTTCGGTGTTTCTAGTTTGTGCCTTCATTTGCGCAGTATTTCTCTGCCTTTTAAGTTTTTCTTTAAAGTTATTGTATTTGATGTCTCCTTTTCCCAGGCTTCGAGGAAACTTGAATTCTTTCCTTGAAGAAGGTTGAATTCTTTCTTCCTTTTTATTTCTGCCCTCCTAAGGTTGGTCCAGTGGTTTGTGTGAGCTTCATATAGGGTGAGATTTGTGCTGAGTTTTTGTTTGTTTGTTTGTTTGTTTTTCCTCTGATAGGCAAGGCTGAGTGAGGTGGTACTCCTGTCTGCTGATGATTTGGTTTGTATTTTTATTTTGTTTGTTGTTTAGATGAGGCATTCTGCATGGGGTGCTACTGGTGGTTGGGTGATGCCAGGTCTTGTATTCCAGTGGTTTCCTTTGTGTGAGTTCTCTCTGATACTCCCTAGGGTTAGTTCGTCTGGTAGTCTAGGGTCTTGGAGTCAGTGCTCCCACTCCAAAGAGTCAGGGTTTGATCTCTGTTGTGGCACATCTCATCTATGTGATGAATTGCCTATGCCTGTTAGTGGCTCAACAACCTGGTCCTTTAGTTATTTTAGAGCTCTCAGTCTACCTCCTTGATTTATTGCCCTGGAAAATAGCAATACATTCCAAGACCAGAGTAATATCTCTATATGTATCTGACTGTGAGGCCCCACCTGTGGTTCTGCACATCTCTGGGCACCGTGAACATTTCCCCCTGATCTCAGAACGCAGCTCCCATGAATTTTCCTCTATTTCTTTGCATTGATCACTGAGGAAGGCTTTCTTATCTCTCCTTGCTATTGTTTGGAACTCCATTCAAATGGGTATATCTTTCCTTTTCTCCTTTGCCTTTAGCTTCTCTTCTTTTTTCAGCTATTTGTCAGGCCTCCTCAGACAACCATTTTGTCTTTTTGCATTTATTTTTCTTGGGGATGGTCTTTATCACTACCTCTTGTACAAAGTCACGGACCTCCAACCATAGTTCTTCAGGCACTCTGTCAGATCAAATCCCTTGAATTTATCTGTCACTTCCACTGTATAATCATAATCGATTTGATTTAGGTCATACCTGAAGGGTCTAGTGGTGTTCTTTTTTTCTTCAATTTAAACCTGAATTTTGCAATAAGGAGTTCATGATCTGAGCCACAGCCAGCTCCCAGTGTTTTGTTTTTGTATGTATGTATATTTATGGCTGATTCACATTTCTTTGGCAAAAACCAATACAATGTTGCAAAGGAATTATCCTCCAATCAAAAATAAATTTAAAAAAATTTGGACTCTGTCACATCAACTGTAACACCTTGGACAAATTACTTAAATGTTTTTGCTTGTGTGTTAGTTGCTCAGTTGTGTCTGACTCATTATCCCTATTTCACATTGGAATAAATGTTTGTATCCTAATGTAATATAGGGGTAAAAATCCTACCTCATACAATTTTGTAATAGGTATATGAATTAATGGATATAAAATAGCTTTTACAATGTCTGATATTAATCAGGTACAGAATTCTAAAAGATTAATGCATTTTTCCCCTTTTTGTTAATGAACATTTTCTTATCTTTACAAATAACTGCACAACATATATTTCATGTTCTCATGTTTTTCAATTATACTTTACATTTTATCTTCAGCTAAAGCTGAACAATATCATAAACAGTATCGACTGCTTTCCATTATTTTCCTTTTATGTGCTTATAATTGTTTGAGTGCTAAAGGCTATATGTTTTTAGGTTATTAGAGAGTTCATGTTGACAGTGAAGAATTAAATCAATACTAAAAGGAAAAGGATTTGATACTTTTAACTTATCAACTTAGTAAAAATATGACATCAATACATTTTGAAGGATCGGTTTGAATGTCATTATTTCTGATAAGTCTGAAATGGGTAGAAGAGAGGAAAAGATCTATTTCTTAACCTATTGATGTAAATCCAACATAATCCCCAGGCAAACTGAAACCCTTGTTTACTGAATCAATTTGAGTTTTACAGTGAAAGGATGAGGCTGCCTGTTAAGTAATGAATTCTTGCTGCAAGAATCAGTCAACCAGGGAATATGACCTTCTGTCATGGTATTAATTAGGAAACCCTGTATTGGGCCACAGTCTAGACTAGTGGTTTTCAAATTCTCCTCATTCAACTCTGGGGATGAGAGGCATGGGGGGAGGTGATAAAGTCTTTGAGGCATGCCAAGTCCAGGGAAGAGACAAAGGGCTAAGGGAGACTGAGCCCCTCTTTGTAATTACATCACTGAGAGTGATTGTGCTTTCATTGTTTCATATTTTGGTTTTCAGATGCAGTCTGTTTTTTGAGAGTCACAACAAAAATACCATACACTTGACAACTAGTACACACAAACCACTGTCTATATGCAAATAGAAAGAGGCACCATATCTACCTCTGAAAGAGCCTGTGAAAAGTTGGTAAGAAAGTATACACACATGCATTAAGTCAAAAATAATTTACAAGGCAATGTAACATAGTTGAACGAGGAAGCATTTGAAGAAGGGAGTATTTCAGAGATGAGCTGAATTTGAAGATTGTGAAAGACATAGAATAGTAAACAGGTGAAAGAAAACGTTTGCTAGATAGGAAAAGGCAAACAAAGACACCTCAGAGTAGAAGTTAAAAGTGGATTGGGAAGGCCATAACCAAGAGATAGGAAAGAATAAATCAAAGTCTTAGAGGATAGTTTATAAAAATGATGAGATAAAGGAGCTGGAATAGAGAAAGATAAGAAAGGTTAGAATAGGGAAAGGATGATATGACTTCTCTTGTTGTAAAGTAAACACTGCTGAAATAGATTTAAAAGAGATTTTTAAAAGGAAAAGAAACCTATTTAGTAAATGAAAAGTCTGGTCCTTACTTTCCCAGGAGTAGAGAAGGATTGCATTAAGTTATTCCTACTCTCTCATTCTATCCATCCCTTAGTGAAACAGGAAATGGTCCATTGTGGTTAGTGGTCTGAACGAGAGGTAGGGGTGAGAATTCTTCTTATAAAGAAAGCTTAGCCAAACCTAAGAAGACTTTTGCTTTCTGTCTTGAAGGGCCATGTTTTAAGAAATGGATTGAGCCAGGCCTGAGTGCTTCTCCCTAATGTAGTTAACTGATGGTGATTAAACTAGAATGCTGACTGTGTATGCAGGCTTTCCCATGCTCTCTCCTTCATGGGACTTCTCTCCAGAGTGACTTCTGACACACGATAAGCTCAGTATTGACTTTTCTACCATCATTGCATTTATCAGCTTTCTTCCCACATGGGCTTTCTGATGTCCTAGAGGACTGGTGGTATAACCGAAGACCTTCCCATGCTCATTATTACATCCATAGGACTTCTAACCTGTGTGAATTCTGTGATATATAATGAGGTGTGAGTCTCAACTGTGTATTTTCCACATTTATTGTGCTTTTGCTGGTGTGAAGTCTGTAACATAAAGTAAGATATTTACTAAATGCCATGCCATGCCACATTCAAAAGGCTTTTCTCTGGCGTGAACTTGCTCATAATCAACACATTTAGAGGTCTGATTGAAGGCTTTTCTACACTGCCAACACATATGTGCTTGTTTGCTGGCATGGGGAACCCAGTGTCAAGTAAGACTGACACTGACTGTCTTATTTGACACTGGATTTACTCTGACTGAAGGTCTTACTACGTTCCTTACACTTGTAAGACTTCTCCCCAGTGTGAACTGTCTGGTGGTCAGTAAGATTTCTATCAGAACAGAGAGCATTCCCACATTCATTTCAACATAACATTTGTCACCTGTGTGAAGTGCCTAGTGTAAAAAGATTCTACTCTGAATGAAGGCCTCCTACACTCATGATATTCTGCAGACTTCTCCCCAATAAGGGCTGTCTGATGTGCCTCTGAGGGAATGAGGAGTGAAGGCTTTTCATGTTTGTCACCTTGATGAGGTTTCTCTTTGTCTATATTTATTGAGACGGGAGGAGTGGTGACAAGTCTCCTCACATTCACTTTCATAGAATCTGTCCCCTCAGTGGGTGCTCAGATGAACCACTGGCTGAGGGGTTTCTCTAAAGCTCTTAACATACCATTACATTCCCAGAGTTTCATATAAGTGTGGATTCCCTGATGGTTAACCAGATGTGGGTTCTGACTAGAATTTTGCTGCATTTATGGCACCTTCAGAGGTGATGTGTGTCCCTTCAGACCTCCTTGTTGTTCAGTAGGACTGAGGACAGACTAAAATGTCCTGCAGGTGAGAGCTTCGCCTGCCACTTTCCCTGTTCATTGCTGTACGCACAGCAGAGCTGACCAGAGCATATGGGCAAAGAGATAGCTCCACCTGGGGCACTTGCCAGCTTTAGGAGAAGTGCTGATGGCTGCGGGTTGCTGTAGGGGAGGAGCGTGGTCTCAGCCACAGCACTTTGGGTGCTGACTGCTGGGCTAGGGGGGACCATGGCCTGGCCAGCTCACCTGGACACTTCCACAGCCACCCAGTAGAGCCAGTGTTCCACATCCCCAAGGCCTGCATGAGGCCTTGATATGTAATTTTAACTGAAAAAAACCTTTCTATTCCTTAAACAATAACAACAAATCAATAAGGCAGAAATAAAAAATAACATCTGGCCTCCACAATCTCCATTGTTCTTTCTATATATTGCTCATGTGGCTGCTTAAATGACCTAGTTATTTATGTAAAAACCTTCCTTTTCATTTCAAAAACTGTTAACTGGATCCAACTGTTTTTTGATTGTAGTGCTAGAAAAATATATTAATACTTATAACCAAAGAAAAAAAGATACACTGTCTTTGAAATATCGAGTTTCCATGTATCTTTGGCATCAATCAGTGTATACTACTCATAGTAAAAATGTTACACATTTTTAAAAAAATCAGTGATGATTTGGATTTTAGCTTTGATTTGATAGACATCTCAGGTTATGGAATTGATGCCTTGTTTTGTTTTTGTTCAAAATACATCTATGAAGTATATTAGGAAAGTTTGTAGGGTGTCTTTGTAGCAGAAAAATTGTCAAGGTGACAGAATTAAGTTTTTAGCAAAATGTTTTCTATTCATGCATTGTGCGGGTGTGTGCATGCTCGGTCGTGTCCAATTCTTTGCAACCCCATGGATGGACTGTAGCTCTTCAGGTTCCTCTGTCCATGGGATTTCCCAGGCAAGAATACTGGAGTAGGATGCCATTTCCTTCTCCAGGGGATCTTCCTGACTCAAGGATCAAACCTGAGTCTCTTGCATATCCTGCTTGGCCGGCAGATTCTTCACCACTGTGCTACCTGGGAAGCCCTCTTCTATTCATACTAATGGTCTAATTTTCCCCTTAATTATTAAATTTGTTTCCTTGACTTATTAAGACTTCAGTTATGTAACATTTACTGTGTATGTATGAAAGTTTAATCTCTTCACTTCTAAATGTCACTTATCAATCATTTTTAATAGAGTCTTCTAGTCTTGGATTTTGGAGAAAGAAAATAATAAAACTCATGGAGAAAGAATGATTCTAAGTCAGACAAGTGTGACTGATAGAGACTTGGCAGAGAAGGAGTTTGTGAGTTCAGTGATGCTAAGAAGGGCTTTCTGGGCATGAGTAAAATCACAAAATATATCACATAGCACCATGACTCATGAACATCAATGAATTTTAAATTGAATCAAAACTGAGATGTTATAGCTAATGATATACTCGTGTCCTAGGCAAGGGTGCACACATAATCTAAATAAGCATGAAATTAAACTAGCCTGCATGGGGTCACCAAACCAACCAGTTTTGATTAAGTCAAGAAATCAATTTAAGTAAGAAGTATCTTTATTTTTTTCACTAAACTGAAAGTCTGCTTCTATTAATAAACCAATGGAACAGCTGATGCAGTTAATGTGATCCCAACTGGTCACAGTGCATCAAATAGATCATGCAGTTTGGATGAGATTCAATTAATTTTTCTTAAATAATTATAATAACAATTCACAAATTGTTTATGCCATTTCAAAACCTAAACAATACAAAATAAAAATACTCAACTTATCTACTGAATACATCGACTTACATCACCATCAATCCCTTGTACGCATAGGGCAGGGTTCAGAGGGAGGTGACAGGTCTTTGTACACCAAAAGAATTCTTCTAGTCTGCCAAGTTCCTTCTTCAGGACCTCCTGTGAAAAATCATTAGAAAAAGCATTTTTGAAACTGTAAAGAATTTGACTTTCCCTTCAAGTTATACGTTTCTTCTATTGATTATATAAACTCGTTAATTTAGGGGTTACACACTTGGATGCTTTGGGTCGGTGGGTGATGTAGCTGCATATGAGGAGGCAACAGGCTAAAACAAGAGGGAGTCCTAGGAAAAATGAGGGCATAAAGATTGAATGCCCTTTCTGAAGCACTTTAAATTGAAAACAAAAGCAAAACAAAGTACTGTTCTGTTCAAACAAGACATGATGCATGGGGCTTGACCTGTGACCCAGCAACTTGCAACCCCTGCTTTAAGGAATTATTAACATGATCCATTTATTGTAATTCCCTGAAATCTTAGTTTGTAACTCTTAAGATTTACACTTGATAATAATACTACATTTTAGAAAAAAATTTACATAGAGTAGGTGCAATAATGACAAAAAAGATAATTACGGACAATTGATAAATGTCAGAAATGGTAACATATATGAACAAACAGTTTACTAAATGCCAGTGAGTGTATTTCTGATACTTGACTTACTCCCTTCAACAGTCCTCTGCACACGTGGAAGGTCAGAGACCAAACAACACCTTTAGCATTGTGTATCCCCTGAGAGGAAGAGAACAAACTTACAGATATCAAGGGGGAACTGAGAGGATGGGATGAATTGGGAAATTGGGACTGACATATATACACTATTATGTATAAAACAGAAAACCAACGAGAACCTACTGTACAGCACAGGGAACTCTACTCAGTGCTCTGTGGTGACCTATATGGGAAGGAACTCCAAAAAAAGGGGGACACATGCATACATGTAATTGATTCACTTTGCTGTACAGAAAAAACTAACATAACATTGTAAACCAACTATACTCCAGTTAAAAAAAAAAAAAGAATTGTGTATTCCCTGTCAAAAAGAGGGAAAAGCAATGATAATTAAAAAAAAAACAAAAACAAAAAAACTTTTGGCCTACTTTGAAAACTCTTTTAAGTACATTTCTACAAATGAGGATATCAGATTAATGATGCTTGACCAACTCTCAAGAGTTTCTCAGCTCTGACTCCTGGCTCTTGGTCAAATGACAGAATCGACTGCTTCCAGAATCCAGAAAAACAAGGAGGAGAAATGGGGCAAAGTTCCACAATGGGATTCTTTTCGTCTGTCCTCTTTGTCTTTTCTATACCTGGATTTGCCTGAAGAGCATCACAGAGGGGAACCTCTGCTCTCTTTAACTAAAATTTCTTCACTGGATATCAGTTTAGTTCAGTTCAGTCACTCAGTCATGTCCAATTCTTTGCGACCCCATGAATCACAGCACACCAGGCCTCCCTGTCCATCACCAACTCCTGGAGTTCACTCAAACTCATGTCCAATGTTTTTTCCAATGAGTCAACTCTTTGCATGAGGTGGCCGAAGTACTGGAGTTTCAGCTTTAGCATCAGTCCTTCCAATGGAACACCCAGGACTGATCTCCTTTAGGATAGACCCTTTGGACCTCTTTGCAGTCCAAGGGACTCTCAAGAGTCTTCTCCAACACCACAGTTCAAAAGCATCAATTCTTTGGTGCTCAGCTTTCTTCACAGTCCAACTCTCACATCCATACATGACCACTGGAAAAACCATAGGCTCAACTAGATGGACCTTTGTTGGAAAAGTAATGTCTCTGCTTTTTAATATGCTATCTAGGTTAGTCATACGTTTCCTTCCAAGGAGTAAGTGTCTTTTTTTGTTTGTCTTTTTTTTGTTGTTTTTTTCATAAACACATCACTGTTTATTATCTTTTTCTTTCTTTTTTTTTTTTAGCTTTACAATATTGTATTGGTTTTGCCATACATCAACATGAATCCACCACAGGTATACACATGTTCCCCATCCTGAACCCCCCTCTCACCTCCCTCCCCGTACCATGGCTACAATCACCATCTGCAGTGATTTTGGAGCCCCCCAAAATAAAGTCTGTCACTGTTTCCATTGTTTCTCCATCTATTTGCCATGAAATGATGGAACCAGATGACATGATCTGAGTTTTCTGAATGTTGAGTTTTAAGCCAACTTTTTCACTCTCCTCTTTCACTTTCATCAAGGGGCTTTTTAGTTCCTCTTCACTTTCTGCCATAAGGGTGGTGTCATCTGCATATCTGAGGTTATTGATATTTCTCCTGGCAATCTTGATTCCAGCTTGTGCTTCTTCCAGCCCAGTGTTTCTCATGATGTACTCTGCATATAAGTTAAATAATCAGGGTGACAATATACAGCCTTGATGTACTCCTTTTCCTATTTGGAACCAGTCTGTTGTTCCATGTCCAGTTCTAACTGTTGCTTCCTGACCTGCATATAGGTTTCTCAAGAGGCAGGTCAGGTGGTCTGGTATTCCCATCTCTTTCAGAATTTTCCACAGTTTATTGTGATCCACACAGTCAAAGGCTTTGGCATAGTCAATAAAGCAGAAATAGATGTTTTTCTGGAACTCTCTTGCTTTTTTGATGATCCAGTGGATGTTGGCAATTTGATCTCTGGTTCCTCTGCCTTTTCTAAAACCAGCTTGAACACCTGGAAGTTCACGGTTCACGTATTGCTGAAGCCTAGCTTGGAGAATTTTGAGCATTACTTTACTAGCGTGTGAGATGAGTGCAATTGTGTGGTAGTTTGAGCATTCTTTGGCATTGCCTTTCTTTGGGATTGGAATGAAAACTGACCTTTTCCAGTCCTGTTAATTGGGCTTTAAAAAAAAATGAAAAAAAAAAAAAGCTTATAGTAACTTGTGAGAAATTATAAATTCTTCTCCCATCTCCTTCTTTTTTCTCTTCCTGTTTTCATGTGAAGAGGTGTTCTCACAGGAGCAGCCACTCAAGGTGAGAGAAATGCATTTATGTGAGAGGATGATGTCAGTATCACTTCGGAACTTGATGCAATTGGTCAAAAAAGGCACTGTACTGACTGTAGTATGCATCTTCAATACACGAGGGGTTTTGAAATATAAGAAATAAAGACCAAACCTATACACAAAGTTTGTACATTTTAAACCAAATTTATTTTACTTGTGCTCAACTTTTTGTTTACCATTAGACAATAACTAATGAGTTTGCAATAACATGGAGAAGTCATAGAAATGTTTTTTGCATTGCTTATCATGTTATGTTCTCTTGCATGTTATGTTGCATGTATGTTATCTTCTCTGCATCCAGAGATTATATGCCTCCCATTTAAAAATAAATTCCATGCTTCTGTGTTTTATTTTCCATTTTTTCCTATGTAGGTGAAGTAGCATAGCTTCTGGCATTACTACCAAATAAAGTGATTTCCAGTAAGAAAAATCTTGTGCTGGAAAGAGTTCTGGGACACTTTGCCTCCTACTATTTTCATATCATTGTATTGAAAACTTGTTGATTTTAAATAGTGGGTGGAGAGAGACCATGAGCTCCCTGAGGACAAGATTCATGGTTTAGTCATCTTTCTATCCTTAACTCCTAGACCATAGTAAGTCCTTGTTATTGAATGACATTCTTAATCCAATGAATGGAAATTCACTATCTCTCTACATATAGAATGTGAGCTTAAGAGAATCTGCTCAATGGTAGATTCTTTACATCACTAATGAAGGGAACTAGTAATGCAGACAATTAAAAAGAGCAAGTGTTCTTCCATTAGATCAAGAAAAAGAACAGCCAGGTCCTTTATTATAATCAGTGATGAAAGAGGGACAATATTTTGACTGCCATCCATGGGTGTTAGTGTGAAAGTCTTAATATCCACACCACTATTCATTTGTTTCATGTATTTCATTTTATTTGCTGTGGCAAAAAAAAAAAAAAAAGCCTTTAAAAATGTAACTTTGATTAGTGCAGAGTTGGAAAAATTTAGACCAAAATGTTGTCCCTTGGACAAGGGTGTTTAAAAAGTCCCATTTGTGTACTTCTGTAAGTCTGAATTGTGCTTCCATTCTGAGGAAATTACTTCATCTGGTCATTTTAGTCAAATTGCCTTGAAATTGGTCTCTTGTCAGGTACTGTTTGTGCAACATGGCTATTTAAATTAAAAAACCATGTCCTGGTGATAGAAATTATCATTAACATTAGGATAGTAAATTGACACAAAAAAAAACTTAATCAAAAGAATTAATTGAAGTGTCTTATGACTAAGTGGCAGTCAAGGAATGTACTTGCAGTGTTATGAACTTTAAACTTAATTGAACCATAATGAAAAAGAAAACAAAACTTCATTACATGAACACTGATGTCCCAACAAACCTGTCTTTGAGGGTCACTAGCAGTCTTGACTTTTTCCCCAATGTCTCCCAGAATCTTGATAAGTTTCTGCTCCTTGGAAAACTCATCCCTCAAGGCTTTTCCTGCACAGAATTGGAGTGCAGCCAATAGCTTCTGATACCAGCTTTTAAAATAAGCTTCATTCTGTGCATCCTTTAGCAGCCTGAAGGAGAGGGAGAAAAAGAATTCTTATATCTAAAGCTGATTTTTTAAAACACCTCCAGCAGGAACAATAAGCACGTTTCAGACTTATCTGTGTGATGGCTTTGGGCAGTTTAACAGCCTAGAATGGGGAAAATGTTGTTTATTTGTTGCCAGTCATCAAGTTTCATCTGATAGTTAATGAGATTCCAAGAGTGAAAAATCAATAAGAGACCCACTATTCCTCATTTCAGTTCACGATGCACTTTTTCTTCTTTCAGGCTTCTTAAGTTCTACGACAAATAACTTATCCTAAGAGCCTATTTTTGACTTATTATAATACAGACAAAGTTTTTTAAATTGTATTTAATAGTCACTATACTTAATGACGACTCAACCATCAACCCCAAGTTTTTCTGTTTTTCTTCAATAGATAATGTCCCCACACTGTCATATATCTATGTATTGCTCTTTATTCCATCACTTCCCCTTGATTACCTGGAGGAAGATACCAGAAAGGCATGACCATGGTGTTTTTTTGTTGTTTCGTTTTGCTTTCAGGTATTTCTGATTCAAATCTCAGCCCTACAACTTCCAAGTAACAAGTAACTTAGGCTACTTACTTAAGCCGGTTGAGGTTAAAAAAAAAAAAAAAAGGTAATATCTCTGAACCTATAGAATTATACAGAATGTAGAAAAAGTTAATGTGATTCTAATTCAAAAGGGCTTAGCTCCAAGTATGTACTAGCCATAAAACAAACATTAGTTCAGCTGTATCTTGCAGTCTCGCCAAGCCAACTTCTCTCGCTGGCAGTCTGCTTGTGTCATGAACACGGAAGGCACAACAAAACGAGGGAAGGACACTTGGCTAGATAATGGAACAGTGACAATTACTGGATTACTCTTTCTGCCATGTGACAATTTCTATTTCCTTGAAACTAATTCCAATATGCTTCAACTTTACTTTTTATTATGCCCTAAAACACTGAAGGAAAAAGGACTGATTCCTTTATATCTCTTTGATTGATTCTTTAATTCTTAACTTGTCTCTAGTCTTCTTCTCTTCTGAAAAAAAAAATTATCATTCAAGGAACTATAAGAAAGTTATGAAAATGGAATGCTGAAAAAAAGGAATAAATTCCTAGGAGCCAAAATATTAATATATATATATAGATGAGTTTCATTTTGCATTCCTAATTTTGCATCTCTGCCCACTATGTATTGTGCTACAGAGTCTAAGAAACACATTATTTTCATTTGTTGTATGTTCTTTGTTCCTATACATTTAAGTTTAAAAATTAATTGAATGAATCTGCTTTTCTTTTTTTTTTTTTTGGGAAAGGGCTTGCTCTCTTGTCATTTTTACCAAGCCAAATTATCTTCTCTCACCTCTTTGACTTTTGCAAAGGAAACATAAACCGAGTGGAATAATAGTTCTTGTTTCTGAAAAGCATTAAAAAAAAACCTCAAGGGGCTAAAGATGTATTGATGAAAATATAATCTATTGATACTTATGTTTTCAATGTAAGGAGAATAACAGACAATGAAAAAGTTTCCTACCTACTCCTTCAATGAGATTTTGAGATTTCAGACATAATAAATGAATCATGTCATTTTTTGAAGGGTCCAGGAGAATGAGAGTTGTATGAATGTGAACTGGAAAGCCTCAAATGAAAGCATCCACATTTAAAACTTCAAGATAGTTTCTGCAGAGTGTATACTTCAGAGGGGCTTCCCCAGTGGCTCAGTGGTAAAGAATCTACCTTCAATTCAGGAGACATGGAAGACACAGGTTCTATCCTTGTATGGGGAAGATTCCCTGCAGGAGGGCATGGCACCCCAGTATTCTTGCCTGAAGAATCCCATGGACAGAGGAGCCTGGTGGGCTATAGTCCATGAGGTTGCAAAGAGTTGGAAATGACTGAAGTGACTGAGCATGTACCCATGTATACCTCAGAGATTTTCACAGTAATTTGAGGACCTCAGTAATATACAGTTGTATAGGCTACTTAGTTTTCAATAAGGTAAAGAAGTGATGGGTACAATATTTCTATATCCCATATCGATGCTTGCCAACACTCTCATACCTTTTAAATACTGAGTTACTTGTTTTTAAAGATATTATTGTTTAAAACTTTTT
Organism: Bubalus kerabau; assembly: GCF_029407905.1. Classification (NCBI taxonomy): domain Eukaryota; kingdom Metazoa; phylum Chordata; class Mammalia; order Artiodactyla; family Bovidae; genus Bubalus; species Bubalus kerabau. Next base: position 30,311,813 of record NC_073624.1, on the reverse strand, counting down.
GAAACAAGTTGCCAGTCCAGGTTCGATGCATGATACTGGATGCTTGGGGCTGGTGCACTGGGATGACCCAGAGGGATGGAATGGGGAGGGAAGAGGGAGGAGGGTTCAGGATGGGGAACACATGTATACCTGTGGTGGATTCATTTTGATATTTGGCAAAATTAATACAATTATGTAAAGTTTAAAAATAAAATAAAATTAAAAGAAAATAAAAAAATTGTTTATACAAAAAAAAACCAAAACTTTTAGAACATAAATATAACTGTATTACCACCTGACTATTACATACATGATGAAAGGTTATTCTTCACAGATGAAGTTAGCTTTTTACTAAAGTAATTAAAGAAAAGATATATTTTAGGAATGGGAATATGGTCATAGGAATTGTTAAAATTGTGTTGCTTGTATCCAAAATACTCTTAACCAACTCGACGGACATAAGTTTGAGTAAGCTCTGGGAGTTGGTGATGGACAGGGAAGCCTGGCATGCTGCAGTCCCCGGGGTTGCAAAGAGCTGGACATGACTGAGCGACTGAACTGAACTGAATTCTATTAGAAGTCTATTTGCTTCTCTCGTAAGTGCTGGTTCAAAGAGGGGGAAAAAATCAGTTTAACTCATTGTTCGAAATAAAACAGAGCAGGGACTTCCCTGGCAGCCCAGTGGTTAAGACTCTGCTTTCCACTGCAGGGTATGTGGGTTCAATTACTAGATGGGGAATTAAGATCCCACTTGCCTCATGGCGAAAAACTAAAAAACATAAAGCAGAAGCAATATTGTAACAGATTCAATAAAGACTTAAAAAATGGTTCACCATCAAAAAAAAAAATCCTTAAAAAATAAATTAAAAAATAAAACAGGGGAGATTTGTAGAGAGATTATGTGACTGTGCTTTAAAATTTTTTTAAGTGAAGAAAACTCAGTGTGTTTCATTGTGATTATTTTCCTTATAAAACATGTCTCATTCAAACTTTCATTTCTCCCATGATGACATGATCTCCTGGTTCAAGCTCTATGGGTTTTTACTCAACTTGTAAGGTTTTTTACACAGTGCAGAACTGAAATGATAGTGTGTTGTATAATGATCCTGAGAGGTCAATTAGTCTATCCCTGTGTTGTCAGGGACAATCATTTTAACTGAGGAGAGAAATTAACATGTACTTTAATTTTAATCTATTCAGAGAAAGCTGGACTATTCAATTTTGAGTGGAGGGTTACATAATTCTGTGTCAATGACCTTCACAAGCAGGAAGTGGCAAACCCATCATGTGGTATTTTTTACCTGCTGCTTCTGTTTGTAAGACTGGAAAACAACTGGTCACTTTCCCCTGAGAATTACAGAAACTCTTTTCACAAGACACGGTCACTGGGAAAAGCAGAATTGCTTATGCCAAATTAAAAAAAAAAATAATTTTTTAAAGTTCAGGTCAAGGGATTGAGAAATAGGAATAAGACTTGGTGCTGAAAAAGACTGGGCTCTTAAGATGCAGGCAATGTGACCACAAACTATGAGGTAAACCTCAAAATGTCAGAGACCTGTTAATCCCAGTGCCGGCGAGATACAGGAGTAGTTCAACTTGATATTATTTTTTACGTGTGTCTAATGGACTGTAAGTAATGACAACATTAAAATGAGAATACATGCATAAAATCCAGCTGATTAAAGGTTTTGGTAGTGTTGAGAATGAGAGGCAAAAAACAAGAAGAGAAGCAGATATAACCCAGGTGACAGAGCGTACTTGTTCTGGGATGTCATAAGGCATTTGCCTAAGTTAAGGGGATAGTGGTGAACTCATATACACAAACCCCAGCAGCATGAAATGGAGATTTTCCCCATTTCTTCATGCACATAATGCTTCTGATCACATGGTGAGTGACTTGCTGGAGGTCCAGGAAAAGGACAGCTAGTTCTCATTTCATCAGTCTACCAGCAGAACAGAACAGGCTAATCACACCAACCCAGCTCTCCTTGCCTCACGACTCCCTTCGGTGTAGGTCTTAATTTTAGTTCTCAGTAGCATGATATCCTAATCAGATGGTAAAGAATCCGCCTGCAATGCAGGAGACTCAGGTTTGATCCCTGGGTCAGGAAGATCTCCTGGAAAAGGGCATGGCAACACACTCCAGTATTCCTGCTTGGAGAATTCCATGGACAGAGGAGCCTGATAGGCTACAGTCCATGGGGTCACAAGGAATCAGACATGAATGAATGTATGAAATACACACCCACATGTATATTTCCTGTGAGGGAAGAGAGGAAACAACATTCGGAAGAAAACTGAGCTACACAATGAAGATGAGTGATTTCAGGTCACTCCAGGACCTCCCCTTCCCATTGCCTCTATTGATTTTTACTTTAGGTGGGGGTCGGGGTGTGCTCCTAGACCATGTCTTAGTGACCACGGTTGAATTTTAGAATGCGACTCTTCAAGTGTATTTATAACCCTGGGACATATAAAGGCTGAAATCCAATATTTGATATGGAATTATTAACTATAAGTTTTCAACAGTTTGTTAAAAAGTAAAAAACAATGTACCTCTTTAGTCTTTATAACTTTATTTTACTTCTTATTGGTTGAGAGATTTATTTAATATTTCCCTAAACTGAGGTACCTGATACATTTTATTGTCTTGCAAACATAACTGTTTCCTATGAGTAGCTCATTTCTAGAATATTGATTCACCCTTTCAGAAATATAGCACCGAACTTCTTTTGAATTTTGCACATAGGGAGCATTACATGGTCCAAGTCTGCTGAAATGTAATTTCTAATCAATAGTTGTTTTGCAGCATATATTTGTCTATAAGCCACTTTGAAACAACAAGAATATAAAACTATTAAAAAGGAATAAATTCAGAAGATAAGGAAATACATACTCTGGAGACTGTATACATTTCTGGAACACTTAAGTATATGAGAAGAGCCCCTAAGATATGAACTGACTTAATTTTATCCCCATTTTGCAATTTATGTACCGAATATTTATTACCACCTCCAAAGCAGTGTGTTCAGAATGCCATATGTTCATACTTATAATCTTTCCACTGTGGTCACACTGTGTGGTAGATTTGATTATTTTTCCCAACGCCATGCTTTCTTCTCTGAAGCTTACACAGCTACATTCTTTGCTCTGTGACTTCCAGTGTCTTCCCAAAGGCAACATCTACTTTTCCACCCCATGTCAGGATTGGCCTTGTGACTTGCTTAAGCCAGTAGGCTATGACTGGATAAAATGTATGCTCAAGTCCATGTGGATGCTTTAAATGTACTATCATGGATTGGTTTGCCGTCTTGTACTTTCTGCCATGAGAACAGCATGTCCCTGCTGGGGGTTGGGGGTGAGGGATGGGTGTGTTCCTTCAGTGCTGGAATGAGAAGACAATGCTGAGTGGAGCTGAGCACTGCTGTGTAAAGTCCAGGGCAGCCTAGCAGAGCTATAGCAAGTCTGAAGCCTGTGTGGTACATAAGTGAGAAATAAATCTATTGCTAAAAGCCACTGAAACTGTGGGGCTATTTGTTGATATGGTGAAAACTAATGAATATGCCAAGTTTTATACTTTCTTTTTCCCTTTTCTTTGCTTTTGTTTTCATTTGTTTCTATTGCCTTTAGAATATGGAGCATATATATTTTTTAATCTCTCCAATATTAGCCCTGAGGATGCTCTGGGGGTAAATCTAATTAATGAAAATAAACAAAGGAGGCAAGTCTGGTGAAATAGATGGGTGATCAATTTGAGTACACAATTTTAGATTAAAAAATTATAAAAGTTATAAAAATGACTTTTCTTTTATGGATCACTCAGTCAGTTCAGTCTCGCAGTCATGTCTGATTCTTTGTGACCCATAGACTGCAGAATGCCAGGCTTCCCTGTCCATCACCAACTCCCAGAGCTTGCTCAAACTCATGTCCATTGAGTCAGTGATTCCATTCAGCCATCTCATCCTCTGTCATCCCCTTCTCCTCCTGCCTTCAATCTTTCCCAGCCTCAGGATCTTTTGTAATGAGTCAGTTCTTCACATCAGGTGGCCAAAGTATTGGAGCTTCAGCTTCAGCATCATCATCAATGAATATTCAGGACTGATTTCCTTTAGAATTGACTGGTTTGATTTTACGGATCATAAAAAGCCCAAGAGTACTTAAAAAATGATTTGATATGGTTCATTTGGACATGTATATTCTATTATATTAGTAGAATTTTATTGTTATTTTATTACTACTAACATACTTTTTGATTCATTTAGAATATGAACAGGCCGAGGTACCATCTGCTGTTTTGTCCAGCCCAAGTGTCTGAATATCTAATAGGAGATTCTCTCTGAGTAAAAATGCACTAATGAGTGCAACAGGGCAATGACAAAATCTTTTGACATATATATTACAGGACTAGACACACCTAACACACTACTAGATGAAGGGTCTGATGGTTGAGGGCAGCGAGGGAGGCATTACACCTAGCTGCTTGAGAAACTGAGCTCTGCTAATGGCAACAGCTGGAAGAATGCAATGGCTGAATTGGGAGGGTTTTGGAGGAGAAAGCATCTATCTATATTAGCATGCTTAATGGAACTTCCTTTATTGCTCTGGAGTTGGTGATCAAGACCTAAGATTAAAGGAAAGAGACAACAGTTATCCTATGCTTTAACAATAGCCAAAGAAGTGATGGAAGTCAGAGAACTCTACAGGGTTTATTGGGAGATGGCCAAAATGGCTATGACACACCAAGCGCCATCTCCCCTACTGGGCTTTATATTTTCAAGTGGGGTTCGAGGAAAGGGGCTGTTTGAGAGTCATGAGTCATCAGCTTAGTGAGGGATAGAGTGGATCTGCTATTCTCACTCATCCCTGCAAAGTCTAGTGAGGAGGGAAGTTCAAGGATAGTCATTTATTCAGATACATGCAAGAATGGCAGACTATTGCCTCATTTTCAGGTTAAATGTCTGTGATAAAAGAGGGTTTGTTGATTTTCCCTGGGGATGTCAATAGGGAAGAGAGCGCAACGCTAGGATGGAAAAACAGGATAGCAAAGGAGCAGCCTGTACTCCTGCACCCTAACTGGCAAAGCAAGCATGTGTGAGTTTCTCAAGGTTCAGATAAACACAAGGCAGGTAATTAAATGTGATCCCACTCCTTGTGTTGGTTCCTCAGTCATGTCCAGCTCTTTGCAACCCCATGGACTACAGCCTACCAGGCTCCTCTGTCCATGGAATTCTCCAGGGGATCTTGCCCATCCAGGGTTTGAAACTGAGTCTCCCACATTGCAGGCAGATTCTTTACCATTTGAGCCACCAAAGGCTCAGCCAAAGGAAAATCTCCTAATGGGAAATCCTGCAAGGCTGGAACTCACTCACATGAGGGTGCCAGCTTTGACACTGAATCCACAGTGGGCCTTGATGGAGAATCAGAGATCACAGACAGAAACTGTACTTTCTTGCCTCAATGAATGTGAGGGTCACTCTTTCTCTTTTCCCCCCACTCCAAATCAAGAAAAGCAAGAACTAGAAGACAGAGAGAAGAGGAGTGAAACAGCAGGTAATATTCTCCACCCACCACAAGTCCTCCAGGCTAAAACTTGGGGGTGGTAGAGAATGAGGAGGAAGTGTATACTAAATTGGAGAAGAAAATTAAGTTTTAAATTGGACAAAACTGGTGAAGAGGTTTTTTTTTTCTTCTTCTTCTATCTAAAAGTGACCTAGGAAACTGTGGAATCTACCCTGGCTTTAATTAGGAAATTTGAAAGAGGAGAGTAGTATTTTCAAAATAATAAAAAGTTTTATTGGAGACCTACCAATACCAGGCTCAGCCAGTTTAAAGAAAACTAGGCAAGACAATTAAACATCTTTGAGTCAATGGAGAACTTCAGGAAATGCACTGACTGCACTGCATGAGAGAAAAAGTCTCAAAATGCAGAGTAAAAACTGGGGAGTCTTATCTCTTAATTTTCAGAGAGTTGATTGGGATTTCTCTCTTTGCCTTTCTTCATCGCTTTCAACCATTGACTGCTCTTTTAGAGCACTGTTGATTTTGGGTTCCTTTGTGGATGACTGTCGTGAAGCCCAGAATTGTATTCAAGAAATCAAAGTTGTTTCAAGAAATAGGATATTAATACTTCATATATGTGTACATATAGGTGTATATTTACTACTATAATTGATATTTAATCATCATATCAAAATCTTTTAACAATTATGACCAGTTGCATAGTTAATTGTAAGCTCAAATGGTATTTTTCTGAGCAAAAGTTAGCTATAAAGGGTACCCAGTTTATATACACACTTGTAATTAGGATGACGCTTACACAGCACTGTTGCTCTCTTAGGATCATCTGGAAGCTATGAAGGAAAGAAAACAACAACAACAACAACAACTATGCTGAGCAGGTAAGTTCCCATGAGGAGATTCTTGAATCTATAATTAGAAATCAGAGCCCTTTCCTCTCATCTTGCTGAGGGACATGGTCAACTTGGGAGATGTTATTGCTGCTGTTTAGTAGCTAAGTTGTGTCTGATTCTTTGTGACCCCAAGGCTTCTAGCCCGCCAGGTTCCTCTCTCATGGGACTTCCCATGCAAGAATACTGGAGGGGGTTGCTATTTCCTTCTCCAGGGCATCTTCCCAACCTAGGGATGGAGCCCATGTCTCCTGCTTGGCAAGTAGATTCTTTACCACTGAGCCACTTGGAAAGCCCAACTGGAGAGATTAAGGTAAATAAATAAAACTCTTTCCAATGCACTCACAGATATTCCTATGTTCACATGTCTAACACACTGAATGATGTGATGTCAGAGAGCAGAAACTGTCATCCTCCTCTCATTCCAACACACTTTATGCTTCAGTGTTATTTCATTCAAATCACTTTCCTTAATTGAGCACCAAGCTGTGAATGGCTATCAGTGACCTCTCTCAGTCCCCACTGTTATACTCCATATGTGCTTATTAATCCTAAAACAAAACAGGCAGAATTTTGGCCCTGAGCACACTTTAGAATACTAGCTAGCCTTCGATGAGGCCCTTCTGTATTACATTTCCCTTTCTTCTCATTCTGGTTTTCTCCTGTCCCTGACCCCAAGATTCGTACTGCTTCTGCTGCTCTTCCTTTGCCAGAAACTACCTAGCCCTGCTCTCCCCTGTTGTGTCCTGGGGTCCCAATTACTCCTTGTTTTTCTTACTCCAAACATGGCATCTCTCTCTTCAAATTACACTCATATTTTTAGAGAATAATATCACATTAGTGTAGAGCTGAACTGTACTTTGAGATAAGCCCTCCCACCCATCACATTTATTAGGTGAGGAAACAGGAAGATTAAGGGACTTGCCTAAGATCCTTATGACGAGCACACTGCGTTCTTAATAGGCTCTTTCCACAGCACCATAGTTTGTGTCTGTTATGGACCAGATGTTTGTGTCTCTCCAAAATTTGTATATTTAAGCTCTAACTCTAAATGGGATGATACTGGAGGTGGGACATTTGGGAGGTGATTAAGCTTAGGTAAGGTCATGAGAGTGGAGTAATATACTTATATTACTGCCTTTATAAGAAGAGGAGACTGGAGCTCTGCCAATTGAGGACACTGAGAAGGCATCCGGTGTCCATCCAAGAGCCAGGAAGAGGACACTTATGCGGGACTGAAATTGGCTAGCAACTCAATCTTGGACTTCCCAGCCTCCAGACTATGAGAAATAAATTCATGTTGTTTAAGGCACACAGTCTGTGTTATTTTTTAACTGCTGCTACTGCTGCTAAGTCGCTTCAGTCGTGTCCGGCTCTGAGTGACCCCATAGACGGCAGCCCATCAGGCTGCCCTGTCCCTGAGATCCTCCAGGCAAGAATACTGGAGTGGGTTGCTGTTTCCTTCTCCAATTCATGAAAGTGAAAAGTGAAAGTGAAGTCGCTCATTCATGTCAGACTCTTAGCAATCCCATGGGCTGCAGCCTACCAGGCTCCTCTGTCCATGGGATTCACCAGGCAAGAGTACTGGAGTAGGTTACCATTGCCTTCTCCTTTATAACTGCAGCTTGAACTGATTAACACAGTGTCCTAAAAACCATTAAAACACAACTTGGAAGATGATTTTATGCTTGCATCACCTCTGGCAAGAAACTTAATGCTTTAGCTCTTCACTTTCCTATTCTGTAAAATGTTGGAGTTTGTGAGGTTCTGTTAAGATACCTTCCGGCTCTAGGGCTCCATGACTTTAATACTTAATGAACTTACCCAACATCTACACCAGGCATTTCCTAAGTATTTCCAGTAGCTCTGTTAGGTAATTCTCGCAAGCGCTCCAAGTAATGTGATTCCCTCCATTTTACAGAGGATATTACAGTTTACAAAGATCCAATAACTTACCCAAAGTTATTGGATAATTGGGTCACAATGCCCAAAGTCACCCGATCTGTAGACCAGGGATTCAAATTCAAGTGTATCAGACTCCAGAGCCCTTGCTCTTCATCATCACCTGGTACCACCTTGTGATGCCCTAACACAGGTACAGCTGATGATTTACTCTGAGACTAATAACGATGGCTCAGCGGGTAAAGAATCCACATGCAATGCAGGAAGCACAGTAGGTTCATGTTTGATCCCCAGGTTGGGAAGATTCCCTGGAGGAGGAAATGCCAACCCACTCCAGTACTCTTGCCTGAAGAAAAATCCCATGGAGAGAGGAGCCTGGTGAGCTACAGTCTATGGGATTGCAGAGAGTCAGACACGACTGAGCACAGGAACAGAGTACACAATCGAAGAATTCTCTTCTTGCCACTTTCTAATCATGTTTTTCTTTAACATCTTTTACTTACTGTTTTGTAACCCTCAGAAGTGTCATGCTCTCCAGGTTGACTTCTTTCTTTCCAAAGTTCCTCATTTAATTTTGTCCTGCTCTGTGTAAGCTCCCTGGCAAAAACCGCCAAATGATGTTAATAATATTTTCCTTTCTGCTTCTATTAATAACATTTTTGAACTTTTAAAGAAGAGCTTGTTAACCTAAACATATTTTCACGTGAAATACTTACAAGCAAGAATATTTTTCTCTTCCCTACCTAGTCAGTAAAAAGAATAGGATATGTGGATCTACTTTGATAATGCAAGTAATACACTCACCTATGCTCTGTCCTTCCTCACTTGAGAAAGCAAGACCAGCACCACAATTTTAAAGGATTTGGATTTTCATGGTTTATTTATACAAGTGGTGGTGCTGGGTGAGGCTAGCTAGGAGAGTGGAGGGAAAAGATGCTGAATTGAAAATAACACTCATTGCACTTGGGAACCTATAAAATCTTGATGAATTGTGTGGACACAACCCGTGTGCCTTGAACTACCCACCTTAACTGGGTCTGTGGTTCCAAATAAATGCCAAGCTGTGGCAGAAGAGAAATGGGGAGTCATTACCAACAGCACATGTGCTAAAATAAAATAAATTCTACTTGACATATAATTAGTGTTCAAATCCATGCCTGTGGAGTTTTAAACTAGTCCAATAGATGTCTACATTTTCCCTTACTTATATTTTAAAATATGGTTCTGAGCTGAGTTTCTAAACTCAGCCTTTTTGTTTTCTTTTTCTATATACATATATATGTATTTTTTTTTCTGAATACATATATAGTTACTTTAAAGGCCATGTAAGCACCTTTTTCATAAAGCTTCCTTCACAAAAAATTTTTAACGGCAAAGCAATTCCTCTGCTATATGAATGTTTCATAAGAACAGCAACCTAATAATAAAAATCCTCTTTACTACTCAGCCTTTTGTTCTTGCATAGCCCTCTGGTGAAAGTTGGATAATCATTACACTGTGCAGTGAGCAAGTCATGTGTTTGAACACAGCCGGAGGGGCTGGTTTACAAGGCTAAAGGCAAAGCTGGCTTTGAAATACCCTGCTTCCCCAGAACCCAAACGCATCAGAACCCCAGTTTCAAGTCACAGCTGGGGTGGTTGCTTCACCCTTCATCCTTCAGAGGCACAAATAGCGTGGTTTATTCTGTGAGGGTATTAAAGGTTCCCTGGGAGGCTATCTATAAGATTTGGAGCTGTGTTTGATGTCCTGAGAAAATTTCTGGGACATTCTTGCTCAGCATCATGAAAGATCGTGTTCCCTGAAGTCGGCAAGCAGTTTAATCCTGTTCCTTTTGGAAATTCAATAAAGCCTTAGAGGTGTTCCAGGAGGTATCCAACCTACCTGGTTAATTTTCTGTTGATTTAGGTGATGTTGTTGTTGTTTTGTTGCTGTGGTTCAGGTTGTACTTGCCAGGCAGGGGTAACTGTCCTGTCCACCATGCTGTATGATTGTGGGAAGAGTACTAAACCTTTTCCATCTCTCATGCTCTCTGTATGCACAAGTAACTTAGAGGTTCCAACCTTAGTCTTCCCATCTCTAAAATGATAATAATGAGTGTCCTGTCATCAGATCTATGTGTCTGTTACGGACTGAATTGTGTTCCCTGAATTCTTATGTGGAAGCCCTAACTCCCAATGTCACTGTCTTCAGAGACAGGCCTTTAAGGAAGTAACCAAGATTAAATGGGGTCGTAAGAGTGTGTAGGACTAGGGTTTGTATAAGAAGAGGAAGAGATGCCAGATAAGTGTTCACACAGAAAAATGGCCATGTGAGGACCCAATGAAAAGGTGGGCTGTCTGGAAGCCAGAAAGTCTGTTTTTAGCTCTTACCAGTAACCAATGCTTAAGTACTTTGATCTTGGACTTCCAGCCTCCAAAACTGGGAGAAACTTAATTTTTAATGTTCTATCCACCTAGTCTCTGGTACTCTGATTTGGCAGCCCTAGCAGACTGTAAGACAGTTTCCAATCTAGAAGTCATTTTTCCAATTCAGACCTGCATGTTCATCAGTCTACAAGATATGATTCTCAAATTTTCTTAAGGCCTCTTAACCTGAGGGTGAAGAAATCAAGAAGTGATAGTCATTCAGTTGTGTCTGACTCTTTGCAACCCCCTGAACTTCAGCCCACCAGGATCCTCTGTCCATAGAATTCTCCAGGCAAGAATACTAGAGTGGGTTGCCATACCCTCCTACAGGGGATCTTCCCAACCCAGGGATCAAATGCGGGTCTCCTGTAATGAAGGCAGATTTTTTTACTGTCTTAACCATTACATGACTAATTTCATCATTATTCCTCCCAATGCCTACTTCTTTACCTGAATTACTTCACCACGAAGAAAATGGCCAAGCCGTCCATCACCTGAACTAAAAATGAGACATGATTCTTCTCTCACCCTCATCCCAACATCAAATCTGTTACCATGTGTCATTATGTTTACCATTTAAATAGCTCTCAAATCTAATTCCTTCTCTCTGCTCGGACTGACAGCATTTAATTGAGGTCTTCATTACCTTAATCTACTGGTACTTGATTTTCGCACCACCTGCATTTTTACTTCTTTTCTACCTCAAATTAGTTCTCTTTACTTAATCTAATAAGTCCTGTTCTAAAAGTCCTGTGATTAAAACCCATATAGCCTCAGGATAAAATATAAAATCCTTAGTATGAACAGACAGGGCACTTGATGGTTTAGCTCCTCCACATCTTAAAGGCTTGTCTCTGATTTGCATTCATGTTTTTCCATTCCCAAACACAAAGTGCTACTTATAATAAGTTGAATCTTCTGTTTTCACAGGTTAGAATGCTTTTGCACTGCACCAACCTGTGTCTGAAATGATATTTCAATATGCCAATATCTGTTTGTCCTTTAATGTTTAACTTAATTGGCATCTTTTCTAAAAAAAATCTTTCTTAATTTTTTTTCCAATCTTGGGCATATGTTCAGTCTTCTCTCTGTAAAGATGAAGTATTTTCCCATATCCATTATTCTTGTAACACTACCTGTTTTTTTTTTTTATGGTGTTTTAATTGCTTAATTTTTTATCTCTCCTACTAGACTTTAAGTTCTTTTTTAAATTTAATTTTATTGGAGTAGAAAGTTTCTAACTGTGACAGCAGCCAGTCAACATGCTAGCGCTGTCACTTCAGTAGTGCCCGACTCTTTAAGACCCCATAAACTGTAGCCTGCCGGGTTCCTCTGTCCATGGGAATCTCCAGGCAAGAATACTGGAGTGGGTTGCCATTTCCTCCTCCAGGAGACTCTATACAGTATTATACAGTAATGTTCACAAAAGTACAACCATGTGTACAAGATACATGCACATGAAAATGTACACTGAACATGTGAACTAACTTATGTGATTGGATATGAGAACACATATTCTCATCTTTGAAAGTTTGCAACTTGAAGGTTCAAATGGAGGGGACTTACTGTTCTTAATTAGACAGACTTAGCTGAGGAGGCTCATATTGAAAATGCATCACTGGGAAAGGTACTTGAGCTAAGAGGCAGGTAATCTGTAGGGAAGATATCTTGCAAAGCACTTTTCTATTAGATAAGCCATGCCATTTTAGAATTGTAATCTCCTATATCTCAGAGGAAAAAAAATTATAAATGTAAACATCTATTTCTGCTTTATCGACTATGCCAAAGCCTTTGACTGTGTGGATCACAATAAACTGTGGAAAATTCTGAAAGAGATCGGAATACCAGACCATCTGACCTGCTTCTTGAGAAACTTGTATGCAGGTCAGGAAGCAACAGTTAGACCTGGACATGGAACAACAGACTGGCTCCAAATAGGAAAAGGAGTACATCAAGGCTATACATTGTCACCCTGCTTATGTAACTTATATGCAGAGAACATCTTGAGAAATGCTGGGCTGGAGGAAGCACAAGATGGAATCAAGATTGCTGGGAGAAATATCAATAACCTCAGATATGCAGATGACACCACCCTTATGGCAGAAAGTGAAGAAGAACTAAAGAGCCTCTTGATGAAAGTGAAAGAGGAGAGTGAAAAAATTGGCTTAAAGCTCAACATTCAGAAAACTAAGATCACGGCATCCGGTCCCATCACTTCATGACAAATAGATGGGGAAAGAGTGGAAACAGTGGCTGACTTTATTTTTCTGGGCTCCAAAATCACTGCAGATGGTGACTGCAGCCATGAAATTAAAAGATGCTTACTCCTTGGAAGGAAAGTTATGACCAACCTAGACAGCATATTAAAAAGCAGAGATATTACTTTGCCAACAAAGGTCCATCTAGTCAAGGCTATGGTTTTTCCAGTAGTCATGTATGGATGTGAGAGTTGGACTATAAAGAAAGCTGAGCGTCGAAGAATTGATGCTTTTGAACTGTGGTGTTGGAGAAGACTCTTGAGAGTCCCTTGGACTGCAAGAAGATCCAAACAGTCCATCCTAAAGGAGGTCAATCCTGGGTGTACATTGGAAGGACTGATGTTGAAGCTGAAACTGTAATACTTCGGCCATCTGATGTGAAGAACTGACTCATTTGAAAAGACCCTGATGCTGGGAAACATTGAGGGCAGGAGGAGAAGGGGACGACAGAGGATGAGATGGTTGGATGGCATCACTTAATCAATGGACATGAGTTTGGGTAAACTCCGGGAGTTAGTGATGGACAGAGAGGCCTGGTGTGCTGGGGTTGCAAAGAGTCAGACACGACTGAGTGACTGAACTGACCTGAACTGAGGAAAACATTACTGTACATTTGTGAGCAAGAATGTGTCTGTGTGGGAGGGTGGATTTATTTAGGTGAGTAATCAGAGCATTTATTTCCAAGGAATTTCCAAAAGCTTGTTGTATGATACTTAAATCGCATGTTAAAAAAAAAAAATGTTGGTGCAAAAAAAGTCAGAGCCTAAAATTTCATCTTAAGTATGTGAGTAGTTATAATAATTTAAAAAATGTTTATCTACCCAAGTTAATATAGCCTGTAACAACCTAAGGGTGGTTTTTATTCCTACTGTTATCCTTCAGGGGGCCTCCAAGTCTTTTCTACTTTGGACCACCAAATTGTCTAGTTCTCTGTGGGACTGTCTGTTCATAATTTATCCTTGAAGAAAAGCTTCAGGAGCTTGCTTTAATGAGACTCTTTAGTTACCCCAGAAATCAACAGTGGAGTTTGGATGATAGTGCTCTAAGGGCAGATAACAAAAATTGCTTTAGACAAAGTGGTTGAGAACTTTCTTCTTTTTAATGACACACACATTAAAAAAAAAAAAAGAATAAGTGGTTTACTGTTCATATTTCTTAGGGAATGACATGTACTCTTAGCTAGGATTTTAAAATTAATTCATTTGAATTATGAATCAAATATTTACATACTCTACTTTTGGAGGTGTTCTTCCCTAAAACAGTATTGTATGTTAGCCAAATCCAATAATGCTTAATTTCTGTTTTTCCTTTGTTAATGCTTAACATTTTTCTGTTTTCCTCTATTTCAATTAGCAGCAGCAGAACAAAATAACTTATTTATTTTAATGCTTTTTCTGTTTATAGTGTAATGATTTCTATTTTCACAAATGAGGAAAACATGCTGATAAGAGGGTAAGTTGATAATGAATTTGTGCTCATTTCTTTTCCTAAGAACTTTGGAAATGTATAAATGGACAAAGAATTCAGCAAGAAAAAGTCTATTATTTTTGCATAAATTCTGCCTCAGGGAACATTCATGGTCTCATCCCTCTCTTGGACTGGTGATACCATTGGTAATCAATTAAGACATGGTATTTTCAGTTTAAAGGCTTTGAAATGTAGATAAAACAATAGGCCAAGGAGTCAGACATAACTGATAGTGTAACACAGTTGGGCCATTTAATTGCTGTGTGACTTTTGGTCTCTGATTAAAACTCTCTGAGCTTCCACAGTATCTAATGACTGCTATGAGGACTAAATGATAAAATTCAGGAAAATGCTTAGTGAAAATATGCCATTACTATCATCTCACTCATAACTGCAATCATTGTTCTTGCTATCCCTAGAAATATGCAGTTTGAATTCTAGCTTGCATTTTTCTAGACTTCATAAATGTTTTTGGTTACAGTGTGATTCATTTTACAAGAAGTGTTTTTTTAAACATGACCTAATGGAAAACTTAAAGTTTCCTCAATCAAAATAGCTGCTGAGTTAAATATATTTCTTATTTGAATGCTATTTAGACAACACTCTCTGTTTAATAAAAAGACAGTTAGAAAGAATGGTAGAAAGCTTCCTCCACTGTTCAAGGCAATTCTGGTTCTAAGGATATGCAGGTTCAGTATCTTCAGTTTGTTTCGTATCACTATCAAAAATACTGGCAAAACAACCACTAGAATAACAAAGAGAATAAACATATAATAATGACAACAATCACTGAAGTTGAGGCACCGAGTGTAAGAAAAATACTGTAATTTATTCAGCAGGCACTCTAAAGTTGACCATTGTTACTGATAAGAGTGAATATATGAGTATTTTTCTGAGTTTTTAAACATATGCTGACATATAGCTCTAGACATATTACTTCTACTTGACCCACGTAGCAGGGCTTGTTTTCCATATTTGATCTGAATTGGTTTAGCATGCAAAGAAGTAGCAGTCAAGCATAAGACAGAAACTGTCTTCCAAAGTTTTCAACTTTGGAAACTGCCCCAATATATAAATATGGCCAGATACACAAGGGCATTTTGTCTTTTCATTAGACAAATGTACTATCATTTGTAGGCTAACATTTGCACAGTAGTGGAGAGAATAATTATTTCTTTTACTGTTTGCCCAATAATAAGCTATAAAATGGGACTTGGACTATAAGAAGTTTTATGGAAATAATTTTATTTAGAAGTTTTTTTATTTGTTTTGTAAAAGCAGCATACATTTTTAAACAAAATCTTATTTAGAACTATCTTCTTCCTCCCACCTCTC